>NW_020654520.1:2825463-2857355 GCF_003589595.1 Hyposmocoma kahamanoa
TGAAAAAATATTTTTATTATATGTAGAAATTTCGTCACAAATTGAATTTTTCAATTTTAATCAGGTTTTTAAAAGCGGTCAATCGACGTTTAAATGTACACTAATAATTTTAAAAAAACCGGCACTGCAATGCGTCCGAGCCTCTATTTCGCGCCAAAGTACTAATTGTAAAACGCATGGGTTTATTTGCACCATATAAACAAGTAGGCACTGGTGGGACGTATTCGAATATCAACTTTATAAGTCAAAGGATTGGGTATAAGTTCGAGTGGGCAAGTGATATCCCCCTTATTCACAAGCTGTACAAATTGACACCGTTTGCATTGTGAATTTTGACGCTATGTAAATGACATAAGGGACTATTGTCAACATATAATTTTGGGAGATTGTATCTTCGGGTGTGGCCCATCGAATATGAGATGTCATGAAAATGATTTCATTTATATTGATCAAATTAAAAAAGAAGTATGTAAGCAGGCTTTCAGCCAGGATCAGCGGTCGGGGCCGACTAAAGGATTAATGATGAGTTTTGAGATATCGTTGGGCCAGATGAACATTGCATCGCGAGTCGGGTATAGTTAGATGGATGTTAATGCATGGAGTTTCAAATGACTTTCATTGCATTGTAAAGAACGGTCATAAACGCCTAAGAATGATAGGCTGTATCACTAACATTATAGAGTTGAAAATCGTTATTTGCGCTACATTATGAGTTCTTAGCAGTACCAACATGTTGAGTGAAATGCTAATAAAGATAAGAGGAAGTGTGAATGTCTGCAAGGAGATTATTATAAGGGCGTTTTTTTATACCACTCGTTTAGCATATTCGTACAATTCATTATTACAGAGCACTAGGTCAACTATAAATATCACCAAGTGAAAGAAGTTACATCCGCTACATTCTACCAAGTTTTGGTAGCGTAGGGCTCCTTGTGAAAGAGTTGGTCCAAGGAAGCACTGCCGCTATACATATTTCTACTGACAAGCAGTAATATGAGCATTAATGCGTTCCGGTTTTCAATGGTAAGAGTGCTGGTGAAACTGAAGGTATATATGACTTGTCAACTTATGTTTTATGGTGATGAGTGCAGGGACAGTGCCACTCAGATTGTGATTCAAACCTTTAGTGGCAAATCGCAATCTGCGTTGACAAGTCACATGTGCAAGTAATTGCACCAGCACCCTTACCCTTCCAAACTGGAACGCTGCTTGGCGGCAGAAATGCTAAGGTGACAGTACCTCCCTCGACGAACTCTTTCACAAGGAGCTGTAACTGCTCCTAAAATATTTGACATTGACTAAAGTTTAGAAGTCCAAAGTCGGTTTACAATGGGCTATGGAAGGAAAACTATATAGAAGGTGGCTTGTATATCTGGGCAGCTTTTATTTTACGTTATCAAGAAACAGACGAATAAGTCGTGCGCCTGGAAGTAAGCGAAAAGCTTATACGTAGTACCCATAACAGTCGAAGTGGCCACTCAGGGTTTTCAATCCCAAAGATACGAGGGGCATGACCACATTTGTCAACAATAAAATGATTGTTAAGCATAGAAAATTGTAAGTAATTGCAAAAACAGTACCGATTTCTTTTGGAAAGTAGGTAAAGGCGTTCAGAAATGTAAAGTTAGAAAGAAACGGCCATCTTTATACGTGACGTCATATCCTTAATGGCCCATTACGATAAATAACGCTAGTCTTGCTAAAAACGGATGAAGCCCTTGTTAATGGTTATTTGTCATATTGGGGGCAAAACTACAATATTTAAAGAAGATAAGACGAGTGTAAGACAAAAATTTACCAACGATTGGCTTTTACGCCCTTGCTTCCCAGAGGTATCGATGTACCCTTGTACCGTTGTATACATAATATGTGGGTTGGTGGAAGTAGTAAAAACACCTGGAATCAAATACCCTATGCCACAAAAGCCCAAAATAATAATGTGCTAAACAATAACATTAATTACCTAGTCTCAAACAAGGAAACTCCTTGTCGCCGTTGGGTAAAAGGGCGCAGCACTACAAGTACCAGATCAATAGAATTCACTCCGGGGCATTAACCGTAACACTCAAACCAGAACCAATTTACAAAAGTTCATATCCTAAATACCGGGAACTGAAACCAGGATTCTCCATCCAGCGTTCATAAAAACCATTTTCGTTCCGTACGAATTTGAAGCGCCATATTTAATATTTATCGATGTCTGAACGTTGACAATTTTGAATAGGTACGTTTACACGTTTAGAGAGATTTAATTTGAACGCGCCATAATATATTTAATTAATGAACGCAACAGTAGGAAAAAAAAAAAGAAATTACTAAAGTAAGAGGGTCAAGAATTTAAGAGTGACACACAATGGAGTTACAATATTGCGGGTAGCGTGTGTAACGCTGAAGAATGAATTTTATGTTCAAAATGAATTTACACAGTTTTGTGAGCATTACTGCGTTTCGGTTTTGAAGGGTAAAGGTGCTGATGAAATTACAGGTACATGGGACTTGTCAACAACAACAGTGGCAGTGCCCTTCATCAGGTCTGCGATTTAAAACTCCGAGTGGCATTTCAACTGTCATGGATAGGCTTAGAGCTACGGTACTTATATGGAAAATAGGGAGGGTGCTGTACGTGCACCAAGCGGGGCAGCTCACGCAAGGCAATGAAGTCCGTGCAAACGGGCTGATCTGGGGACAGGACCTGACTGATTACGTCCCTGTGCAGGCTTGCTTGCACAGGTTATAGTGTCCTTCAGGTATAATCAAGAGGTTGATAAGGAGGGTCACAATACACGAAACTTATGTAGAAAGATATGGGACTGTCACGGATAGGCAAGTCCCCTCGCTTGAGATCATAAAAAACCCACCCGGACTTTAATATACAAATACCACATTTCTACTACTCCTAGTCATTGTAACGGAATCAGAACGTTTTTGTTTATAACATCAAGTGACCTTCCCTATTTTCCAGATAAGTACCGTAGCTGTAGGTCTGTCTATCCATGACAGTTGAAATGCCACTCGGAGTTTTAAATCGCAGACCTGAAGGGCACTGGCACTGTCGTTGTTGACAAGTCCCATGTACCTGTAGGTACATGGGACAAGTTCCGCTTGCAATTTCACCAGCACCCTTACCTTTCAAAACCGGAACACAGTAATGCTGACATTATTGCTTGGCTGTAGAAATAGGTAAGGTGGCTGTACTTCCCTGGACGAACTCTTTCACAAGGAGCTCTACTGCTACAAAAACTTTGAATAGAATAAACGTAATCTTAAAACAATTTAGCAGTCTTTGGAGTCAGCAAGAAGCCATGAAATGAATTATTGTAAAAGAGAATTGATGGTGAAATTATATATAAAAAACAATGGCAACTTATCAACATTATGTAACTACTAACTTGGACTCAATTTGTGTAACATTAAGGCATACAAACATTCAATTCTTCTATGCATTCGTAGTAGCCAAGGGCATGGGAATTTGAGAATGGCACACACAATCGTATACAATAAATTCATTTTTATAGCTTTGTATCTTAGACAACGATATAACCAGAAATAGAGATGAAATGTCATTTAATTTGTTTGAAAACTATTCTGCCATATCATTACTGTGACAACTGCGCTCCGATTGGCCAGCCCGAGTTCGAAACAATTGACGGGTGTCGTCAATTGTTTCACTTCAAATCGACCAGTTAGCTTGAGCTTTGCTATAATAGACGAAAATTGCAAAATTACATATATAATATTTAATTACCGATGAAATTTGTTTCCGTTTGTTGTAATTAGATGTTTTGCTGTTTTCCCCACACCACCGAATGGAACAGCACGCCATTGTTAGAGATATTATCCTTATTACAACAAATACAGAATATTTTTGGAATATACGGGGACGTACACGCAGGTCAGTTGTTGGCGCTGTCTTTATTTCAGTGCAAATGATAGTTGATATTTATATAGTGATGTATCACTGACGATTTACCAGGAACGTATGGCCCTTATTTACTCGATTTAGTTATATACTCGATGATCTTAGACGACCTTAGTGGTCCAATGATTTGCCTTGTAAGGAGCTGGCTTATGCTGTTAACAGATGGACTACATGTTTGCAGATAGTGCGTGAAGTCGAAGAAGTTGATAACGACTTCACGCATTAAATGCATGAAGTCGAAACCGACTTCTGAACCCGCGACCTGCACCGCACTGTTGCTCTTACGAACTACTATAAGCTACGGGTCAAGTTATCGAGTAGTCGAAATTCTCAGCGTTTTTTGTTGGACATTTTTGTGCTGGATTTTTACATGCATGGCTTAGAATAATAACGCATAGAAACCTAGTCCGCGCACGCTAATTGAGGCAAATTGAAGCGCTCCCAATTTGCCTACACTAGCGGGCGGGACGTCAGTGCTCAAGGTCAACTTGCACCGCGAACAGCTCAAGAATTTTAGCTAAAAATGACGAAATGTGCGGTAAATGAGTGTAAAAATACGTCAGACAAACATAAAATAGATACTAACATCACATTCTACAAGGAAGTAACGCGTTTCAACTTGTATTTTTATATAAATATTCACTAAAACCGAAAATTAACCTACTACTAAAACTAGCCTACATGAATTTGATTTATGCCTCACTTGTGACAGTTCGTTTGATATGAAACTATCATTATATGCGTTATTATTCTAAGATGCATAGTAAGTGAGTGAGACTCAAAAATACATAAATAGTTGGTACTGTATCAAGCACTACCATCGTTCAAACGAAAATGTTTTCTGTGGCTGTTTGAAAAGCAATCTCGGAACGTAGGCTGTTTGTGTATCTGTTCTGTGTATATTTGGTATTGTGCAATATAAATTTACTAATATTGTTATTATTCAATTTGATTATTTTCATGAGTAAATATTGTATCTGTCAAATTTAATTTATGATTATATGTGTATTTGAATTTTTTTTTTAATTTTGGTGTTCTATTTCTGTGACAGGCCATGGCAGAATATCAGCGAGGGCTATGTACTTAATTAGCATAGTCTTCAAATGCTTAGTCATGGATCTTTTTGATATGCTTTTTTTGCTTACTTGTTTTAATTTTTTTTCTATTATTATTATTACATTTTCCTATTTTTTTCTGTGTTTTTTTATGAGCGAATTGTTTGATATTTTATAATCGTTTGTACTTTATAATGTATTTTGCATATCAAACAAATACGATTTTATTTTATTTTACATATTTTTAATAAAATAGTCAACATAAACTAGATTAAATCAACAACAACCTAAGAATCAATTTCCGTCAAAATTGTGCCAAAAAAGATTATAATAGGGACTCCATTCTTAGAAAATAACAAGCACGTGCATTCGAGGAAGTACAATAAAAAAACGACCTTACTGTAATGCAATATTACTCACATTACAACCGACTCTTCACATTGAATATAGTGACGTGTAATACGTTCTCGGAACACTTTCAATTATTATGACTCATTCGTTGAATTTAGACGGAAGCACTTGTTATTCTTAATATGCGTCTATATATTACGTAGCCTTACGTATACATATATAGGCATGCAAATGGTCATTATGTGTGTGTAAGTGTACCCGAGAATTTTTTTCCAAATTAAGTATCTAAAACATTTTTACAACATGTATAACCACCGCTCATCATGTCTATTACTTAGCATAAGAATGAACAATAAAATACGTCTTATTGTAACATTGTAATATGGAAATAGAATTCTTTTTTTTTTTCACTAACATAAATATTCTTGGCATTTACAAACAAACGAAATTCAAACGTGTATTGTTTTGTTACTTTCGTTATCATCCATAATAATATTTCATTTCCGTTTTTTTAACCAGAATGTAGCGAACCGCTTTTTGATATTTACAAAAATCCTAATTTCAAACAGGGAAGATGACTAATGTAATAATTTATCTCATGAGAAATCCCAAGCACATATATAAGACTGCAGTACTACCAATTAATATGTTTTAATTCTAATTCCTTCTAATTCATAAAAAATCAATATGTTAAAATAATTGTCATTCGTATGTAGGATAAATTGGAATAATAAATTGAATATAGGAAATGAAACTATTTTTCCGGATTTAAATCGCGTATATTTGTTTTTTCAAACAAACCGACGTTTCGGGCCCTTTACAGGTCCCATGGTCACGGTTGACTGAGGTGGTACAGTCTTCAACCAGTTAGGCCTAATATTAATGCAAACCACCCTATTTTTTCACTATAGTTACAATAGTTATTAATTAAATACCTTATTTATAATTTTACAAAGAAAACATCCATGACATGCTCGCAGAGAATAGGTTGGATAAACCTACACATTCAATGAAGTTTGACAAACCCTAGGTCCTTGCAAAAGAAGTCCGTTATCTACCCAGGATGCTGCGAGAGGCCATTGAAATTAAAAAACATCCTAATTTCAACAGGGAAGATGGTTTCTCCGTACCACCAGTTTGGGATCCAGTATTTCCTCTAATGAAAAATCCCAAACAGACATAAGACTGCAGTACTAATTAATATGTTTTAGTTTATTCTAATTTCTATTAATAATTAATAATAAATTAAACTTAATAAAAATTCATTCAATAAAATAATTTGTAAAACTTAATGTAGCGTAAATTGGAATGTTTTCTTTGTAAAATTAAAAATAAGGTATTTAATTAATAACTATTGTAACTATAGTGAAAAAATAGGGTGGTTTGCATTAATATTAGACATAACTGGTTGAAGACTGTACCACCTCAGTCAACCGTGACCATGGGACCTGTAAAGGGCCCGAAACGTCGGTTTGTTTGAAAAAACAAATATACGCGATTTAAATCCGGAAAAATAGTTTCATTTCCTATGTGTAACAATCGCGAAAACCTAAGAACTCGATATAATAAATTGAAGTTCGAAACGTGAACTTGTTTGAAGAAAAAAAATAAATATACGCGATTTAGGCCAAAAATGATTTTGATTGAGAATAATCTACTGAGTGAATCAGTAACGACGATCGTTAAAGACAACATTATTCTTATTTCATCAAAAACTAGCAACCTATTCTCTAATTTACTATCGAATACAGTTTACTTCATTATTTTATCATCGTTAATTATCATAGAATTTTTTTATTACTTTTGTTCTATTACCATGCAATTACTAATATTACTTTTTTACATTACTTTTTATATTTCTAATCACTAATACTTCGATTGAAGAACTTGAATCCAAGGCCGTGAAATATATTTCAAAAAATAATAATTCTGACTAAAGACGGAAAAAAACTGCTTATAAATTTATAACGTTAAAAGGTTGTACTGTACTTATAAAAATAACTTTTCACATAAACGGTTTTTAGTTTGAAACTTACAAAATCGTTTAAGCCCCATAGACTTCATGTTAAAAAAGCTTCAGATAATACGTTTATTAATAAAACAAGAGTTTTATTTATAACACTATTGTTGATAATGACGAATTAATTTGTTGAGGAAACATAAATGACGGGTCTTAAAAAAAAAAATTAAAAATGAAATTGTAGAGTACTTAACAGAACAACGCTTACAACTTAAAATTCTAAGCGTGTTTGTGTTTATGACGATAAGCAATTTTTTTCAGTGCTTTTCGTTTAAATGCCACGTCTATTTTACCTCTAATTCCTACTATGACTAGAAATTAACCAATCAGATCCAAGAACATTGCCAGCCTTCTGAGCACGATGCCCCGAGGTAGAAAAATTTTATATTTTTATCTGCTGTACCATATTAAGCATGTTTAGCATGTTATTTATAGACGTATTCAAATTCATTCAAGATAACTGTTACTAAGTAATACACATACATAACACATTTTAGAATCATTCAGCTAAATTACATTACACAGCAGCTAACTCACTGGTCAGTTTTTATTTAATCAAATAATCAACTGTACAAAAGCTGTTAAACGCTATTCTGGTGATAGGTATGAACATGGCATAAAAAATGCATTAATAAGAAATAATAATTCTACGGTAAACATTATTGGTGACAAAATTCGTTACCATAACAGAGCCAAAAGATAGGTTGTAGCCGTTACTTAAGGCTATATACAGAAATAACCCTCATCTCTGCATTACCTACATACTCCCATTAAATTACCTCAACAATCAAGGTTATTAGATGTTCCTGTAGTTTTACAATATAAATTGCTGTTGAAAAATAACCAGGTATTCGGTTAATAGCAAAATTATGCTTTTTCGACTGTAATACTAAGTTTGCATCATGATCTTAATATGATTTGCGTAAGTCAGTTTGGTTTTTGTGCAATTTTTTTTTATAGGCTAATACTTTGTTTTATCTAATAAAAAATGTACAATTTTTTTTTAATTTATGTTATTCCTTTTTTAAAGCTTTTTTAACGTTGGTGTTTATTTATACATTTTAGCCTATAAGAATATGAATACTTTCGAGTTGTCTATGCTATAATATGAGAGCAATACAAATATTATTATAATGAAGACAGTACCAGTTATTGTTGTTGTGCAGGGCTAGATTAAGGGTCTCACACAATATGTTGAGTTTGTGTTCTAGGTTGTACATGTTACAATAAACCTAAATGGCAGTGAGGGACAAGTGAACGCATAAGTTTGTATCTCGTTAGCTTATTCCAGAGATTCGTGTGGCAAGTGCAATGTTGGAAAGGATGAATGGACGATAAAAGGCTGAAGCTGCTAGATTGATTTCATAATGTTATTTGTGTTGTTATTATTGTAGTGAATTTTGTATTGCAGAGAAATCTCTAGACGATTTTTGCTCTGCAAATATTTAGCTTATACAATATTGGCAACAGCATTTTATCACAATTTCAAGTGACGGTATGGTCAAAATGAAGCATTGTTGTGATTTTTTTCATTATAAATAAATAGAGGTAAGGAAAAACTGAGTATTACATTTCAATTGAGTAGTGTTTATCTACAACTTTAAATTCAATATAGACCACATTATCAAGCCGGCCTGAAGGAATATTTCTTTGTGTTTGTTAAATTTTTGTTTCAATAATATTATTATGACATATATCAAACTAATGGAGTATTTTCACAAAAAATATGGATATCATGGTATTAAAAGCATGATATTCAATATGATAAATAAGGATCACATTGTTTGCATAATTTTGCCCATACCATAAAACAGTGAAACATAGACATTAAGAAATATAAATTTCAAAGACCTCCAGGATAAACTCCTCCCTGCCACATCTTGAATAAAAGCTGCAGAAAAAGAAATAATTATATTTATTTTAAAATAATTAAGTAAAGGTATACATACACATAGTGTTGTAATTTGTTGTTTCTTTGGTGTTAATTTTTTTGGTAGCCGTCTTTAAAGATTGCACTGCACTTACGGAGAACTGAACTCAGATAAGCTGAAACAAAGAGAATAATTATTGTATTTTTGATGTAAATAATATTAAAATTAAATATTGTCAGACATCATCCATAATATTACTATAATGTTAGTAATTAATTATAATATAAGGAAAAAGGAGGGTGTATAACATATATTTATACATACACATTACATATAATTCCGGATATGGGTATACATGTTGAGTATTTCCATTTCATATTTTTGGCTGGGGCCTACACACACATATGCAATCATCTTCAGGATTATGTTAGTCTGCAGCGCGATCAGCACCTCATTAAGTACGCCTTGTTACGCATGATCGCGAAATTATTAATACGGGTCAGACAAATGTCACACACAACAAAGCCTGAAGATGTTATATTCAACATTTGCTGTATAAAATTGTTTCCAAAATTTTCACGTTCCTATTGCGAGAAAACCATAATCTGCATTCTTGCATTACCACTACAGACTTTATTTAATAGTTACAAGAGTAGTTAAAAAAATATTCTATTTTAATACAATGATGATTAACAAAAACATAAATTGTTCTAAATTAATACAATGTATGATTCACAATATACAAAAGTAGTGTAATCTGTGACTTGTGAATTCCCCACACGCACTATACATGATTGTGACAAGTAAAAACGTGCACCGTGTCAGTCTTTATTGTGATCAAGCATGTTTCTCGATATACATGCTAGTTACCCTAGAAAAATGTCTGCTACCGCATGCTCCTGAAGTTAGTTACCTTACATTTGATAGTTATCATACATTTGCTTGTTACTTACTGGCATGGGAATTTGACAACTGTTTATTTTTTGATTTGTGTATATTTTCTCCTTTTCAATTAAAGCATGCCAAGTTGATTTACTTTGACTTATAGCCTTATTAACTAAACCAGATAGTGGCATAAGTGTTCAATCCTAGAGCACCAATGTTCACTTTTGTTACGATTGTGACAGCTCCATGTGAAAGAGTTCGTCTAGGGTAGTACTGCCTGTCTGCTGTCAAGCAGCAATGTGAGTACAACTGTATTTAAATTTTGAAGGGCAATGGTTCTGGTGAAACTATAGGCATATGGAACTTGTCACTTTATGTATTTATGGAAGTTTTTATAAATTTTTTACATACTTTGCTTAAAATGCTTGATGATAAAGATAAAAATCATAAGATTGTTCTAGACTCAGTTACATAAAACCTTTTTATGATTATCGGCTTATCAATTGTTGATGACACTTGTTAAACAATAAAGATAAAGAAGACAATGACAGTATCTCCATTCATAAGCAAAGATAGGTAAAATATATTTAATACAATAAAAGTAAAGAAGCTTTGGCACTGGGCAAGAGTGACAACAGAATGATGATTAGGGCTCTCATGGATATTGTCGTTTGATTAAGCAATGTCCAAATTCAAATTAGCAGAGACTAGCTTCTGCCGTGAAGTGGATGGGACTATTTTACACTATCTTAGCCAAACACAAAAAAAAATCCTGGGTGATTGCTTGGTATCTTGGCTTATTCGGTTAATCATAACCTAGATGATATTGCTTCCATGCAATGCTGCTAAAATAAAACCACAACTGTCAAAACTGGCAAAATTAACAAACAGTGTTGAAAATTAAAAAGCTTTTTTTTGGATCTAAATAGCTTACATGTTTTTACCAATCAAGCTAACTTGAAAGAGCCTCTCGCAACACACGCCAGTAACAGCTAAGCACAGTAATGCAGTGCCTATACTGACTAATTCTTCCCAACACTATGCTTCAACCGATGATCAACAGCCCCTACTGACACAATAAAAATGGAGAATCGAGCTAATTTTTCAGACTCTTTACGGGTTCCATGATCACGGATGAAGGTCGTGAAATGATAAATCATGGAAAGCTACGAATTCTGGAAATTTTATATACTTAGGTGTGACTCCCTACAGCAAGAATAAGTTTTGACGCTCATGCATTAAGACTGGGAATTAAATTGGCTCAGTATTAGAATATAGAACAAGAGGAAGCGAGCTTTTTTTTTTAACAGATGGGATAGGCTCAAATACTAAAATTTCAAGTTGAGGAAATGGCGAGTCTTCAACTTTTTTAAATATTACGAAATTAAATTATAGCAAAAAAAAATGCGATGAGAAGGATTTTGAAAGAGTGAAGACAGTCTAATCCTTCAATATCTAAATACTGAGGGACCTGAGAAACAAAAATTTGTTTCAAAATTAATACTAAGTGTATACCTACAATGTATGTTTTCAAATTATGTCCAATAATCAAATTAAGAAGTTAATCAGGACATTCCGCCCAGTCGCTTTAGTGCCGTGTCAATGTCCATGTTTCGGCGAAATAATTTGACACTAAGGACCTTTAGTACATAGTAAATATACTGTTATGAACTTCGTAGTTCGTACATACCGACGTTTAAAGGTAATTATTATAGGAAAGAAACATCATTTTCGACTAATTATGATGAAATTTCGAAGGTGGATCTGGCACCATATTAGAAGCCTTTCGCGCATAATAGTGATTGGTTCATTTATATTGTTAAATGGCTTTCTTTCGATTATTCTAGTATGCAGCAGATTCTAGTTTACAGCAGAAGATATATTTTCTGAATATCTTTGACAGGGAATACCCCACATTGTTCACGGAAAAGTATCTGGAACTCGATAGAACATACGAGACGAATGGCGTAATAAATCATCGATCTGTTTACAAAATACGAATTTAGAATGATATAAAATACAAGAAACTAACCCTTTTATACGCTTACTGCCTGGGAAATCGCAAAACTTCCAGAAAAGAAAACAAACACTTAAAAAATCGAACAAAATTATTTTCACAGCACAAAAACACTCGTCCACTTCCGATTCTATTCAACAATAAAAAGCACATAAAAAGCACAAACCTCAAACCACTATTTTCTGTTTCGAGTGTCGAATTCGTAACACAGTTTGCGTGACTGTTATTGGTCAAAAACACGATTCCCTAATTTCATTGGTGGATAAGAATCCATTGCGTTCATTTAGGTTGTGTTTTCTTTGCACTCTTCATTTTCAATAATAACAGACGTTGCGAATAGTATGATGTTCATTTTTTCCATCGTCTAAGATGATGTTAGCATGGCATTTATTTACATGGGAAACTTACGTATTTTTAATGTTAACTGCAATGATCTTGGTTAGAAACTGTTATTTGTAATAGCTGACTGTATATGTGTATAAATTTAACAAATAGCAACATTTTCCTTAATCTATATTGTTTATGTTATTATCAATATTATAACCTAAAAATGCACATTAAAGCGGTGATTGATTAAAGTTTAAACAATACTGAATTACACTAGAGCTTAAGAACCATGAATCTTATTATAACAACTAGTGTATATCGTAGTCAAGCCAAAGGTAACCTATTTATTATGAGTTTTGATCATTGTCCCTAAGTTATGTATTTAAGTTTGAAGCGCAAATGTTAAACATGTTTTAGTGGCTGCCAGGATTTTCAGTAGTTCTTCAGTGGCGTCTACTAAAAATTGGCGTGTCTCTAAAGGGCTGTCAGTCAACAAGAACGCTGAAGGAATCCTCACAGACGGACCTGATTACACATTTCTAGATGGCAGGCCTACTCCGCTACTGGTAAGCGCTTAGTTCCCAAGCAAACCACGGATAAAACCATCGGCAGACGCTGTGAACTTTCGCTCTAACGATAAATAGTAAATAAGTAAGATAAATTTATTTCAGTATAACTTAATCTAGTATAATACAAGTAAAACAAATTGTTGCCTTAATTTCTCAAACTCGTATCTTAAAGCACAATGTTACTGAAATGCAAAAAAATGGATTATATGTACAAATTTTGCAGACTGATTTCACATCACATTTCCTTCATATTCACACATTGGCAAAAGCCAGTAAATTGACTATTCATAAAGTAATGAATCTAAATAAAGACCCTTGATAAGAAATTAAAAAAGGTAATATAGCATATTCAAAACGCTTGCATACGATTTTGTTATAGAGTTCCACCGAGAAGTCACATAACACCTGCGTTAAACCAACACGGTGTTCTGAATATGGAATCGAGAAGAATTTTACATTTTTCTACATTGATGCACTCTGTTGTCAGATACAAAAGTCCACCTTATCTATATTCACAATTGAAGTGGCATACTTACTCATATAATTCACGCAGGATAAATAGTTTTTTATTGGTAACACCTTTTCATAAAACAAGAGCCTTTGAGGGTAATTTCCGGTATCAGGCATCTAAATGCTGGATCAATCTGCCTCCTCCACTCAGACAAAGGATCTCTAAATCAACATTTAAAAAACATATAATACATATAATAGGCTTAAAAGGAAGGATATACATGTACCATTTCCTCGGGACTCAGTCGACGCCGATACAGGAATGACTGAAAATCAGCGTCTGTTTCGACCGAGATAGACAAATTGCTGAGTCGTATCCTTTTCGTCGCTTGAGCCACTACGCACACTTACTAACTTAAATTAATTAGTCACTTGTTGTTTTCTTTTTAGTTGTAATTTTAGATATAAGTGTGTGTAGTGTTTCAAATTCAGTGAATAAACTTCTTTCTTTCTTTCTTTTTCTTAAATTTAAAATAAATAGAAAAGCTATTACTTATAGTATATAAAATAAGCATTAAGAAGAGAATCTAAATTATACAATCTTCATAGTAGAGCTTCATTTTAATATTAGAACCTAATGTGTATTGAAGATCAATTCAAATAAGATTGAAAGATTCGTGACATGCATGTATTTAATTTATAGAAGTGGACTTTGAATGTTCTCTGTTAAAAACATATCAAACACGTAAAGTTTTAATTGCTGATTGTGTTTTCGACACTAAAACGACCGTGCTTTGTATCTTGAATAAAACTGGAGTCGAGACTCAACTATATTATTTATTTCCAGCATAAACAAAAACTTCGTATGCTCAAACAACAAGGACATGCGTCTCGTATCGTTGAACTAATTTCCGAATTGGATTTCGCCAAAGACAGATATCAGAAGATACAGCGAGAAAATGAAGCAGAGAAACATCGCATCATTAGTAGTCGCTTGAAGCCAAAAGGCAACGCACTATTGAAGAATAAATGATTCTTCTAAATTGTTAATTATATTTTAGTTCTACTGTTAGTTTGTAAATAAAATGTTATTGCAATGTACTACTATTATTTTCAAGCAAGTGTATTATATAGCGTAATTTCGGGGATATTGCAATTACATGTAACTAGCATTGGATTATGAGTCTCCGTTTTGGTAATTTTGTGGCTACCAATGAGGTTTATTGTTGTGCCAACCATATTAGCGTGATTTACGGGAATCTATTGTTATCAATCCGTAGACAACATAAATCATGCTTACTGTACAAAAATGATAACTTTAGATCATAGCCATTGAAGTTGTTACTTCAATGGCTATGATCTAAAGTTATCATGTTAACTCCCTCTCCTGTATAATTTGGCTTGGTGCAGATACTTTTATCAATGCTACATATGCAGATTTGCACTCTGATGATAGGTTGTATTAAAGCAACCAAAATAGGAACAAATCTACAGTCCATCTGTTTAGGTACTTAAATAAATGTAAACAATCTTGAGATGTCTATTTAATGAAATATACATTTATAAAATGATTTTCCCTTACCTTCAAATACAAAATACAAATGCTTAGCTTCATATGAAATTGCATGCCTATTTTTATACCTATCGATTTGTAAAGCATGTGTTTCAATAAAAAGATGTATCAAGATTGTTTACATTTAGTTAAGTACCTAAACAAATGGACTATAGGAGAGCATTGGATCATTATTATTATGGTTTAAAATTGGATTTAAATAAACAACATTATCAATGGGCAGACTAAAGTGTTCCAAATGAGTAGATAAATATTTATATGTACTTTTCATTAGCTACTTCACTAACATAGGCGCCGGAGGTCATATCATGAGATGAAGTTACTGTGAGGGGGTGATGTGCTTGAATATAAAATTATCTACAATATCCACACATTACTTAAAAGTTTATGAAAACAATGTTTACTTTGTAATTATAATAGAGAGTACATACAATAAACTCATTTGAAAATAACGAGTAAATATTTCAGTGAGCTCATTCTAATTGAGCAACCAAGATTTCATGGAGGGGACAGCGCGTACGCAGTCCCCACTACCAAAAATTACGCACCCGAGTTATCCACATTAGGGATAATCGCAGGGGTCAGCTCAACCGCAGTGCAATGGAAGAGCCTCGCCCTGGGGGAACCGCCTACTTGATCACGGTATCCCCTGTGCCAGGTAAGTATGAGTTCACCAAATCTATGGGCGAATGTCATTCGCCGAGGGAAAATCTTAACACCGCGATGCAGAAATCGCAACAAACGGGTCAATGCCATCTAGCGATATTTTGTGGAATTAAAATAACGCAAGAAGTCTCCCTCCCTCACTACGAGCATTATGTGGAGAATTTAATAAATTAATATGGCAGACTCAAAATAAAAATAATTATCATGTATCAGTTATCTTAAATAATTAATAAATACTTATTTTTTGTGATGAAATATGTATCGTATTAATACGGTAATTTTCAATAACGACACGTATGTAGAATGTCTTTTTTACCACTGGATCATTACAAGCTGATGTTGGATGTAGCAGTAAACGTTGTTGGATCGAAAATATATCTGTATTTCATAAGTCATGTCACTACAATAGTATTCATTTGCTGTTTTTCTAATAAAATTTATCTCAACGTTTTTAATATTTGCTAACACTACAGAGTTTGCGTACACCTAACACCTTATGTATGTGTAATGTTATAACCTTATAAATATAATCTTACGTTACAGCACGAAATCCGAGTAGAAAGACAAAGACAAATTATGAAGGTACATAATTTTATTAGTCAAAAACAAACGCACTTTCTTCAAATCTTACATAACTACTTTGTATAAAGGGTGTCATGTGATGCAAAAAGGTTTAGTGAAAATACACCTGGCAAACGTAGTCTAAAATATTTAGTTTTAAATTGAGGAAAAAATATTAAGTTGCCAATGCAATTTTGTCATAGCTATCATTTTATTTATAAGCTTAAATTTTAACTAAACCAAAATGTCTATTGTTTGTAAAATCAAAATTTTCCAATTCATCAAGTTAAAACAATACTTTAACGAGGCTCAACTATCGGCTTGTTTCAGCTTCAAATACTGTGAGCGCGGCGCCGTGTGTTAAAGGACAGTCGAGCAGTCATGCGAAATGAGTTTAGTATTTGACGCTTTAAAATCTGTGTCAAACTCATTGACTTACAATTATAGTCAAACTCTTTTTATTTGAAACGAAACAATATAAAATTGACATCCTCATGTTTACTTAACTAAACAATAAACTCGATAAGCGAGTCAAAAAGAATTCTAAGACGACAGTAGCGCCGCCGCCGCCTCACAGGTAATTAAATTATAGTAAATAATATATCATGCGCTGCCAATGCCATCTAGCGGTACTTTATGGAACTAAAGATAAACGCCAGTGGCGCCCACTACTTCACTTCGTGACTTTATTTTTTAGTAAACTAACAGTACACTCTTGCTTATTCCTTGTAGATAAAGTACGTAATCCTATTACTTAATACAGTTGGTTAGTTTAGAAATATGTAAATTAAACGTCACAGCATTAAAAAGAGTGAATTGAGTAAACAGTTCAAATTATAAGGAAACTAATACCTGTCTAATTACAATTAAAATAGTGTCATACTGCGTAGCGAAAAAACTCCATTAATTCTTATGTCGTATATGTTACATTGTGTAATATGACATTAGTAGTTAATTATCATTTATTCAATCATCTTTGAGAACGTGTAGGACAATATCACTAAAAGTTCTGTTAATCTACTTTCCAAGCAATAATCATCTAAATGGGTTGAAAAAAGTCAGCGCGGTTTGTAGCGGACTGTATCATAAGGATTCGCGTGCTAAATAAACAATACTCAATACTCAGTCATTTATTGCACTCCATAATTATAATATCATCTTATGGGCCCAGTAGGGCATGACAATACTAGAGGTGTTTTATACATGCATAAAAAATCGGGATGTACAGTTATCGCTTAAACCTTGCTATCTATTCTATATCATAATATTCTATTTAGTTACATATTTATTCATTATTTAATATCAACAACTACAACAACAAATTCAACTTAACATGTTATCAGTTATACGTTGAACTATTATTTAAACAATTGGAAAGTTGAACTAGCAGGATGAATTTCGTTCAATAAGTTCAACTTTTTGAAAAGTTGTACCTAGTTGAACTAATTTGAATATTTGTGTCCGATTAGTTCAACTGATTGAACTTATAGTTGAACTTAGTGGAATAGACGTATTAAAGGGTGAGCAAGGCTTAAGCAGAGAATAAAAAAATAACTTTACAGTTTATCAAAATCAACAAGCTAAAGGTTTTTTATGATAATATTTTTTATGATAATAGTGATGGGATGAACAAGTCGTGCGCCTGATGGTAAACGATACGCATGTTCATAACAGTTGCAGTGCCACTCAGAGCTTGAAATCGCAAAGATCGAGGTGCACTGCTTCTGCGCCCATCACCCTCCCGCTTTCTCTCTTTCACAAGGAGCTCTACTGCTACTAAATAATAACGTAAAAGGTACGAACGAAACTGAGAAAATAATGACAATAACAAAGATAAAGGCGCCAAAAACAAGTACATTTAAATTTGGAATCCCAATGTAAAACTAAACTGCTAAGACTATAAAAAAAAATATGTAGAAAAAGATTTATAGCGACTGCTGTGATTAGCTATACACGGTTTTTTCTAAGGGTTTTTGCCATGTTTTTGCCGTAAGCTAACTATAAATAAAATTAGAACTTTTTTCTTTTAAAATCTTATACTGTCTATGGTCATTTTAAGAATAAGCAGGAAGGTTTTAAACTTATAATTCATGAAAAACGCCAGAACTGGTGAATCGTAAATATGTCGTATTTCATCATGATAATGCCAAACCACACACTTCTGTATGCTGTCTCATCTACTGTATTCGCCCGACATAGTCCCCTCAGGTTTTTGACTTGTGTCGGTCTTTACAAAATTATTTCATGATGAGATGATACCATCGAACGACGTTTAAAGCTGTATTTCATAAGTAAAGACAGGATTTTTTATGAAAGGGAAAAAGATTGTAGATCAACATGACTAAGAAAATAATTGATTGATATTTATTTTTAAATGTTTTTCATTTATCGCTCGCGAGATATCGCTCGTACTTTGCGGCCAACCGAAAATAGGAAATAATCACATGTTCAGACTTAGCATAAAACATTGCACATAGGTTAAGTACGGTCGATAACTATAATACAAAGTCGATGACCATTGGTAAAAGTGTAATCTCAAAAACGACTGTCGAGATAAATAAATAAACGTATTTCATACATGTTAAAAAATGCAAATTTAAAAAAATGTTGAAAAATCATTGTTTCACAAATTTTTGAATAGTTAGTAATTAATTTATTTAAGTATGTTTAACCACATTGTAACCTTTTGCTCAATTGAGACTCGTTTCGAGCCTGCAATCAAACTGTTTACCTATTCAGTTTTGTAGGACTATGTTTAGCAGTGGCGAGGCGTCCATATAACTCACTTCCCATCGGCTTGCCTAAAATTTAGCACCTGCCTAAGTTTTAGTAGTAACTCACTCAATTTTATGCTCAATTTTATGTGTAGAATAACTTAACCAGTGAAATGAAGTGTACTTGTATCTTGTGTGCTAACAAATGTTACGTTTAAGTGTCACCAAGGCGCCACTTTTTCTTAAGGTAGGTGTTTATTGCTTTGCTCTGGCTTTAGTAACAACAATTTTCAAGTCTCGCCCACGATGCTTAGTTAAGAAAATTGTACTCTTTTTTAAATTCTAAAAAAAAGGACTTAGGTCGCTTAAATAGTATATTAGGTCGTTGTTGATCGTGTTAAAATGCAATATAGAAGAAGCACGCTGCTGTGTATTAAGTAGAGCGTAGTATACAGATAGAATCCAGAATATGTATGTACCAACTTATGAGTTTTTGAGTCGCATTTAGCCACCAAGGGAGGTAGTAGTATTGGTAATCATGTGAAGGTTTTCGGTAAACGATTCAAATTGCGTTGTAAACGAATTTTGGCATGAATATCTGTTTTAATGACTAATTTATTAATTATTTTTGAACCATATTTGCGATTTTGTTCGGTGAAATGGCGATAGCCAAAAGCGCTTAAAAGCCTTTCGTGCTTTTGTATTTGTGGTCGGTGGACGCCGACAGAGCACTTAACGATAGCAGATTACTGTATCGGCAGATAGCTGTTGTAGTGTTTATAGTTTATTGCACAAGAGTACTAAAATAGTAGTAGTAGAGCTCCTTGTGAAAGAGTTAATCGACGGAAGTACTGCCACCTTACCTGTTCCTGCCGCCAAGTAGTAATGTGAGCAATACTGCGTTCCGGTTTTGAAGGGTAAGGGGTGCTGGTGAAATTACAGGCACATGAGACTTGTCAACTTATGTCTCAGAGTGACGGGCGCAGAGGCAGTGCCCGTTAGATCTTTGCTATTTAAAGCTCTGAGTGACACTGCAACTGCTATGGACATGCGTGTTGCTTACCACCAAGCGCACGATTTATTCGTGTCCGTCATTCGGTGTTATAAAAAAAATTAATTACAAACATGTGCACACCTACGTTACAAATTTAACTTCGCGAATAATTGATTTTATGTTTCTCGGTCAGTAAAAGTGATTGCGGCTACTTTATATTTCAAGTTATACGATTAAGTGCAAGTTAAACGAAAGCAAAGTGTTCTTAATCAACTGAAGAGTATAAGTGAAAAATGATGAGAGTCAATTCTGAACCATTTTGAGATAACTAAGCTGAACAAATTTAAGTAAATCTTAATTTTTCTGCTACATAATTTTTGTTTGTTCCTATAAAAAACATTAACAGTAGGTACTATTATTGTTTTGTTTATTTTGAATGAATTTTGAATTTTCGAGCATACAAATGCAATATACAAAACAACTTGATTGATCTTCGTATGTATTCTTAAGGGCACCAAACAAGCGTTGTTTTCATTTAGTATGTACTTGTCACACTACGTATTTGTCAAAAATATTTACAAAGATTCGTTATAATTTATAAAAATGTAGATTTGTATTCAGCCTGAATACAAATTCATAAACCTGAATCATTTAATTACTGTGTGTGTATATTATTCGACACTGTAGATTTCTATAGTGTGTACTCTACATGTTCGTACTTCGTACCCATTTCATACATATACTAATTATAAGATAAGATAAGATAAATAAGATAAGATAAATTTATTTCAATATATGACTTAATCTAATACAATTATAATGAAAACAATGTAATTGAAGATATAATATTAAAATAAACAGTAATAAAAAAAAATAAAAAAAATCTAAATTATATAGAATAATCATGGTAAAATTAAACATTTTAATCTTAGTGCCTAATAGTGCAATTGCGATGCCTAAACTAAGTACATGTGTACCTGTATTTTAGGCTCTATCTATGTTGCTTTTATTTAAGCTAGGATGTTTCTCCGACAAATTTTGATCATACAAGCAGTCAAATAATTCCTTATTTGACATGCCAGAGGGAACACCCAATAATATTATCTTTGGCCGTTTTTTGTTCGCATCTTCTAATTTCAGGCCTTTTTCAGTTGTTCAGACTGTTTGAGCTTTAGTATGTCTTCCTTACTCTCCGTGCTTATAATAACTCCTCCACATTTTGTTTTACGCATACCGCTGATATGAAGTTTCAATTCTTCAGGCTTAATTAGATTCTGAACAATTTTTCTAGTGTCATCGCTCGACGCATCTTTATTGGGTGGGTAAATAGCAATACTGTTCGATGGACATACTGAGGGCAAACCACTCTTCCTAACTATGTCCGCAAAAGACTGGGTTGATGCTCTGGGGCCTGACTGTACACAAGATTTTAAGTCTTTTAATTGGGCACCAACATTGACTTGTTCTTTCAATGTGCTGATCAAAGAATTGGCTGAAATATATTTTTGTTTTAGGGACTGATATTGCACCGCCAATTGAGAGACACCTCCAAGTACTGACCTGCTAATGTTGCTAATTTTTAGCTTCTGCTCCGTATTCAGTTTCCCATCTCCATAAATAGTGCAGATGTCATTCAGGCATTGTTCTATTTGACTCATCCATCTCTGAATTTCATGAGTCGAGACCGCGTCTATAGTCAGTGCAGGCGTAGAAGGGGTGAGGGCTGAAGCTTGAGCTGGGGATGGTTCCAATTCCACGTGCCGTCTAACGGGAGGTGGGCTACGACTTGTCATCGTACTTCTGTTAAACGGGCTACTCATTCTTCATAATTTGAAAGAAGCACAAGGTCACACGTAGCATCACAAAACACAAAGTCCGAAAAGCGCTGATACAGCGGCGACACAGTTACAGTTTTATTATTTATTAAATTTAAATTATATAATGCTAGCAGACACGTCCGTCTCTGCAGCGTGCCAATATAAGTATTATGGTTATGTTTCATATCGAGTGCTTAGGTTTTCGCGATTTTTACACATAGGAAATGAAACTATTTTTCCGGATTTAACAAAACGTCGGTAACGGTCGGTCGGTTCAGAAAAACAAATATACGCGATTTAAATCCGGAAAAATAGTTTCATTTCCTAAGGTTATATTTCGCTAAAGGCTCTATGGTCAAATATCATTATGAAATAAATTTATAAGTAAATTTCATCCATAAGCATGATTTTTTTTTACAAAAGTATAATAAACATGCATGCAACTGATATGGGTCGGAACATGAATAATTGAAGGTTTATAGAAGTAAAATCGTCTCTGTCTAAACTATGAATGTCATTTTGTTTGCTTCGTCTATATCTTCAAGGCGGTTTCAGGTAGTTGTAGAGACGTATAGATTCTCTGAAAATCGCTCCAAAAAACGGGGGTAAGGTGCAAACATAACAATGTCCATTCTAAGTTAATGAACAGTATTTATAGACATTTCATCTACAAAGCTGCGAGTACTTGTATTACTTTGGCTCTACCAAATATATTACAGTTTCAGACTTTAGATGACCGGGCGTCACTTTTAGGTCATCTTTAGTCCCATAAAATATCGCTAGATGGCATTGACTAGTTTGATCCGATTTCTAAATCGCGGTGTTAAGATTTTCCCTCGGCGAATAACGTTCGCCCATACATTTGGTGAACTCATACTTACCTGGCACAGGGGATACCGTGATCAAGTAGGCGGTTCCCCCAGGGCGAGGCTCTTCCATTGCACTGCGGTTGAGCTGACCCCTGCGATTATCCCTAATGTGGATAACTCGGGTGCGTAATTTTTGATAGTGGGGACTGCGTACGCGCTTTCCCCTCCATAAATTTGACACCATTATAGTTGCTTAGTTAAGATAGAGTATATAGGTCAATGAGTATATACATATAAGACAAAAGTTTACTGAATTAATATTTTGTTATTTTGTAAATAAATTAATTAAAGAAGCTCTCTATATTACAATTTTATCCAACCAGCTAGTGTTCAACTTGAGAAAAAAGTCTTTTATAAAGTAGACAATTGAACACATAGATTCTTTCGTCAGAAGATATCTTTTAAGAGGCTACAAAAGATTCTCTGAGTGCTCTCTCAGGCTAACGGCAAATTGACAATATGGTTTTGCCGCTGAGTTCTTCACGATACTTAACCTCAATCGCTTTAGGAACCATTGTTTAGTCCGACTATATAGCAATGTTTTTGTTATTTCACAATAAAGTAATAATGAAAAAATTTGAAAAAAAAAACATTTTTTTTCAAGTTTTGTGTCTTTTGTTTTTGTGTGTTTTTTTTCTAAACGCAAGGAAGTAAAAATATGACAGGCGCATTGTATTTTTTAGATTTAATTATATATAAATTGCTCAAAATAAATGGGCATCACTCGCTGATGTTTATGTGGGCGGGAAGATTCTCCAATAATTGAAGCGAGTGCAGTGCAATGATCTTTTCGTTCTTGTTGAGTATTAAGTGATCATTTATTAAATTGGAAATTGATATTAACAGTATTTATAAAGTAAAATAATCACAGTTAGTGTCTTATTTCGTTTCAGTGAATTTATTTCTATATATATAATATTTTTACTTTTGTAAAAAAAACCCAATTAAAAAAAATGGATTGGTCGACAGGACCTAGAGCGTGCTAGAGATTTTCATGCTTTTTTTCTTCAAAAATGTGAGAAAAAAATGTTTGGTTTTTTTCAAGTTACATCACTAATTGAGTGATTGAGTTAATTTTACAAATTAATCTCAATTAGTACTATTGTACTATTATTTATAACAATCCAAACAATAGTACTATTATTATATAGTACTATTGTTTGGATTTACTAGATGGTTGAATTTATACTTTTGACCGGTTTGCAAATTACCTCGAGATAGTATTTATTTGTTTTAGACGTAATATACAGAGCATATTAAACATGAGTATCTTTTGCTTAATCTTTTTACAAACAGAAATATAGGTTTTACAATTGTTTTAGAAGTTTTACTAAACGATTAATATTTTATAAATTAATTTCGAAGGGTGCTCTCTCATTTTAAATGTACAACAAGTACTAAAACATTTAGTAGCTAAAAGATACTACACACTGCATGAATGTTAGATGTTAAGAATATGTCCAACTAAATGTCTTAATTATGAAATTTCCGTTTTGTATGGAAAAATTAAAACATTTTTTTAATGAAATTGTTATCAATACACTTTCGCCATTTTATGTGAAGTTTACTTTTTCCCTTTCTAAAACAAATCTGGTTTCGAGAATCAATTAATTCTTTGAAGGCGGTTTTACTGCCTCTTCGGAATTGAATTATTTTCCTCGTAAGAAGATGTCTAAATTCCGAAAAAAGTGGTAATCAGTTGAAGCAAGATGTGGAGCATACGGTAGGTGACGAAGAATTTCCAGTCCCAGCTCCTATAGTTTTGAAACCGTTTGTCGTGCAGCGTGTGGTCGAGCGTCATCCTGCCGGAGTAGTAGCTAAGAACAATTGACCAGTCTCGGTTGTTGAATGGCGAGCTTTTCTATCATTGTTTGCAATGGTTGGCAATACACATCTGCGGTTATTGTCTGGCTAGATCTCAAAAAGCTGTAATGGATAAAACCAGCGCTGGTCCACCAAACACTCACCAGTTTCTTCTTTTGTGTCAACTTTCGTTTGGCACACCTGCTGACCGGTTTTCCAGGAGTAGGAGCCATTTTTCATCACAAGTGACAGTATGATTCAGAATTCCCTCATTATTGTGACGGTTAAGTAACGCAATGCAGCACTCGACGAGCGTTTGTTGTTTTGCTTCACTCAGTTTATGGTGTACACATTCCAAGTTTTTTCACTTTTCCTATTTGACGCAAATGAGCTAAGGTTGTTTTATCACTTACACCGAAGATTGCCGCTAACTCTGCCGTGGTTCGAGATGGAGCCGCTTCCAATACCGTTTTCAGTTCTTCATTATAAACTTGCGTCTTCGCCCGTCCACGAGGTTTGTCCTTCAATTCAAAATTACCAGAACGGAAACGTTGGAACCGAAAACGTTCGGTTCCAACGTTTCGACGACGGTTGATGGTCCGTACACGTCATTGACGAATCATGTCATGAAAGAGTAACTGATCGAGTTCATTGTCCAGTCAAGAATAGAAAAATTGAGTGTCTGTAACAAACTTATTTCTAAATTAGGAATATTTAATTCAGTAAACTCTTGTTTTATATACTCTATCTTAAGTAAGCAACTATAATTACGTCATATTTATGGAGGGGACAGCGCGTACGCAGTCCCCCACTACCAAAAATTACGCACCCGAGTTATCCACATTAGGGATAATCGCAGGGGTCAGCTCAACCGCAGTGCAATGGAAAAGCCTCGCCCTGGGGGAACCGCCTACTTGATCACGGTGTCCCCTGTGCCAGGTAAGTATGTTTTTACCAAATGTATGGGCGAACGTCATTCGCCGAGGGAAAATCTTAACACCGCGATTCAGAAATTGAATCAAATTGGTCAATGACATCTAGCGGCATTTTGTGGAACTAATGAAGAACCCTACAAGTATCGCTCAGTCGTATAGAGTTGTACCATAAACTTTGCATTGTAGAGGCAAAGTAATATTACCGACCGTAAGTATAATAGTTTTAGCAAACAATGAATATTGGTGCGTATTGTAAGCGTACCTTCGATAAGTATATTCATTGAAGAGTAAAGTAATTGTTTCGGTCGGATGTCGGACGGAGATCGAGAGTAGGCCCCCTGAACACATCACAGAGAGTTTATAATATGTGTGTAAATGAAGCAGTGTATGTAAGTGTACATAATTAGGCATTAAAACTGTCGAGTGAACTCACACTCGTATTTTAATGCCTTTCATTACGTAACAGTCACATAAACTACTATTAAATGAAGCATTATCGCTCTTGAATTTTAAATAAAGTGTGTACAATGCTGACAAAGAAAATAAATTTAAGAAACAAACCAACTTAATAACATTACAAAGTACAATCAAAAAACAGTTCCACAATGCACTGTACATACTTAACTATTATTGTTATCATTGTATCCCACTGCTGGGCAAAGATCTCCTCAAAATACTCCACTGCTGTCGTTAACGATTGTCCACCACTCCTTTTCAAACCCATCAAGATTCCCGCCAAAGCCATCTCAGCTGTCCCCGCCATCGGGCACCTAAGTATTTTTTAATTGGATTAGATAACAAATTTCAAAAAGGAAACGACTTACAAAAGTGTAAATGTGAAGAATTGAACAATATTGTAGTGATATATTCGAAATAAATATTGTAAATGACAAATATATGTTTACATTACAAAGAGCAACATCTTGAGTTTCTTGCTCATTTATTTCGGCACAGTCAGCCTTACGTATGAACAGCAGAATTTAATCAAGGTGACGATTCAAGTGTTTACTGAAATGAAGATAATAATTTGAGTTTGAGTAATCAAAAAAAGAATTTGATAAGCGCTTTTGTCAGATTATCTACTAGTCCGTATAACAAACGGCAAACTGAGAGCCTCATACTCAAAAGAATGAAAAATATAAAACAAACATATATCGGAGTACAGAAATAACGTGTATTAGGTTATTATAGGTATGTATTCGAATATGGGTTTTCGGTACCTCGTTTTTTTGTTTTCGTGGTTAGGTTAGTAAAAAAAAACTAGTTTTTTTATACTAACCTAACATTCAAATACAAAAGTGGCTATTGTTTTGACTCTTCAATGAATATACTTAACGAAGGTACGCTTACAATACGCACCTATAAAAAATAAATATTCATTGTTTACTAAAACTACTATGCTTACGGTCGGTAATTTATTACTTTGCCTCTACAATGCAAAGTTTATGGTACAGCTCTACACGACTGAGCGACACTTGTAGGGTTCTTCATTAGTTCCACAAAATGCCGCTAGATGGCATTGACCAATTTGATTCAATTTCTGAATCGCGGTGTTAAGATTTTCCCTCGGCGAATGACGTTCGCCCATACATTTCGTGAACTCATACTTACCTGGCACAGGGGATACCGTGATCAAGTAGGCGGTTCCCCCAGGGCGAGGCTCTTCCATTGCACTGCGGTTGAGCTGACCCCTGCGATTATCCCTAATGTGGATAACTCGGGTGCGTAATTTTTGGTAGTGGGGACTGCGTACGCGCTGTCCCCTCCATAAATATGTCTTAATTATAGTTGCTTAGTTAAGATAGAGTATATGAAACAAGAGTTTACTGAATTAAATATTCCTAATTTAGAAATAAGTTTGTTACAGAAACTCTCAATTTTTCTATTCTTGACTGGGTAATGAACTCGATCAGATACTCTTTCATGACATGATTCGTCAATGACGTGTACGGACCATCAACTGTCGTCGAAACGTTGGAACCGAACGTTTTCGGTTCCAACGTTTCCGTTCTGGTAATTTTGAATTGAAGAACAAACCTCGTGGACGGCCGAAGACGCAAGTCTATAATGAAGAACTGAAAACGGTATTGGAAGAGAGAATTAAAATACGAGTGTGGGTTCACTCGAGTGTTTTAATGCCTAATTATGTAAACTTACGTACACTACTTTATCTACACACATATTATAAACTCTCTGTGATGTGTTCAGGGGGCCTACTCTCGATTTCCGTCCGACATCCGTCCGAAACAATTACTGTCAAATAAGTAATAATCGACAAAATTAAAAGACAAGTATCCAGTATGAAGCTTCATTCGCATCACGCGTCTTTTCATTTGGTCAAGTATTGCTTATTTTTCAGTAATTGTTTCGGACGGAGATCGAGAGTAGACCCCCCGGAACAGCATTTTACGACTGGTGAAATGGTGGCAACTATAAACTTTCGTCACGCATGTCACACAATAATAGCCGTCACGTCGTGCGGTCGCCGAGCAGAGTCCGCGTTGCCGCCGCACAGCGACCGCGAGCGTCTAACTGTTATAGCAAAATACGTTCCGTTTAATTAGCTATTACGTTTTAACTTAAATGAGCGTCCCGGCCACGCGGGACAGTCTGACTTGAATTTGATAACGGCGGCAAAGCGGACGGCGCGGTCATTATTCAGTATTATTCAGAGGAATTTAAATGTTGTTGCTTAGTAAATAGAATTCAGATTCGCCATGAATGCCCAGGAAGGCGTGGTAACCGGGCTGTCGCCGCGCGGCGGCCGCGCGACACCTTTCGCCTCGTGTAACTGGGCGCTTATTCTTACTATGTATAAGTCACCTTGGTCATCACTCAATAAAAAAGAAAAATACAGTTCGACTCTTTCTAAGGTCCGACTGTTGAGCAAAGGCTTCCTCTTACATTTTCAATGAGAGGGCTTGGGCTACATATTCTACGCGGGCCCAATATGGATTGGAAACTTCACACATATTATCATTAACTTGCTTTGCAGATTTGTGCCGGTTTCCTCACCAAATTTATGAATCCGAAACTCAGAGGTTCAAACTCACGAGCATTACTATACCATGTCTGGGATACAATAGCTTAATAAATAAAAAAAAGTCTATGTATTCTCTGGGGGCAATATTATATTTGAACCCTGTGTCGTCTCTTGCTCCGTCAATATCCAGTCACTAATTCCTCAGTCTATGCTGACTGCGGTGTATCTGTTGTCATGATAGTTTTTAAACCATTGTAATAACGGACCCTGTATACCGTTGTCATACAGTTTGTCGTAAAGAATGTAAAATCGTGGGTCATCTCGTATGGAGCCCTAGTCAGAAGTGTCTTAGAGTATCGCTCATCGGTTTGGTCTTCTGTATATAACAGCGCGCAGCTTCTGTATATAATCGCGTATATTTGTTTTTTCAAACAAACCGACGTTGCCTAAAGATATCATACCTTCTTTCTTGGACCATCTTAATTCTTTTAGTACTAAGATGCAATTTACTATGGAACAAGAGAATTGTGGTACTTTAGCTTTCTTACATGTTTTAATTAAAAGAAATCCTAATATATCCTATCCTAATATTCTCGGCCCGGGAATCGAACCCGGGACCTCTGCGTGGTAGACCAGCATGGTAACTTCGGCCCGGAGGCAGTAAAAATTACCTTCATTCTATAAAATAAACTTCTTGTTATAAACCAACGGATGCGTAACAATTTCCAGTCTCTTAATAAATGACCCTTTATCTCACAGGGTAGGGTTTTATTAGACTGTACGTTGCGTAGTCCTAGGGTTTTCTTGTTTGTAAATTATAGAGTATACCGTAAACGTACAATTGTTGGGCCGTGTCAGCATTAAATATATAGTTTACGCACAAAAATGTTGCGGTAAAGAAGTATTTTGTAACTTGAGTAAGCCTCGTTATCAATGAAATTATGGTTCGTGTACGGACATTAAAAATATCAAAATGTTTTTATAATACAAAGATATAGAGAAAGAGAAGAAACGAACTCTAAAAAAAGTTCCTTCGGTCCGGCTGGATTCGAACCTGCGGTTACAAGCACACCGTGTCAGACGCTCTCCCAACTGAGCAATAGAACGAACCAGCAGACTTTACGGATTTTTCTATGTGCTTGTCGCAGATCTCTGGTTTTTAACGACTTTTTTTGCCGTTTCCGAATTTATCTACTTTCTTTTCTGAAATCAATTTAAAACACATTTTTCGGTCTTCGTTCGAAGGGATTCGATATCACATGTCTTTTATCTCGATTGTATCTTATTAAACAAAAATCCTTTTTTTGCAAGTACGTATTTCCTTTTAATATATAATGACTCTTGAAATTCGTAGGCTTCTTGTGCTTTGAAGTTATATTTTAGATGTTCTGACTTGTCGTTTGCTTAATTAATTGCATTATTATGGTTTTATCTTACCCTGCTATAGGAAAAAATTTGTTATATTCGCTCAATGACATTGGAATAATAAGTTTTGTAAATAATTAGAATTCTCGACAGTGGGATGATGTACAACGATCCAGTCAGACTACAAGTTGTTGAAAAACAATGTTTATTTTGAAGACAATTGCTTTATACCGTCCGGGCAGTTGTTCGTAAGAAGAGACTCGACTTCAAGAAACCGCTCCGAGACGATTGTTTTTCACCCTATACGAGCGTAAGTCAATGTAGCTGCACCAGATGTGCCAGAATGTCGAACCCTCTTCCGGCATTTAGGCACGTCTTAGAAGTATATCTGTATATCAGAAGGTCCGGGCTGCAGCTCAGGAGTTGAACACCCTCCTAGTTTGCTTTTCTTAGCTCTTTGTATACTCCAATTTCTCAACATAAACAAAATTGTATTATCCATCACTCGACGGAAAATCTTAACAACGCGATTCAGAAATAGCGTTTGCCAATGCCATCTAGCGGTAAACTTTGGAACTATTGTTACAAAAAACGTTTAGTGTATGGTATAAAATTCATTTGTTTACGGTTTTTTTTATTAACCTATTATGTCTCACTGCTGGGCAAAGGTCGTCCCGCCAACGCCTTCTCGGCAGTCCTCGCCGTCGCCTTCCAACCTCGGACACCCAAGAAGTGACGACGTTCATTCATTTCTCGTTTTCATTTTCTTTTCATTGGGCCTGTCTGTTGCTCCCCACATCAGCAATGCTAGTCATCGAACGCAGCATGTATTGCTCGCTGTATATGTATTGGATTATTAAGTTGTAAGTTAGAAAAAATGTATGGTAAATATAAGTAGGATTGATAGAGCGGTATATTGCTATTATCTATAGCAGTGTCCCACGCTTTATGTAGTTCTCGCTCAAGTCGCGTGTGATCCTGCTAGTCCTACTGCCCTTATTCTGACTTCTTTGTACCTATTGCTACGGTGGTGATGTTTTTGTTGTTTTATGATATCAACGGGACGAACAAGTCGTAAGCAAGTCGTAAGCGACACGCCTGTCCATAGCAGTTGCAGTGCCATTCAGAGCTTTAAATAGCAAAGATCTTGTCAAAGTCAAATAATAATTTATTCCATAGGTAAAATTTTTACACTTGAAAACGTCATTTTTTAAGCTACTGCTCGTCCACTACGCTGACCTCCCTGAGAGGAACAAGCAAGAAACTCTATTTTTAAATAAACTTAAATGCTATATATAATACATTTTCAATCATATTTGTGTGGAATCTAGAACCACGTTCTCTTTCCAATTATCTATATGTAACACGTAGTCTACAATTTTGTAATATGACTTTTCAATTAAAATACTTTTATTTAATGAAAGTTTTAAACTTAGGAAATGGTAACTTAATATATGCTCCGGAATCTTATTGTAAAAACGTATACAGTTCCCCATAAAAGAGTTGTTTACCTTGGTTAAACGAAATCGTGGTACCATGAGTTTGGACTTAGCTCTAAGGTTAATGTTATGGATATCTTCTTTTTTAATGAAGTTATGTATATTTTTACGGGCATACAAAATATTTGAGTAAATGTACTGTGATGCCAGAGTCCTGATACCAGTCTCCCTAAACTTTTCTCTGAGAGAAATCCGAGAAACTAAACGGTACACAGAACGAATCGCTAGTTTTTGCAAAACAAATATGGTTTGTATATCTGCCTCTTTACCCCACACGAGAATCCCGTTGAACATTATATTATGGAAGTAAGTAAAGTAAACTAGTCTAGCAGTAGCAACATCGGTAAGTTCACATATTCTATGGACTACGCATGCAGCAGAGCTTAATCTGCTGGCCAAGGAAGATATATGTGGAAACCATTGAAGTTTACTGTCTAAGGTCACTCTCAAAGAGACAGCTTTATTAACAAGATCTAACTTTTCTCCATTTCTGGAGGCACTGCCAATACGTCAGTCGTCCTGAGACATAAGTTGACAAGTCTCATGTGCCTGTGATTTTACCAGCACCCTTACCCTTGTAATAATAATAATAATAATAATAATAATTTTTTAGGCCTTGGGAGAGGCGAGAGTTTAAAATAAATATGAT
>NW_020654520.1:2857365-2870905 GCF_003589595.1 Hyposmocoma kahamanoa
TTGGGAGAGGCGAGAGTTTAAAATAAATATGATAATAATAATAATAATACTTTATTTCGGACAGTTATCCATAGTTTGTTAGTAAAGAACTTAGGAATAAGGTTAGTATTATGCTAAAATTACAATAAAATAAGATAATGTGAAACAAATAAAAAATGAAAAACAAAAAATGAAAAACAAAACTAATTAAACTAATAAATATATAATAATTAAATAAATTAATTAACTAATTGGCCTTACAAACAAATATAATTTATTTTGTTACGTATTATTTAAGAAACGCCGTTGATTGTCTGAATAAATAAATAAATAAAAAAGAAGTAAAAAAATAGAAAAGAATCGGAATGCAGTAATGCTCACATTACTGCTTGGCGGCAGAAATAGCTAAGGTACTTCCCTGGACGAACTCTTTGACAAGGAGCTCTAACAGCGACTAATTGAAAATAATTTACAGAAATAATGTCATGTGATGAGCTATATGTAGCGTGATGTCGCGATTTTCTGATTTCAAATTGTTCATTCGTGTCAATTGAAATAGAAATAGAAACCATTTATTGTAACGCCACATTATAAAAAAAATACACAAAAACAAAGGCTAATATAACTAGAACAGAAATAACACAAAAAACAGCGTAAAAACATTTCAACAACAAGTTACATAATACTATACAGACACGTGTGAGGCTGTGGCGTGTACAAAAGGATCCTATTCAGCTAAAGTCACAACCAAGGCTAGGTTGTGACGCTGGTTTACAATGGGCCCTAGCCGAGTGAGTGAGAGTGACGGACGTATGCGTCCCGAAACAGAAAAAATAAAATAGACTACGTAAATACTTATATCATGAGTGTGTATAGTGTTATTGCAGAGTGTACTCTTATATCGAATAAATACTTACATAATCTTTGCAATATATACATACAGGTATAAGTGTGTGTAGTGTGAAAACAAATTAATAAAACATTTAATACATATTACACGCAAAATAGGCGCTTTGTCGTCGAGTTGCGGATACCAGCCCGTCGCACCAAGTACCAAGTAATACATATTTAAACTTAGAATAATAACGCATAGAATGATAGTTTCATATCAAACGAACTGTCACAAATGAGGCAAAAACCGAATTCATATAGGCGTAAGCAACTTGTATCTACGCTAGTCGGCACGCACACAAATTTACAAATAATGATGCCATGGAATAACATTTCCCTCAAAAGTGGGAAAATTGTATCTTGCGTAACTCATCATTAAGTTAAAGGTGCCTACAGATTTGCCCGATTTTGTCGATCGTTACTGTCGATCGACAATGTCGATCAGGTGCCTACAGATATGCTCGGTTTTGTCGATCGTTACTGTCGATCGACAATGTCAAGTGACAAGAAATAAAAGAAAAAAATTTTTGGTAATCCTTATGGAAATGGCATTTATATCTGAATACACGACGACGGACACGACTTTTTCAAATAAATGCAATATGGTAGCCATTTTCGAGGTACTCATTTCTAAATCCACGATGGCGGGCACGATTTTTCAAAAAACCCAGTAAACGATACCCAGAATCAAAATCAAAATAATCTTTATTTCATAGGTAAGCATTATTACACTAGAAGTCGTCACATTGGTTAAACTCTACCGCTCATTCGTAAGGCAGATTCCCCCGAGAAGTATGAGCAAGAAACTCTAGGGGTTGCTCTTTGTAAACAACATTTGTACGCTTTTAACTTGCAGAAATGGAAGTCAAATGCGTAAGTGTGCATTATTTATTAATTAGAATAAAAAAAATCTGCAGCCGTCGCGATATTGCCTATTCTCAAAAAATTACGTAATATAATTATTTTGAAACAGAATAGCAAAACTGGGAGAAAGAAATCCGTTACTTTGCAACATTTTCGTGTCTTGTTGCAACAAAATTAATTTTCGGTTTTAGTGAATATTTATATAAAAATACAAGTTGAAACGTGTTACTTCCTTGTGGAATGTGATGATAGTGTCTATTTTATGTTTGCCTGTTCTATTTTCGTAAAATAATAGTTCTTTGAGTTTTTGGAATTGGACGCAATAACGAAATTAATAAAAGCGGTGACCTACGGAATGCCTACGGATGTAATTTATTTAACAGCTCAACTTCTGAAAATAGATAGCATTGTATTCAGACTTTTGCGTCATTCGGTTCAGGTCAAGTTCGGGTCTCCTCTCCCTCACCCAGAGGTAAAGCTGAAATAGTACAGCGCCAACAACTGACCTGTGTGTAGCGTCTCCGTATATTCCAAAAATATTATGTATTTATTGTAATAAAGATAATACCTCTAACAATGGGGGGTTATTCCATTCAGTGGTGTGGGAAAAACAGCAAAACATCTAATTTCAAAACAAACGGAATCACATTTCATCGGTAATAAATATTTAATATTTAATTTTTCAATCTTGGTCCATTATAGCAAAGCTCAAGTTAAACTGATCGATTTGAAGTGAAACAATTGACGACACCCGTCAAATGTGTGACGGTGTGATCTCCTTGCATCGTCATTCCACCTTTCTATCGCTTTTCTCCGGTTCCTGGCCACTCGTAGTTAAATTTAAATTTTGATTACCATAGTTCTTTGGCCTCGCATTCTGATTTTGTTTCGTTTCATCGTCATTCCCCGCTCGATTGCCCGATCGCGGCAGCGAGCACGTCTTCTCTTCGTATTTATTTTTGAGCCGTTTACCAGTTACTAAAAATCTCTTGTAAATACGATAAACGTTTTGAAGATGATAAATATTATTAAAACTGGAATAAATATTTATAAAACTGTATTTATTAACACCAGTTCTTTGCCCTTTTGAACTCCTGAACGTTAAACTCACTAGCACACTCTGCGGTTGACAGAACATCCCAAGCGGCTACATTATAATCGACACAACGTCCCACCAGCGGTATACCTCACAATTGTTTCGAATTCGGGCCGGCCAATCGGAGTTGTCACCGCAATGATTTGGCAGAATAGTTTTCAAATAAATTAAATGCCATTTCGTCTCTATTTCTGGTTATACATATAGCATAGCCTCATGACGGTTACCATGTCGGACTGCCACGCAGAGGTCCCAGGTTCGATTCCCGGGCCAGGAGAAATATTTGTATGGCTTACATTTATTTCTCTCATGGATTTGGGTGTAATTTGTGGTTGTCTATGTGTGTGTCCATGGCACCCGCGACACAGGGTTTCCCTAGTGCGGGGCTATGTTGAGTGTGAGCGTTATTATTATTATAAGTTTATATAAACATATACTCGATGTCCGCGGCCCTGGATTTTTCCCTGTAGAATGAGTTTCAATAGAGAGTATTTTTCACTCCGCATGAGTATTGCAGATTCCTACTTTTTACTGCTTTCAGGAGCTCCAAGCCTTTGTGCATCCTCTGCAATACATTGTCATCGGTGGCTATCCGTCTACGATATTGTCAATATTCTTTGATAAAATTAGTACACTATGTAGTATAAACTCGAAAATGACTCGAGTGCGATGAACGGATGATTTCAAATGAATGCTGAACGACGCTTGTATTGTTTGATGACCTATATGATCCATCGATTAGCATTCTGGGTTAAAAGGGTCGGTTCAAAGTGTTTCAACAGTAATTCCAAAGATTCCAAGTAAGTTTCATGAGATTTACCGTTTTTGCAAGACTGGTAAGTAGGGAACAACAACGTAATAATTTATTTATTTGGTATCCCAACAGAACAACGTTTGGTATTCCCAGGTATTCCTTGTGTATTCAAAGGGCGCCAGACGGCTTGATAAATACGTTGAATAAAAACTTTTTTTGGATTTTCTTTTTATTTCTTAATTTAGAACTCCTTACTAAGAAACCGACGTTACCTTTTAAAATTAGAGCAAAAAAAATTTTTTATATAAATTAGGTGGGGTGGATATATTTTTAAAAGATGGAGAGAAAACAGAATTTCGAGTAAACCGTTTCTGATCCGTAAATAAAACATCAAAATTTGCCGAATTATGATACAAACTATTGTCACACACCCCGTATTCACAAGATGGGGCCAACATTTGTCTTTTTTATCTGATTTTTTACCGATTTGCATCAAATGAGGAAGTGATAGTTGAAACAGAGGCTTGATAAAAAATTATTTTTTTAATGGGTTGAAGATGTTTGGATGTCGCTGGTCGGAAGAGTTAAAAGTATATTACGTAGAAAAATAAACAATAATTAAAAAAACATTTTCTTTTTTTCAAAACGACGGTATCACAAACGTTCCAACCCGAGACAATATAGAAATAAGTTTTCTACATTGACCCGGCCGGGGATCGAACCCGGGACCTCAGACATGGCGACATCATGAAAACCGGCGTACAAGCCACTCGACGGCCGAAAAATGTATTAATATAAATTTTTAAATCATCGTCATAAATCCTCGTGGCTTATGCGTTATAACTATGTCTATGAATTATAGGGAGAAAAATAAAGTCATACCGCAATAAAAAACCTGTTTCTATCGATATTCGTTTAGTTAATAAAATACACATACTGCCTTAATTTAATGCTTATGAGAAAGTAAAGTACATACGTTTCAAATCGTCGGTATATTAACTACGAATGGTGTAAAATATACTTCCGGACACAATTTGAGCCACCTCGCTTTTATGTTGTAAAGGGCTAGAAAACAAAAATAGTGTCTGCCGTCCTTATCACAACTAACGTAATCGCATTTTTGGCGAAATTGAGTTATTAGCATATCTGGAATCAGCGAAACAAGATCTACAACCCTCTATAAGCGATTTTTTAATATATAATAAAATCAGGGTTATTGACATTTTTCAAAGAAAATAAAACTTTAGGTGCAATATCTGGAAAGTTACCAAAATGCGAATGCGTTAGTCCTGATAAGGAAAGCACTGTTATTCCCAACAAGGACTGACGGAAAAGAAGATTAGTATACTAGTTTCAAATTTGTGTAATAGTTTTTGATCAATCAAACATTGTTTAAGCTTAGGGCACTTAATACTGAAAATGCTTGGTGGAATTATGTGTCCGAAAGTGTATAATTAAAAAATCCTTCATTATTGAAATGTAAACCTTTACTTGAGTGCTACAATACTAAAAATATTCTAGGATCCCTGTGATAGTTCATAAAAATCTACACAGTATAACCTTGTAACGACGTGCACTAATTTACGTATTACATAAACTATTTTTCTAAGCCTCGCTTTTAAATGAATAGCCTTTGTTTAAGTAATACATTAAGTCAAAGTAAAAATAACACCAAAGCAATGTTTATTGATAAAGAAATGAGCGGAAAAATATTTTTTCCAAAATTCATTAATTTTTTACGACAACGTGGAAAGGTTACTTCATTACATTACTTCATTACTGATAGAGATGACGAATATCAATAGAAAAAAATTATAATTTAATGAGTAAATGTGTAGTTCGGGCATTCATTCTTAAAGTATGAATTTTAAAATAGGCAATAAATTAACATGTCAGTATCGATGGAACGCCGCATCTATTGATGCGGCGTTCCTTACACACGCTTTGTTTCACTGATGTGCGGTGAAGATGCTATACATAATTTTTTTGGTAGTCAAACATTCAAGATGGCGGACACCGCTGTCGTCCTGTTTGAAAATTAATTTACATCGCCGTGTTTCTTACATTTCGCTATTTGACTAATGTGTGAACATAAATTTAAAGTTTTAAATTATTCACATTGATTCGGTAAGTAATGTTGTGATATTTGATTAATTTTTACAAAATTTCATACTCTATATTTCTATATCGTTTGGCAAGCATGCAATGACGCGTGATAAAACAAGATAAAACATAAATCATAGATTAATAAGCAACAGAGTGTTCTGACTACACAATAACAAAGTATGTGTAATCTTAGAATAATAACGCATAGAAAGATAGTTTCATATCAAACGAACTGTCACAAGTGAGGCAAAAATCAAATTCATGTAGGCTAGTTTTAGTAGTAGGTTAATTTTCGGTTTTAGTGAATATTTATATAATAATACAAGTTGAAACGCGTTACTTCCTTGTGGAATATGATGTTAGTATCTATTTTATGTTTGTCTGACGTATTTCTACACAAATTTACCGCACATTTCGTCAGTTTTAGCTAAAATTCTTAAGCTGTTCGCGGTGCAAGTTGACCTTGAGCATTGACGGCCCGCCCGCTCGTGTAGGCCCTTTGGGAGCGCTTCAATTTGCCTCAGCGTGTGCGGTCTAGGTTTCTATGCGTTATTATTCTAAGTATAGAATTATAAATTGTAAGCGGAAGGCCTCTGGGTCAAAGCAAAATGGAATGTGTTGTACGTCTATTCACGGTACTACGGTACTGATACTCTTTGACAACATTCAACACTAAAAGAACACACTACCCTATTGATAGTGTTTTATTTGGAGCTGTCTGGAACATGAAGTTGCTGTGAATGCTCTTGTCTATAGATTGAAGTCGTTGGTCAGGATTATTACTTTTTTGAAACCTGTAAATTAATGACATGATAAATGCTTTTTGAAATTTTCTAAAATATCTATTGAAAGAGTATTTAGATTATAGTTGTGAGTTTTATGCGTTTAATATAATATAAACCCTTTTTCACGTGTATACATCGTTCACAACACGTCAGAAAAATAAAAGTTTAAGAGAGAAGTTCGGCTTCAAAAATCAAATACACTAAAAATCTGTCGAGTTTGCGTCATCCCCATGACAAACGTTGAATGAAGTGTCTCTCTTCAGTCATCTTCCTTTATTTTTTTCCATCCCCTATGGATAAATGAAGGGATCATCCTAGTTTACGTTTGGCATAAATGCGCGGTTAATGTAATAATCAATCCAGGAAACGCGTTCAAAACCGTTTTAAAACAAACTTATATGTCCTGCTATGTTTAATTTACCGATTACTATCGCATCTTCTCAACTTGGCTTTTTTTACTTACAGATGTTTTTATTAAATTATTGTTTTTATTTGTATCACTATTCAATGCGTTGTGTTTACTGAAATTGTTTTTCTCATTTTTTTCGTCATTCCTCTTCTTGATGTAGCTGTTGACGTAGAAATTTCCGAACAAATATAGGAATAGAAAGAAGTTGGACCAGATCAATGTTAATAAGAAGTAGGAAAGTCGACATTGTGTGAGAGTCGTGTTTATTTGGATATGAATCATGACGGCCACGAATTGAATCTGAAATTAGAGAAAAAATATAAGTGAACCAAATTAACAACGAGAAAGTTCTACGATTATAGTTGGATATAAACGAAAGTTTTTGCAAGTAACATCGGTTGTTGCATATTTGGTAGATATGCTAGACATCACACGATCGATACTAGGCCCTACAAGTTATAACAAGGAAAAACCCGCTGGTCATAGAAAAAAAAAATGTCTGCGGAACATATAACGGGGGATTGAGATCGCTGAAGTAGTTAAGCGATGTGAATGAATTACTAGATGTCACTTTGGAAATGAAACTAAATACTATAGTTCAGATAGGGCGGGTTGCATTAATATTATAAATAACTGATTGAAGACTTATACACCTTCTCAGTTAACCGTGACGTGGCGGTGACCATGAGACCCTGGATAACGTAAAAGCCCAAAACGTTGGTTTATTTGTAAAAATACACATATACCAAAGAACAATGGCAAAATCATAGGTAAAAGAAATCGGTAGCGTCTTCAAATGTCTTAATTATAAGTTTGAAACAAATAAATAAATTAGGTTTTTCAAATTAAAACAGCGGCCTATATAAGTCTGGAAATAAAATCATATTCAAAAAAACTCTAATGACTAATTAGTACTAACTACTAGTTTCTTAGTTTCTTAATGTTGAGCGACATCTAGGCGCCAAAAAAGGAATTTCAGTACCTACGTATGGATATGGCCCACATTTAGTACACGTAATATCAAATGTACTGATTCGATATTACAAAAAAATAAAGTCTATAATTTCTTCTTCAAAATGCTTAGACTGTTTCCATCCTTTAAGCCAAAATGCCACAGAGAACATTTTCTATGTGGCATTTTGATAAACATCATTTTTTGATAAAGCTGACAAAAATTTCCCAAAATCAGGGCTAGACAGCAAGTTTCACAAAAAAAGAAAATTGTGTACAAGTGACCAGTTCAATAGTTTGTGGTATGTTATTAATTAATTTAGTTTTTTTGTTCTGGTTTAACCTCATGCCTTTAGATTATACCAGTATTTAAAATAGTTTCCTCTGAACTTTCGTCTCGTCACAAAAACAGCACCATCCATCTTCTATTTACTTTGTTTAAGACTTCTGTAGTTTATTTGGTATAATAATACGAATATATTTTATTCAATTACGTAACACGTGACCTCCAAAACTTCAAACTGGAATATCGTTAATTCCTCACTTTTCTGAATATTAAACCCAAAGCAAAATTTGTTCAGGAATTTCAACTTTGTATTTTCACATATTTTTCATAAACAGACGCATACAAATTATATCATCAAAATTTTGTACGGGACTATGCCATTGTCCTTTAGATCCGAAACAATAGTTTCATTTCCAATGTGTATTAATCACGAAACCCCAAGAACCCGATACTTTTATCACAACTGGAACTCACCAATTGCATTTTCGTAATATACTTTTTCCACCACAAATACTTTCTCAAACTGGGGAATGCAGCCATCCCATAATAAGCGTACATAATAATATGTACGAAGGAATTCACGGTTCCTAGTAAAAACAGACTGTAGGATGGTTCGTATTTCAAGGTCACCCACGTTCCAATGAACATCAGTGTATGGTGATACACGTGAAGGAAGGAAACTTGATTCCATTTCTTTCGAAGCACGAAGAAAACTGTGTCCAAAAGTTCTGAAAGTTTCGCTAGGAAGTAGTAATAGTGACCTTTGCCAACCTGATGAAATGAAAAATAAAAACTTATAAAGGCTCTTTACTTTAGATATTAAAATTACTAATTCTTACTCAAGATGAACGTTGATAGCAAAACTGTATACAATAGTACCCCGTGACAATTGATATTATTGGTGATAAATCTGTCCTTGTTTAGGAATTTGTAAAGGGGAATACGCAAAAATTTATTCAAATCTACTTTAGTACTATAATCTATTTGATTTCTTACCACATATCGAAACGTTTCAGAATGAAACCAGCAAGTATTCCACTCTAGAAGTCCCTTATTCATTATAGTTTGGACTCCCTGAAAATATAAAGTCAACATTTAACACTTAGTGTACATTGCAGGTCTGTCACACAGTTCCGGGTCAAAGATCCATCACTATTTCATTATAAACAGAAAAAATATTTTATGTAAATTTGTTCGTGCATGAAAGGAGTCTCCCAGCAATGGCATGCTATTTGTATCCTCAGCCACACTGGGCAACAATTATCGTGTAGGCAGTTGTGGTGATGACAGATGAAGTAAAGCGACAGCCGAATGGTGGCGAAGAAAGGGTTACAGAAACGTGTTACGATCAACAGCGAGATATGTGAGATGGTGGCACAGGCTACGAGAGGTCATATATAGATTTGCATACTAAGCAAAGGCTGAAGTCGATCTATGGATAATGATTGAACAAGACTTACATCAAGATTAGCACTCAACGAACTCTGTATGCACTGATGCAGATTTTTCTGGTATTATGAACCATACGGATAACTGATGGTATTTTTCTGATAGAGTACTAAGCCTAGATGAAGCGGAGCTTGGAAACCCCAGAACTGTGTGGACAAACCATTAGAAGAAATATGAACTATCTAAATTAACTCTAAATGTATTGATGAAAATGAAACTGACACTACCAACGAACTCTTAGATAGACAAGAGGGCATTGTTGTAAAAAATTCAAATAAATGGTAAAACTTTGCAAATTATTCAACTTGCAGGTTTTCTTTTCAATATTGTTGTTAAATATTCGTTTCCTACTTTTAGTTATTGCTAAAGCAACCTTGGAATAGAAAATTTTCTCTTCCATTTTTTTCTACTGTGCAAATTAGCACAATTACCAAAATTATTACAGTTCCTTAGACTTGTAACTGTAATATTCTTATGAAAATTCTAATATCATTACTTAAAATAAGTTTAGCGACAAACTGTTAAACAAAATGTTTAAGGGAATGGTAATATGGTAAAATGGTAATAACATATTTGTATTTTTTTATTCAGAACTTACATATTGAGAGATATAGCAGGAAACGAAGACTTGTACAATATTATAAACTAAGATAATGTTTTTTAGATTATATGGTTGTTTGCCCTTCATGTATGCTGGGCCAAGTTTGAATACGAAGAGGAGATACGAGGCTGTAATAAACAGCATGGGCCATGGTGAGCTCATTAGAGGCCATCTGTCTACGAATTCCCCTGAAAGTAAAAATAACATTAATAATATATACATATTCATTAACGTATAGAGCACAAATGTTTTGAGTATCAATTGTGAACCGAATTCGATTACAATTGTGAATTTGGTAGGATATGATTTCGTTTTGGTAAGTTAATTTACATTAAGTAGGTTTACGTTTAGGCTTAGGTCGATTTACTTTAGGGAGACATTTTCATCATCACCATCTCACTGTCTCAATTCTTCATATTCAAATGCCTACGTAACGTATTTATATTTTATTTGAAATATCCAATGAATTATCTAGTTTTTTCAAACAAAGCAACGTTTCGGGCTCTTTACTTGGTTCTATATCACGGCTGTCAGCTAGTTGTTCATAAGTTTGATAAAAAAAATGGTTATACTTAAAAATAGAGCAAGATCAAATGAAATACTTTCAGTTTATTTAAATTAAATAACAATGTAAACCTACGAACGAAACTGAGCAAATAACAACAACAGAGAACAAAGCAAAAGGCGACAAAAACGAGTACATTCAAATTTTGTGTTTCAATCTAAGGGTCGTATTCCAGAACTCTACTCAATGCTCAAGTCAGGACTGCAATATGATTTCATGCACTAAAAATCATACTCAAGTCCTGACTAGAGTATTGAGTAAAGTTCTGGAATTCGACCCTAAAACTGAAGTGTTAAAAATATCCACAAAACGGATAAAAAAAAAAACATTTAAAAAATCGGAAAAAATTCAAAACATTACATGTTTAATATTTAATTACCATTGACCTACCAATAGGTCAATGTTAATTACCGATGAAATGTGATTCCGTTCGTTTTGTAATTAGATGTTTTCCTGTTTTTTTCCACATCACCGAACATAGAACAGCACGGCATTGTTAGAGATATTATCTTTATTACAATAAATACAGAATATTTTTTGCAATATACGGAGACGTACACACAGGTCAGTAGTTGGCCTGTCTATATTTCAGTGCAAACGAGAGTTGATATTTATAAGAGCTGTATCGCTAATGTGTTACCAGGAATATATGGTCCTTATTTCGTCTTTATTTCTGGTTATACTCGATGGTGTACCCATTAAGTAAAAGAAGCGTTAATGGCTTTATTCCCATCTTGACCCATCGCACCAGTCATGGGTGCAGTAAATACTTTTTCTGAATTCTGGTTTTCAATTATTTATTTACTCAACAGATCGTTTTTTATAACAGTGGCTATTTCGTAAAATACCGACAGCCAACTCCTTTGTTACTAATTCAACAAATTATTTACATATAAATATTATCAAGTGTAGAATTAAGTGCAAATGCGTAAAAGTAAAAGTGGTTTGCACTGTACAGATGGCACGTGTGTTACCGAGACGGTTCACTCTTTTGTTCTTTTATACTGTAAAGATTAAGTGATAAGACGAATCTGAGGAAACAACATTTCGCCAACTTGTACCAACTAATCGGCCGGTGAAAAAGACGGACTTAAGTACGCATGATTCAGAAGTATGAAAAGGAAGATGCAAAGGAGTGAAGCTCTTGCAAGTGTTATCTTGTACTATTTTTGAAAAATATTAATATGTTTGGCTAGGTTAGGGGTACCTTAGAAGTTTGTGCACCATTTTGTGAAACATAAATAGAGAAATATTAGACAATATCATATACGTCGCTCTGATCACAAAGTAAGTAACTAAAGCACCTGCGTTGTGGAAATAACGACGGTATCACAAACAATCCAAACAAAAACAAAAAATCACATACACCCAGACCCGAAATAATATAGGAAAGTTTTTCTACAGACCTCAGAGTTGGCGACACCATGAAAACTGGTGTGCAAGCTAAAAAATACAGTTAAATGAACGTAATATTTAATTTTATTTCTGTTTTCTTGCTTTCATTACACCATTTTAGATTATTTATTTCGACCGTTTTATAAAAAGTACACTATATTGTTTTCACAAATAAATACTTAATGGTTCTTAAGACAGTTTCCATGTATCTTCTATGGTTTCCGATTTCTCCATACTGTAGCATTAAAAAAAAAAAAACACTGTATATAAAATTTGAAACCAAATAAATAATTACTCACATTGCTCTTTAAAATTAAATACGTATTTGTCTGTTATATTTGAAGTCGCCATTTTTCTGTTTCACTTTCTCTTACTTTTGTAATTAACGACTCTATGTTCCTGCCACCGGCGCGACGTGCCCGACCACGTCCGGGCGTATGTCGTATTTTCTATTGACAAAATGTATATAATATATATTTAACAATAATTTGAATTGTTAAGTATTTGTCACAAGCGGTTCAATGTCCAAGTTTTGGGTCGCAATTCTAGTGCAGGGTGGCCTAACAATGACACTATAAATTGTAATCTTCTCGTTACTAGTCGCGTGGTCGTCGCCATATCGAAATGAGCTGGTTTGAATAATTGAAAACGACGTAAAAAAATTGAAGTGTTGTACTTATGTTTCATATATATTCTATTTCAGTCATAAATAATATGTGTGAAAAAAAGTATCTATTGTCAATTGGTCAGCGGTTTTTTTCATTTACCGTGTCAATAGTTCAATGTGGTTAATTAAACACCTAATATTCCATAAGAGACCGCTGGCCCAAAAGATTTCACACGTTTACCGAGTGTTGCGAACCTTCTTTGACGTATAAGTTTCATCACGACGTTTTCCTTCACCGAAAAGCTCATGATATATTTCAAGTTAAATTTCGCACATAAATTCCGAAAAACTCAGAGGTGCACGCCCGAATTAGAATTCACGGCCTCTGCTTGTGAGGCGGTAGGCTAGGAAACCATTACACTGCCACTAGTTCACTATACTATACGGTTTATAAATAGTGCATTTAACATTACATATTCTCAATAGGAAAGTTACTTTAAAACGTATGTGCCTGTGTTAAGGGTGATTTATTACAAATTGCATAAATTTTCAATGCGTGAGAGCGTGTTGGTGATTTGGTGAATTATATCGAAATAAGATCAAATAGTTTGTTATAATTATTAATACAAAGTTCGAACACTCATAAAAAATTTCTTCGATCCGGCCGGATTCGAACCGACTTCTTCTAGCTTACCGTGCCAGACGCTATACCAAATAACCCACGGAACGAACCAGCGGACCTCACGAATTTTTCGATGTGCTTGCGTCGTGTCTTTGTATTTGGTTTTTTCAACGACTTTTT
>NW_020654520.1:2870915-2886523 GCF_003589595.1 Hyposmocoma kahamanoa
AATTTTTCTATGTGCTTGCGTCGTGTCTTTGTATTTGGTTTTTTCAATGAGTGTTCGAACTTTGCATTAATAATTATAACAAAGTAGTGGAGTAATTTCACAAAAAATAATTGAATATCAATTCAATAAAAATTTAAAAAGATCAAATAGATTTAGAGATATATCTATTAAAATTACATGAAATCGCAAAGCTACAAATACCTTCTACCTTCCCTTCCATCGGATGAGATTGTTGAATTAATGTGTGCGTATCACTAGTATAAAAATATAGTATATCTTATATAAAGATAGTATATCTTTTTTTACTAGTGATACGCACACATAAAATTAATTATTAAAATAAATTAAATATATTATATGTGCGTATATTTGTGATTATAGTGCGTGATTATAGTTGGCGAAATATCATTTGTATAGTATACAATATTTTTATTAATTGTGCTATAATATATATAATAATTTTCATTTATAATACGATACATTAGTTAAGTAGTTAAGTATACGAATTTCAAATGCGTGAATCCAAATTGTCATGAATGGTCAAAGGTGATAGCAGCGTGGAATGGATTATATTATTAGTGACTATATTTTGCCTCGTAATTGTTCATGCAAAGTTGCTAATTAATAGGAGGTGTATAGGCACAACGCGGGTTTAGAATTAAAAAGTTTTATCCTATTTCTAACTGAGACGTTCAAAGAAAAGATATCTGGTATGAAACACTAACAAAATCTAACCCATTGGAAGTTTCATGTATTGTTAATTGAACGCTAAATATAGGTACTTCTGACCTTCTGACTTTACAACTCATATCTGATCTCCAATTCAGAATTCTTCGATATTTTTATCGAATCGTTAAAATATCGAAGAGTTACAATTAAATTATTGAAGAGTTAATACGTAAACACAACACCTGGTAACTTCGCACTGTGCGTTTCGATATTCCAGTCTGAAGCTTTTAAACCGTCAACCGTTGAAACCTACGCCACATCAACTAAAACCTAGCGCTCTCCGCTATAAGTCGAACACACTTCAACTTGGAAGACCGTTGAAATTTAACTTGTTGAATGGGTAAAATAAAATAAAAATGGCCAGTGATGTTGGTCCGTCACCTGTATTGACCTATATTGACCCTTTTAACTTGTATTTAGTCGAATATTTAAACCATTAAACCCAATCAAAGAAATCTAAAACCTCAAAATAGACGTATATGCTCGACTTTGAAAAAGTTTTATACCTAAATTTTTAATCAGATGAGGAGCCAATTGATTTTACTAGAGTGAGTTTTGATGTAAATCTTTTTTTCTTTTTTCTTGCGTACACTTTGACTAAACTATATCGAAGTACGTTTAAATATAAGCTATCGCTCTTTTTGCATAAATATAGCTATAAAAATATAAAAGATATGATCGAAAACTTTTTTAAATTTTCGTTTTTCACTCGTGTATAATTTGTTTCTGTCATTTACGCTCTGTTCTTCCCGAAGTATCGTTTAATATTAACAAGGTTAATTTGAATAAAGACGTAATCTTTGACCATGAAAATTTTACTATTGACCGAGTACTTCTGTCATTGGCTAATTCAAATATATATTTGTTATTAACAATATTACGTAATCATATTTAGAAAAAAAAAAATTTGGTAATCAGCCAGGCAATTTCGACGAAAGTCATTATCAATGATCATAAAATATGTTCCAAGACCAATCGTGGTAAATGGCCACCTTTTCGAAGTTGTTTCCGAATACTCGGGCGGATTTTGCCATTAGGTAGAAACAACTCCGCGAGGAAAGCCAAGAGGAGGATTCAGCTTGACTGGGCAGTGTTTGGTAAACTACATCGAGTCTTCTCGTCACCCATGCTGCAAAGTTTGAAAACAAAGGTTTTCAATCACGGCTTTCTACCTGTTATGATATACGGAGCCGAGACGGGGACACTCAAGATATGGCTAGTTCCCCAGTTGCAAATCGCATTTGAAGGACATTGTACGAAACGAGGTTATCCGACAGTGAACTAAGGTCGTCGACATGGCTGGTTGAATAAGCAAGCTGAAGTAGCAGTGGGCTGGTCATATATGTCGAAGAACCGATAACCGATGGGGGAAACCAGTTCTTGAATGAAGACTACGGCTCGGCAAACGTAGTGTAGGACGCCCTCTGACTGACCATTTGCGAAGGGCTGCTGGTAGCAGAAGGATGCAACGAGCTGGGACCGGTCGAAATGGCGCGTATTGGGAGAGGCCTATGTCCAGCAGTGGACAAGACACACAAAGGTCTAAGGAAGGTTCCTTGTATTGGAGCATGGCATGCTTCAAGAGTTTCATTCACTGTTGCTCGTGCTGGTTAGAAGGGTTACCATCGTTGTACTGAAATGAATAAAAAGATCAGCCGTATTGGTCAAGGTATCCTCACTAAGCATCGCAAGGTCATCCAGAGAAATGCCTCTATTGAATACGGCCGTTGGGCCAAAAAGGTTCTCAGCTGATAATAACCTTGTAATAAGTCTAATTTAGAAAAAACCGAACTCAAAAGTTCGTGGAATTATATCTATTTGCCAAGTTTTATTGGATTCATCCCCTAGTTCGCCACTATAGGGGACTTAACACAGGAGATAATAAAAATTGGCGCTCATAGAGAAAAACGCCTTCAATTGGAGCATAGCAAAATCAACCATTAAAATAATTGCTCCTTTTAAAATTTAGGCGCTGTGTTGACAAAGATTAATAATTATTGTAACAAAATTTGTGCGCCTGACGGTTTCACAATAGCAAACGTACACGAGCCTACTTATGCAATTTTCTTTTGTAATTTTTAGCTAGCCATTACACTCGGCAATACACGGTGTGTCCGTTTTTATTTTCACAAGTCTCTTTGATTTGGATTTCCTGAAATTCCCAACATGGTCCTATATCGAAGCCGAATTTAAGAAGATCACGGAAATAATTTGTTGTGTGTGGAAATTAGTGGAGAATTAAGAACAACAACAAAACGTCGCGCTTATTCTGAGGTCAAGGGCATCCAAGGACGAGAGGATCAAAAATGGCCAAAACTGGAAAAGTGCTTAATTAATGACTGTTAATTAGTGAACTTGCTTCTTAATTTCCCCCAACACTCTCATTCAGGTTGTATAGAACTTGTATGGTAACATTGATTGTGATAAGGTTAGTATTGCCGTTAGTTCAATTATAATTAATTTAATTACTTGTTCTCAGTGACTTAGGTATTTGCTAATATAAAAAATCTGTAAGTAACTTAGTTCTTATATTATTTTATAACTTCACTTTGGCATGTACGTAATTTACCTATAATTATTGCATAATTACTTACTTGAAGAAATTACTTTGCAATCATAAAGATTTGTAAATTAGCGTAACTGTTATCATGTATGTTCATATTTCAACGTTTAATCAGCTGTGAATTGTTCATAAAGAGAGTATATAGTATACATAGGTTATTTACACAAATCATTTGTAAAACGTTCCAGGTCTAGCAACCGCCTTCCAAAATGACAGAGAGAGGCGCAAAAAATGAGGAAAGTGATCTAAATAAGAAACATGCTAGCTACAAGGTTCGATTAACCGTTTTTGAAACTTATTTGAACTCATTAGACGTTCATTCCATTGAAGAAACGGAAATAAACGAGTTACAACTACGAATAAGTAAGATTGATTCATTGTATGCTCTATACGACGAAGTTTAGACAAGAATCGTGTGCATTACCAATGATTTTGAATTGTGCTTCAAAATCATCGGTAATGCACTCGAGTCTGCTCGTAGCGATTTCGAGAGTCGTTACTTTAAATTGGTACCAAAAGCACAAAAAATCACTGGTGGCTATAACAAATCGCGTAATAATCCAAGTTCTGAGGCAGGCTCCTCCCGTTTTAACGCCATTAAATTAACTACAATTCAGTTGCCAAGGTTTGATGGTTCATATGAGAATTGGTTGCAATTCCACGACACTTTTTATAGTCTCATACACACGAATGACGACATAGACGAAATTAACAAATTTCATTATCTAAGAGCGTCTCTAGAAGAGTCGGCTAAGGTAATCATTCAGTCCATTGAATCTTCTGCTTCTAACTACAAAATAGCATGGCAACTCCTATGCGACCGCTTCAACAATAAGCGGTTATTAATTCAAAATCACGTCTCTGCTTTGTTCAATATCGAACCGATCGCAAAGGAGTCTTCTGCATCATTAAAACGCGTTACAGATCAGGTAAAGAAAAATATAAGCACGTTAGAATGTTTAGGCGAACCAACAAAACACTGGGACACACTGTCGATTTATATTGTCACACAGAAGTTAGCCACAAAAATCTTTCGTGAGTGGGAACAACGCAAGGGTAATTTCACCAAAGATGAACCTATTACACTTCAATCGTTTCTTGATTTTATGCAAAACCGGGCAGATTTAATTGAAACACTAGAATTATCACACAACAGTACGAACACTCACACTAGTTCACAGAAAAACAGGAAACTGAAGACTATGGCATCGATTCCGAGCGCGAATAACAGTGATAATAAGAATTCTTTTAACGCAAAGTCATGTTCAAAATGCAATGATGACTATAAACTAAACAATTGTCCGCAGTTCTTGGCGCTGAGTAACGATACACGTCTTCAATTAATACCTGATATGAAGATTTGTTTTAATTGTCTTAATAGCGGTCATTATACAAATCATTGCAAAAAGCCAGGTTGTAGAATATGCAAGCGTAAATAATATACGCTAATGTCGCTAATTCACGTGATTGATAGCAATAGCAAACCGGTTCTGGATCGGGAGCGCAGCGAAAGCTTGCGCTCTGCTCGACAGCGCAGTACATCCTGCATTATGACGGAAAGCATGTACATGAAGTTAAATCAAACCATGTAGCAATATAGATAAATCTGTATTAGGCACTAACAATGTTTCGTCACGAAATACTAAGAGGTGTCGTGTACCTATAAAATCTTTAGATGAGAGTTTCTCTACTAACTTAGGGTCGTATTCTAGAACTCTATTCAATGCTTAAGTCAGGATTGCACTGGCAACACAAGCACTGGAAATACGACCCTAATAGCAGGGACTTGAGTATGATATCAAGTGCTTTAAACCATACTCAAATTCTAACTTGAGCATTGAGTAGAGTTCTAGAATACGACCCTTACAATGTTTTATTTTGCCGTCGATAAAGGACAAAGTGCCGCGTTATCCTCTTGATTTGTCGTACCTCAATATTCCCACTGATGTATGTTTAGCAGATTCTAATTTCCATACACCAAACTCAACCGATTTGATAATCGGTAGTGACGTTTTTTTGGGATTTATTATTATCGCAACGGATCAAATTAGGTAGCGGAAAACCGATGCTTTTTGAAACTAAACTGGGGTGGATAGTTTCGGGTCCATTAAATAGCGGCTCTGTATCGATTTCGTCGTACCCTATTATGTGTAATTTCAGTAACTTGACCTCTGCAAGTATGAATTTTAATGAGGACATACACTCGCTTTTGGCAATTGGAAGAAGTCGAAAATAAGTCAAATTACTCACCGGAACAGAAGTTGTGCAAAGATCACTTTTTAAATAACACAACACGTTTGAAGAACGGTCGTTTCTATGTGCGTATTCCTCTGAAGGAAAATCCTGCCGTATTAGGCAACTCTTCAGAATGCTAAGCAGTATTTTTTATCATTAGAACGTAGGCTTATTTAACAGCCGTTGCTATATAAAATGTATAAGGAGTTCATGTCAGTATATGTGTCGTTAGATCACACATGACTGAATGTGAATTCGACGAAAATGCACATTATATCCCACATCATGGTGTCTTGCGTGAGAGCAGTACCACTAGCAAATTGAGAGTAGTTTTTCATGCCAGTTTTTCTACACTTTCTGGTGTTTTCTTAAATAAAATACAAATGGTAGGGCCCACTGTGCAAGACGACCTTTTATCAATACTGCTACGTTTTAGGCAGCATAAGTTTGTACTAGCAGCAGATGTGTAAAAGATGTACAGGCAAGTAACTGTACATCCAGATGACAGATATTTGCAGCAGGTCATTTGGCGTGAAACAACCGAGAAACCGTTAAAAATCTTTCAGTATGGGACTGCCAGCGCTCCATTCCTGGCTACAATGTACCTGAATCAGTTGAGTCTCGAATGTGACGATCCGAAAGTAAAGGAAATTAGTACACATGATTTTTATGTCGATGACTTGCTGACTGGTGGAGATGATGGCGCAGAGGTCAATGATCTGCATCGCAAAATAACTTCTGTTTTAGACTAAACTTGTATGCCATTGAGAAAATGGAAATCAAACTGGCCGACCTGATGTCTGGCTCCATTAATTCCTCAGTTGATTTAAATATTGGAGGAAATGAGCCAAGTAAAACACTGGGCTTAGGTTGGCAGACACAGGATGATTGTCTTTGCTCTGCTATCGGTGCAACAATGCTTAGTGGCCACACCAAGCGTGAAATGCTTTCACTTGTATCTCAAGTATTCGACCCATTAGGACTTTTAGCTCCTGTAGTAATAAGTATGAAAATAATGCTGCAACAACTGTGGTTGCATAAACTATCTTGGGATGAGGCGTTGTCACGGGATATTGTGGAGGCATGGGTTAACAGAACACAATATTTATACGTACTGAACAATATTCGTGTGCCAAGACGCGTCATTATTGACTCAAGTAGGCGTGTTGAATTGCATGTCTTTATTGACGCATCCGAAAGAGCATATGGCGCTTGCCTTTATTTTCGAAGCGTAAGTGAGAATGGTGACGTCTGGGTTCGGTTGCTAGTTGCCAAAAGTAGAGTGGCACCCTTAAAGTCGACAACCATTCCTCGGCTCGAACTTTGTGGTGCTCTTTGCGGCGCTCGTCTGTATAAAAAGGTTACTACCGCCCTCCGAGTTAAATATGCACGTACCGTGCTGTGGGCTGTGGACTGACTCCACCATTGTGTTGGGATGGTTGAGGATGTTACCTAGAAAACAACAGACCTTCGTTCGAAACCGCGTAGGCGAGGTTCATGAACTGACAGATAACTGTTTTTGGATTGATGTCCCGACTGCGGAGAATCCCGCTGATTATGTTTCCCGCGGCGCCAATGCAGAATCTATTCAATATCTCTTCAGGTGGTGGTCAGGACCGGGATTTTTTTGGAAAGGGAGGATGAGTCAACGTGGCCATCCAACCCGTCATCTTTAGTGACATTACCCGAAATTGAATCTTCGTCTAAACTTACATGTTTATTTCAAGCTAATAAGGCGGACAATATAAATGAAGAATTAATAAATTTTAATCGATTTTCCAATTTTAAACGTCTGACACGTGCGGTTGCTTATATGTTGCGATTTATTGAAGCATGTAGGAAGTGACCACTAACGACCAACTATTTAACAGAGACTGAATTGAATAGTGCACTGAACGTAATTATTCGCGTTTCACAGAGAGAATCATTTCCCGAATATATTGAAATATTAAAAAGTAAATCTTTGCCAAACAAAAGTCCTCTTCTCAAGTTTAATGCATTTATCGATGAAAACAAGTTGATGCGCGTTGGAGGTCGTCTCGAAAGCTCGTCTTACACATATAATAAAAAACACCCAGTTTTATTACAGTCCACACATCGATTTACAAAATTACTTTTCGAGTTTGAGCACACAAAATTAATGCACGCTGGGCCTCATTTGTTACTGGCTATTATTAGGGAGAACTACTGGCCGATAAGTGGCCGTAGTTTAGCGAAGGCTTGTTACAGATTGTGCGTTAGGTGCAGCCGTATGAAAGGAAAGGTTACAGCTCCATTAATGGGTAATTTACCACAACAACGGATTGAACCCGGCGGCTAGCCATTTGAAAATGTAGGTGTTGATGACGCCGATCCCATTTCTTCTGCTAATCGTAAGGGGCGCGGTTGTAGAATCGTAAAGGTTTATATTGCCGTTTTTATTTGTTTCACAACCAAGGCCATTTATTTAGAATGGGTAGGTGATTTATGTAGCAATACCTTTCTCTCAGCCGTACGAAAGTTTGTGTCACGAAGAGGTAAGCCTGCCAGTCTGTACTCAGATAACGGCACCACGTTCGTGGGAGCATACAATGATCTATCCAAGTTTTTAAAGGCTAATTGTGATTCCTTGTCTAGCGACGCGGCAAGTGACGGCATAAACTTTCATTTTATTCCAGCTTACTCTCCTCATTTCGGTGGTATTTAAGAGGCGGGTGTTAAATCTGATTGGTTTAGGTCTTACCTTCAGAAACGATCGCAGTGCGTAGAAGTCCAATACACTAACTTTACCACAGGTCAAGTTGAAAATACTAGATCTGATGCCATCTCTGTCACTGGATCTATTCCTCAGGGGAGTGTTTTAGGCTGTGTGCTATTTCTCGTTTATATAAACGACCTACCTCCATCGATACCTTACGAGAGTGTACTGTTTGCCGATGATGTCTCTGTTGTTTTATCCGGCACATGTTCAGATTCGCTGAGGAATGATTTGGATACAGTTTTGAACTCGATTACGGAATGGTTGAATCGTAACAATCTAGAATTAAATATAAAAAAGACTAAATTGATACAGTTTAGACCCTATCAAAGACGAGCCTTAAATATTAGCTACCAGTATCAATCAAATAAAATAGAAATTGTTGATTCGGCAACAATGTTGGGAATTGAGATTGACAATCATATCAATTGGAAACAACATATACAAAAACTTTCAATACGTCTATCTTCATTCGTATATGCCCTTCGACAATTAAAACGTGTTGCTAATCAGAAGACGGCTCTCTCGGTCTACTATGCGTTTGCTCACTCGCGCCTCGCTTATGGTATCATACTCTGGGGAAATTGCTGTGACAAACAGGATATCTTTGTCATTCAGAAGAAATGTATTCGAATATTATGTAACATAGACCAAATGACTTCTTGTAGACCCTACTTTATAAAACTAAATATACTTACTCTGACGTGCCTATACATCTTCGAAGCCTGTAAGTTCGTTAAGAAAAATACAAACTTATATTCCCCTTTAAAATTAATACGACGTAATAATCGCTGTCAAAATAAACTTAAAGTCACTCCCTCTGTTTTAAAATTATATTCATGCGCTCCTCATGCCATGCTAACAAAAATTCACAACCACATCCCAAATTATATAAAGAATATAGAAAAATATACAAAATTTGAAAAAGAATTAAAGGACTTCCTAATTAAAAAGTGTTACTATACCATATCTGAATTTTTTGAAGATAAGATCACCTAAAATGTAATTTTCAATTAATTAGAATTTCAATTATAATTTACTTTAAGATGATATAATGATAGTAATGTATAATATTAATGTATAATAATAACGTGAATTAATTAATAATTATAGTTTTAAGTATATTTATGCTACACCCTTACAGGGTATCACATGTGATGTATTTGTAAATTTGTACTATATATTCCTGTGAGATGCATCAAATAAATAAATAAATAAATCAAAAAAAAAAATCGACTAAATTTCATTTGCAGAGAGTGTTGTAATTCTAATTTAACGTACGAGGAGCTTAACACAACCTTAGTGCAAATTGAGGGAATTTTAAACTCTCGGCCATTCACGCCATTGTCATCGCACCCAGAGGATCTAATGCCCTTGATCCCGGGATATTTTCTAATCGGACGTCCGCTAGTGTCCTTGCCTGCTAAAGACTATCAGAATCTGTCCATTAACATTAAATGACACGATTCCAGCGAATTGAGCAGCTCCGTCAGCACTTCTGGACGAGGTGGAGCAAAGAGTACGTCTCAGAGCTCCAGCAGAGGAATAAGCGGCGTGGCGGAGATTCTAGTTTGAAAATTGACTACTTAGTGCTTCTGAAGGACGACAATTTACTTCCGCTCAAGTGGAAATTGGGACGCATTGTTGCTTTATATCCTGGACTGGACCAGATTACAAGAGTGGCGGATATTAAGACGGCTGCTGGAATAGTTAGAAGATCCTTTAGCAAGATTTGTGTGCTTCCTGAACCCAATTCTTCTGGTTGAAGTGCAAGCATTCAACGCGCGGCGGCATGTTGAAGCAAAGATTAATAATTACTGTAACAAAATTTGTGCGCCTGACGGTTTCACAATAGCAAACGTACACGAGCCAACTTATGCAATTTTCTTTTGTAATTTTTAGCTAGCCATTACACTCGGCAATACCTACACCCTTTTTTATTTTCACAAGTCTCTTTTATTTGGAACTTCCTGAAATTCCCAACGCGCTGTTTATAAAAATAAGTCTTCATGCGTGAACATTCCGCCGGCCGTCGAAAGCTGGCAAGTTTGAAGAGCATTTCAACCAGTAATACTTGCTTCAGGAACTGGACAAATATTTTGAAAAGGATCTTCTTACAATTCCTGTGGAAGTTTTGATATCGGTCACTGTATTGACGCCATCAGTGCCAGGAAAGACAGCTACAACTCGACGCAATTTCCATTTTAAGGGTGGTAGATGTACTCCTTTAGAATTACTAGAGCGTTTATCTTTAATGCGTCTTTACAACGCCGTTCAGTCCTCAGTTGAAGCTCTGAGACTATTCTTTGCTCCATCTGCACCAAAAATGTTGTCGAAGTTTATCGATTTTCTGGAAACGTTTCAAGCAATTGTTTGGTACATCTTAATCCTGGCTTGGTAAAGAAGTGAAGGAAGTAAATGTGGAAGCGAAACGCTTTCGCTGCGAATCCTGGGAATATCCACAACAGAGGGGTGGAGTCCCAGCCCACGTCAAGTCCCCCGATGATGAAAAGAGGAAGGTGGAATCAAATTATGTATTCCATCGCACACTCTCCGTGATATATCCTGTAGAATACCGATAAGCAGGCAACTTTACGGTAGTGTTCAAGGCTCTGTAGCTTCGCCTCTACTAATTCCGAATCACCTATTAGCCTTTTGGCACGCTTGTTGATTGAATCCAAGGTGGCCAGTTCGTTTTTAATAGAGCCATCCCGTAAATATTAATTATATACCAAGCACAATTCCTTGGTGTTTATATATAGATAGATAGATGAAATCTTTATTCACCACTGTGACAAATACATACACAGACACATGATACAGATATTAACTTAGACGTAGCATAGTAATATGTATATTCTGTTAATATCTCCCTTGGAAGTCATGGCAGTGAAAAGGCGCTGGATCAGCGTAAATGACGCGTCTGCCCCCGGCGCTGGTATTCTGCCACGACCCTATAGGACAGAGACGCCACTCGTAAAACCCAAGGCAAAAGTAATTTAATTCAATTGAATTGAATTTCATCCAATTTAATTTAATTTTTAAAAATTTTATAAACACCCTATCCACTCATATTTCCAAGTTCAGCATATTTAAAAGATACTCCTCTGATTGAAAGTTCTTTTTTTGACGCTGTTACGGATAGGAGGAGAAATGTAGTCCCAACAACTAGTGGCTAAGTATCGGAAACTCCCTCTAAATGCAGCGGTACTACGCGGGGGGGTTACAAGCAGAAACCCTTGTCGACCTTGTTCTAAAGCAAGAATTTACCGTGGACGACCAAGTGTCATACAATAAGGTATGTGAGACTAAACAACAATAACAACAACACCATCATTTCATATTATCAATATTTAATAATCGACTAATTAAATAACTGTAATTGAATATTATAGACATTAAATTAGTAAAATGCGTTTAAAGTTCCGGAAAGAAAAACAAACGGCCTTTAGCATACGTGGTAACCATGAAGTCCAAATTAGTAGTATGCAGAGATGGGCAGTGGGTTAAACGTGGTTAAGCAGCAATCAGTCCGCCTGGATTTTAACTGGAGTTTTTACCCAAATTGCCCAAAATCGTGGGGAGAAATATTATACACGTCAAATGAAACGGAATTTGGTATAATTCCATACGTATTTGAAATTTCAATGTGGAAAATCTTCTTTAAAAAGGCAACTACACAAAATTGCCAACACAAAACTTGTGAAGAAATTGATGAGTCGGAGACCATATGGGCAGTAGCTCGGTCTGTAGCCACCCAAGAATGACATGCAACGTGCCACTTCTACCTGCAACAAACAAACATAATCATTTAAGTATTTTAAAACATCTATTTGACTTTCAACTTACAGTTCGAGCCATAACCAATTTTTTTATAACATTATAAATTCTCAATTCACAATTTGAGTTCATGCCAAGAAGATGGCTGACATGTGATGCAGAGAACGCTCACAGCAGAGACAAACACTACGGTGGTCATCAATATTGCCTTGGTGCTTCAACAGGTGGTCTTTGCGCCAAGTACCAGCAAGCTTGGCAAACATGGTCACTGCTGTTCACCTGAAAGATGAGAAAAGCTTTAGTGTCAACAAATCATGATCACTGCTGGTTTAAGATATTAATTAAACGTAAACAATCTTTAGGAACCTTTTAAATGTTTAGTATCCGTCATTTGTAAGAGTAACGGTAAAGAAAGACCTAATAAGGAAACCTGTAGGCAAATTGTGGTGCAAGCCAAGCCATTAACGAATTACTGACAGTATCGTTTCGTCATCTAAGGCTCGTCGACCTATTCAAACAGCGATCCATGGTGTTTATATATCCAATCAATAAGCTCAAAAGAACGAGTCCATTGTAGAAAGTCGTGGTCGAGAAATAAAACAATGGAGAACATTCAAATTATACGAAATCGGTACGAATTACGAAACGAGAGATCATTAGTATTTATGTAAATCTTTCCGGGGTTCTCACTTAATCTCACTCAGTGTTGGGAAATGGAAAAATTTCTATTAAAAAAAAATCCAACATATTTTTCAGAAAAATAAAATGATTTCCGGAAATGTTTCCAACATTTTTCCTCTAATTTCCACATTTGACGTTGACACCTGTCAAGTGTCAAATATCAAAAGTTGAAGCGCAGACTAAGGAGAAGATACCACGTATGTTGAAGTTACTGAACGAAAACGATGGAGCCAACAAGAGTTGGTGATGGTGTGGTTGTTGGAGGATTTGTCGTTGCTGTGAGATCATTTTAAATCACATTTTTCTTATAGGTGGCTTTTAGATATACAAGTTTATTCTATGATTCACGCTAGATAAAACTTAAAAAGATATTTCTAGACGTAAACATAACCACCACTATTTGAATTTTTTCGAAAGATTACCCAACAGTCAGTATATCTCAGGGTCGTATTCTAGAACTCTACTCAATACTCAAGTCAGGACTTGAGTATTGCAGTGAGCACTGAAAATCATACTCAAGTCCTTGCTATTAAGGTTGTATTTCCAGTGCTTGAAATCATACTCAAGTCTGCTCAAATCCTGACTTGAGCATTGAGTAGAGTTCTGGAATACGACACTAAGGGTCGTATTCTAGAACTTTACTCAATGCTCAAGTCAGGATTGCAATGGAAACACAAGCACTGGAAATACGACCCTAATGGCAAGGACTTGAGTATGATTTCGAGTGCTTTAAACCATACTCAAATCCTGACTTGAGCATTGAGTAGAGTTCTAGAATACGACTCTTAGTCTCACACGCACACGCCATCATTCAAGTTATTTATAGTTACCAATTATGATCCGTTTAGGAATTTTTACGTTATGGATCGTCATTAGAGGTGGGCGTTTAAACGAAAAGCACTTTAAAAAGTCTGCTTTTTAAAATAAGCGTATAAGCACGCTTTTCATTTTAAGCGTAAGCGTTGGTCACTGGTCAGTCTATGCGAAAAACGCTGTTACAAGCACGCTTTTTAAACGTACGTTTTAACGTTAAAAAAAAATAAGCAGTGTTTTCCATTTCATTGGTTAACAACTACAAAAGTTAAACAACTTATGTTTTTGAACGCTTTCAAACGCCAATGAACAAAATGTTAATATAATAATATTATGTCATAAACAACAATAATACTCGTACTTATTTTAAAACCTTTAGTGATATACTCTTGTGTTTCGCCATCAACACAAAGTTGCAAGCTTTTTTTAACATAAAAGTCTATGCGCTTAAACGTTTTCTAAACGATTTTGGTAGCTTCAAACTAAGCACGCTTTTTTTTAAAAAGCATTACGTTTAAACGTTTAAAAAAAATTAATTAGTTGTTCCCATCTCTAGTCGCCATTGTAGTACACATTCATACCTTAGAATAATAACGCATAGAATGATAGTTTCATATCAAACGAACTGTCACAAGTGAGGCAAAAATCAAATTCATGCAGGCTAGTTTTAGTAGTAGGTTAATTTTCGGTTTTAGTGAGTATTTATATAAAAATACTAGTTGAAACGCGTTACTTCCTTGTGGAATGTGATGTTAGTATCTATTTTATGTTTGTCTGACGTATTTTTGCACTCATTTACCGCACATTTCGTCATTTTTAGCTAAAATTCTCGATCTGTTCGCGGTGCAAGTTGACCTTGAGCACTGACGGCCCGCCCGCTCGTGTAGGCCCTTTTGGCGCGCTTCAATTTGCCTCACTTAGCGTGTGCGGACTAGGTTTCTATGCGTTATTATTTTAAGATTCATACATAATTATTCCGATATGAACATATAGTAAATATCAATATTAATAGCGCCACCTAGCAACTTTCTCACTTACTACTTGATGGAACTTTGTATACCGCGCCGTAATGTTAAGTAGCGCTCTCGCCAGGTATCCTTACTAACACCCACAGGTCACTTCTGTCAGCCAACCAGCAGAGACTAAAAATAATGTACCGATGAAACAAATCTACTTTAATGAATCGATTAGTAAATGAGAATCAATTTTAAGATTTTATTTTTGTTAAATAGCGTAGGTATCTATTGTTTAAAACTTTTGAATCTATTAACTCTATTAAATATAATTATTTTGATTGAATTTATCATGTTTGTTAGCTCAATAAACTTATGATTTCTCATTTTCCAGATTGAGGATTAATAGTTCGATATTTTAGCGGGTCACCCGTCACTCATGATACTTCCATACGACTTTTAAAATATCAAATTATACAATTAGCTTTTATTCTTTCCTGCTGATGGGTAACGTGTCTACACTTAAATGCATCATTGATAAACCACACTTAGGACACTACAATTTCCTTCTAGGAAAACTAACGGTGCTACAAAACAAAAGTACATGCCAAAAAACGCATTTAAATTTACTAATTTATTGTTCATTCATCTTTCGGGACAGGTTACGAGAACATCTCTGAGTGAGTGTCGCGGACTCTGCGCTGCGTTGGCATCCAACGAGACGAATCCCTTTTATTGGACACACTTGTATTGTAAGCCTATTGTACGCTGCTGTAGCTGTACAATATACCAAGTCTTCTTCACCAAATTTCGTCGTTTGATTCGTGGACGTAGTAAGCCCCTCTCTATCCCCACCCTCTCCTACTACAATTCTTATATTTATGTAAGTGCATGTTGTATATCACACACTGTTTATTGTTTAATAATCTTGTTTGATTTGTCTGAACGTAGAGGTGGAAACCTGTAATTGGCAATATGTTACTTTCCTTGTTTTTTATTAAATGGTTGAAGCTATTGGTTTTCCATGAATAAATAAATGTAGATTTTGTTAGTAACAATCGTATGCGCATAGCTAATAGAAACAAGGAGAACAATTATAATAAATTAAAGTAAATTA
>NW_020654520.1:2901523-2909134 GCF_003589595.1 Hyposmocoma kahamanoa
GAAGTGAAAGGCGGCATTTTCACTAACAATCCGTGATATATCCTGTAGAATATTGATAAGTAGGCAACTTTACGGCGGTGTTCAAGGCTTTGCAGCTTCGTCTGTACTAATTCTGAGTCACCTATAAGCCTCTTGGTACACTTGTCGATTGAATCCAAGCCGACCAGTTAGTAACCTATAAGATTCTTGGTACGCTTGTCGATTGAACCCAAGAATGCCAAGCTTTTTGGTTGCATTTTTGGCCATGGATTCCATGTGTCTGCCGAAGTTCAAATTAATAGTCGGAGTCACGTCGAAGGGTCTCCGTTTTGTGGAGAATAGACACGCTTGCGTTTTGGAAGCGATAGACAAGATTGGCATCGCCCCAATCGGAGAGAGACAGACAAGACTGGATTTCCTTTCCACTGACTCTTACATTATTCAAGTACCTGCCTGCAACTGTGCTTCATCAGCATACACGAAGGTACCTGGAATTAACATATCATTGATATGCAGCAGAAAGAGAGTTGCAGACAGTACGGAACCCTGAGGGACTCCGGCATCTATCGCCCGATGTTCGGAAGAGTAGCCTTCTAAGAAGACCACTCGAATCGAACGTTCCCTCAAGAAATCCGAGATCCAATTGCAAAGGTCAGTGGAAAGCCCATAGGAGGGAAGCTTGCTGAAAAGGCTTGCGTTCCACACCCTGTCAAAGGCTTAAGAGTGTGTTAAGAGTTGTTAAGAGTGTCTTATTAATTTAAGCATCGGGTTAAGACGTACTTAAGTTTACTGTAAGTGGATATCAACGACCTAATTTTTTTAAGTGACAATACTTTCAAGTTGGGTAACTTTGAATTTCCATGTAACTTTAAATAAAACTGGGGCCCTACTCTCGTAGCACGAAATTCGTAGTTACGGCCGTTTTCGCACTACGGATGACCTACAGGGTGTCTACTCCTATTCTCCGTTCTTTCTTTTCTTTCTCTTCTTTTCTTTCCGTTCTTTCTTCTATTCTTTCAAATAAGTAATACTCGACCAAATCATAACACAATGTCAAGTATGAAGCTTCATTCGCATCACGCGTCTTTTCATTTGGTAGAGTATTAGTTATTTGACAGTTATTGTTTCAGTGTTTTCCTGTCATCAGTTATCCTGACATAGTATGTAGTATTTTATTTCATAAATGAATGTCTTGCACCAATTGGTAGCACCTAGAAGCATTTGGAAACTATTTAAAACTAGTTTGCGTCTACTTTTTTATCGATCCCTTGGTCTAATAATGCCACAATGTGATTCTATGTCAAAATTACTTCTAACGCATGACATCCTCCGTTTAAATTAGAACGACATATGTCAAACTTCCTAAACCAGTGATGGGACACATCAGCGAAATCGAAAATCGATATTGAAATATCTCTACTAAACTATTACGTATTGTAATCAGTATTGTAATCATGGCAATTCTTGAAATCAACTCATAGTCATGGCAAATACGTGTGGCGCCACCAAACTTTAGAAATGTGTTACTTAAATTCATAACCTCATAAATCCGTGATTTTGAAACCACCAAAAATACACAATTTAACAGAAAATAACATCCTAGCGCAAAACAATACGAGTAATTTACAATAAATTAAAATCATTCCAGTAGATACTATTTAAAAAATAACGAAGAGTTAATTGACTCTGTCTTTTTCACATGTTCCATCACAAACTTTTTGACGTAACTTCATCATGTGAAATTGTGAAAATCAACATTAATTAGTGTACCTAATTAACTCAAAAACTGATTTCTGAATATCAATGACCGTATGTTAATGAATGGGTAACGTAAGTATCATCATCATGTGGTGCCTCTCCACTACTGGAGGCTGGCCGTCAGCTTAGAGAACTCTTCCATGTCCTGAGCCAAGCGAAACGGATTTTCTACGCTGGCAATATTGGTCCATTCCCGGATGTTGCGCAACCACGATTTCTTCCTTCTTCCAATACGTCGTTTACCCTCCATCTTGCCCATCATGAATAGTTGGAGAAGTCGGTACTTTTCATGCCGTAGAACGTGTCCAAGATACGCAACTTTCCTTTTCTTGACGGTCTGCAAGAGTTCTCGATCCCTCCCAACGCGCTGAAGAACTGTACGCCTAATGCGTAGCATTCTACTACATCTCGAAGGCCTCGAGGTGCTTCTGGGTGTCGGCTTTTAAAGTCCAAGCCTCGCTACCGTACAACACTACAGGCCAGACGTAGCAGTAGAGCAACCTCACTCGGAGCTTTATTGATAGTTTCCATATTCTTCAATGTAGCTCGAGCAATTTCTATTCGGGTTCGAATCTTTTGTTCGCACTCCTATTCTTCATTCACCCAAGCTCTAAGGTATGTGTACATCCGCACTCGCTCAAGACTTAACGTAAACATATAAAAGAATTATTGTTCTGTCGTATTGAATAATAATAATAATAAAAAAAGAAATTGAAAAAAGTATAATTTGCAGGACGCCGCTACAAATTTATGTCGCCTTGATTTTGTCGAGCTTGTCATTCTAATGAAGCTAATTAGAACGGAGTATAGTGGGAGTACACATAAGACAAATTATGTATATGTGAAATTTGATAATTCTCATATTTAAACCTAGGGGCGCCTTCAAATTAGATGCTTATAGCAGAAATCAGAAATCAGAAACATTTATTGTATGAATTGTTAAAATACAGGTGTTACTTACAAGTGATTAGATCTACAATTCTTACCCAAATCAGGCGTACAATGTCTTAAAATTACAATTCAATTAAAATTTATTACAACTTAAATGTCAAAAATTGAAATTATAATTAAGTTAGTTATACAATTGTCAAATATTTGATGTCTTTATATAAAATTCGTTAAGCTTGTTGCTCTTAACCTTGTTTAAAAAAATGGTTACATTTTTTAAAAAAAGCTTTAAATTTATCACCATTTAAACATTTCATTTCCATTGGAAGTCTGTTATAAATTCTAATCGCTGTTACATAGGTGCTGCGGTCAAAGATCGTGCTGTTTATTTTAAGGAGGACAAGACGGTCCTTGTTTCTGACGTTAACGGAGTGTATATTAGATATTTTAGTAAAGAAGTTACTGTGATTACGTACAAAAAGACATATTTCCAAAATATATATTCCTGTTAAAGTCAGGAAACCATTTTCTTCGTACAGATTTCTTAGAGAATAATCACTGGGTTTACGTTTGATTATGCGTAAGCATCGTTTTTGTATTGTGAATATTTTAACCACATTGACAGAGTTTCCCCAAAAAATTACACCATACATTAATAATGGGTATACGTTCCCGTAATATGTGTTTTTTGCAACTTCAACCGACGCTACATCGACCGATACAGATAAAGCGTAGCAATAACTACCAAGTTGTTATTTAGCACATCTATGTGATGTTTCCAATTTAAATGTTTATCTATAGTAATACCAAGAAATTTAGTATCGTTTACCTCATCAATAACGTCATTTTCATAAGTTATGTGCATATCTAAGTATTTTTTTTTGTAATGACCAAACTGCATATATTTTGTTTTAGAATTATTTATTTTTAAATTTAGTGATTTAAGCCAGGTAATAGCAGGGCAGTGCTGCAGAGGTGGGTCTGTGGCGCATCAGCCGCCCCACCTCTAATTTTCATACAATATATATGAAGCAATCGCAGAGGTGAAGTAAACGTACACGCAGCTGCCATACCACAGTCGCACTCCATATGTCGCAGAGTCGCAGTCCATACTGCAGCGCTTCTACAGGGTGACAGGTTGAACGAGATAAATGTTGCGAGAGGCGAATGTGTAGCTGATACCCATACCGAATATGTAAAAAAACACTACCTTATTATTAAATAATTTTCACTAAGGAAAATACTGCCTCTAATATTTTGTAATAAGAGTATTACACGCGAGTTACCGCGTCAATCGAACATACAGCGAGTGCTCGCTACCCTCACCGGCCTATGCCCACGGTTTCCCACGCGTTTAGCACCCCCGCCCCCGCTTGTTGAAGCGCTGGCCACCCGCTACCGCCCGGTTACTTCGCTTGCGCTCTTGTGTTAGACGGGACGGCGCGTATTTGTTTCGACTAGTTTTGAGTGGTATATCGGTATATTCACTGTGTAGCTTGTGTAGTGCAGTGACGTGGGGCATGATTCGGTGTTACGTTATGGTTTGTTATGCAAATGATGGTATTAGTCGTGCTGGGAACATGTACCGCGAAATGTTCCTTAGTTGGCGTGCTCCAACCTGCACATTGATGTTAGGACTCAATTTTGTCTGTCCCAAGCAAGGATCAAGGTACGAAGGGAAAATTGAATTATTTTAAATAGTGCTGTTTAAGTAGGAAGGCTTCACATGCGCTGGTAGCGCGGGAGTACAATTTCCTAGCGCTCAGCTGTTTCGTAGAGTAGCCCAAATGAAGAGAGATTTTTTTTCTTATTTGTGATATTTTTATGTTTAGAGGCGATTTTTTTTACATTATTCGGATTGTATATCAGTATTCGTCGTTGTATAATCGTCTAATTCTTGGGAAAGAGCAAAAATGACCATCGACACTCGGCACCTTTTGCATGATCACTTCACAGTGCCACAGAGACTGAGGAGCCGGAAAAGTTTTGTTAAATGTGTCGATCCTATGAGCATTGAGCTGGCTCAGGCGAGGTGCAACCTTTGACGCGACAGACTACCATCTACGTTTGTCCCGCCTTCTGAGAGTCTCCCTCCTGGACATGAATTGCCATAGCCGATCTGGACGTCTTTGAATAGGCTTCGAACTCAGGTTGGTTGGAGCAAGGACAATTTCTAACCTGGACTGCTTGTGCGGTGCGACTCAAACGATGGCCCACCTCATATCGTGGCTTGCGTGCCCTAATACCTGCACGCTTGAGGATTTAATGGCAGCTACTGGTGACGCGGTCGACGTGGCTGAGTTCTGGGCCACAATAGTATAATGTATGTCATCGATACGATCAGAAGAAGAAGAAGAAGAAGAAGCGTCTAATTTGGAATTTCCCAAAACATTTATTGAATAATTTAATTCGTAAAATCATTTAAGTCTATATCCAGAAAAGTTCTCACTTTGTTAACATGGCCTTATTATACATAAGGTGCGATTCTATTCCACTCTAGCCAAATTTGATGTAGAAAAGTGTGAAGGAACAAAAACATTATAATTTTTGCGATTTAGACCTCTGACTGTTTTACAGTTACCACAATTTCAATATTTTTCCCCGATATTAGCTTAATCTAATCTTGAAGTTAAGTCCGTGATGAATTTTGTCATTTAGAACTTAAAAATCACTAGTAAGTTATTTCAAACCAACATAAAATTACCAGTCAATATTATTTATAAAACGTATCACCCTTAATGACCCTTAATTATTTTTTTATTTCAAGGGAGAGATTGCAAACATTTATAATTCGAGTAGTAATTCAAGTTTAGAATCGGAAATTGATGCTGATTGAGATATGTAATATATATACAAAAAATTAAATCATACAATTTTCTTTCTTTTTACCTACCATTATCTAGCAGTAGGTATTAATAAGTATCAAAACCTTAATTGTTTTATTTATAAGTCAAACAACTTTATACGCTAGTAAGTATTGCTTCTACATAACCAAATTATATACTTACCTATTTAAATTTCACTGACACGAACAGGCTGTGGTAGAGCTAACCTAAATAATAAGCATGAACAAAAAATGTTCTTTACACCTGCCATCATTGGTTGTCAACGACGTTTTGTCATTAAACATTCTATATCGAATTTGGCGAGAGTTATAGAAAGACTATGTACCTATTTATTTATCTATTGTAGCTTTCTTACCATATATAGACCTGTACTGGAATGCAAAACACAAGTATTCCTTTCCAGTATTCCCATGTTGATTATGATGGAGAGTATCTGAAAATATAGTTCATACAGTTTCAGTAGGGTTAGCACGACAGGGTGCGACAGCGCGAGAGTGACATAAAGTGCGGCATAGAGATATTCGCGCTTAATGTCGCTCTCGCGTAAGCCGCTTCTTGCGTCTCGGCGATATGAATCAAGCCTTTCAAAGAACAAGCGCGGGCGCGGCGGCGGGCGCGGTGCGCGGGTCTTGGCGTCTCCAATAGATCTAATCGCGCGGGTAGATATTGGCTCGGTCTGCCCGGACCTTTCACAGTGCTTGGTCTAGCGTCTGTTTGCGATTTCAAAGTGTGGATTTACTCGTAGCCGCTTCGGCACTGTGAAAGGGAAGACGCCAAGACCCGCGCGCCCACATCCGCCGCCGCGCCCGCGCCTGCACTTTGAAAGAGCCTAACAAAGCAAGGAGGAGCACTATGTACTTATAATTTTGTTTCGATGTCTCATTTTCTTTTTTTTTCTTTAATCAGTTTGACTTGTAAGAGCTTTGGTACTGTATACATTGTACTGTAAGCTTTTAATAAATAAACAATGTGTGTAGCTCTCAAACGGATGGACAGATTTGATAGAGCGTTTTTTTTGTTTGAAGTTTAATAAAATGGATAGAGTTTTAACTATGTTGGATAAACTTCTGTTCAGCTGTTTAAGAACCATAAGGTCTTTCCCGGTTAGTTGTAGGGATCTCAGTCATATGAATATTTATTTTACTTGCGCTAGTCCAAACACTGAAACCTTAAATGGTGTAACAAAAGAATTTGTGACGTATTTTCGGACAAATTAAACAAAGTAGGGTGATTTGTCACTAGTTAAAAACACAATTTACAGAATGTTGTTTGTTCATAAACCTTTCGTCGAATAATTTACTTGATATTCGACAAAATTATGTAAATTATATTTACTACGGCATAGCAAAAAAAAAAAACTTGCAATATTCTCGTCTACAAAAATCAATTTTTTAACCGACTTCAAAAAAGTTTCTCGATTCTATTTTTTTGGACATATGTGTTAAGCGATTACTTACTATGACATTTTGTGAACCGATTTCGATGGTTCTTTTTTGTTAAGGCTGGTTTTTGGTTATAGTTATTAAAATTTCTTATTTAAAACTTACATATAAAACAATGGAGAAGGAAACTATAATTTGTGCGATGTTATAAAGCAAGATAATGTTTTTTAGGTTGTACGGTTGTTTGTCCTTCATGTATAATGGGCCAAGTTTAAGGACGAAGAAGAGGTACGAGATTATAATTAATAATATGGGCCATGGTGAGCTCATTAAGGGCCATTCGTCCACGAAGTCCCCTGAAAATTGAAATAACATTAGTGGTATGTTAATGGTATTCCACTAAAGATCATATTCTCAGTCGGAAGTAGTGTTGGGTACTTGACAATTCAAACACGAAAGGTGTCTAGTCGTCGCCTAAGTATAGACATACTACCTCAAATGGCTTTGGTTGATCCCGCATAGTAGTGAGTGCAGAATCAATAACTTTGGAAAAAATATATAGTACAATTGAGGATATGCACTGATTAGTACATGGTATGAAAACAAGATTCCTAAACATTTTCACGCTAAAAAACAAACAAACTTACCTCGAAATTTTACAAGAAAACCGCTGTGTTCAAATAAAGTAACTAACTACTTTACATAATAATTTTGTGAAAAAAATTATCGTGTTTGTGTGTGTGTGTGTGTGTGTGTGT
>NW_020654520.1:2909144-2919027 GCF_003589595.1 Hyposmocoma kahamanoa
TGTGTGTGTGTGTGTGTGTGTGTGTACGCGTGTGTGTAGCCTCAACTTCTTCATATGTTTTCCCCGCAATCCATTTGGATATAATCTTTTTACACTCATAATACAATTTGCTGTAGATTTTTAATTTCTTATTCAAAGTGTTGTATATGTTGGTCGCACGTTTGTCGTGTTGCCTATCTGCAAATACAGTGTTGGTACTTGGGATTGGTATTACAAGATCTTGCCTACTTTTCTGTCTGATACCATGGTCATATGTTAAAGTTTAATTTTTTTGACACTATGCTAGTAATATACAATTTTCTCTCCAAAGAGAGCTCACACAATTTGTACAACTGTTCAGTACAAAACCTCATCTTCTTAAAATCCATGACCTTAATCAAGCTGCCTACATCTATTAATGATTTTTTTTTATGTCGACTGAATTAAACAGAACACGCAAACTATACGACATATGTTTGTAAAAAATAATTCTGAATTATTGCAGAATTTATTTTTTTAAATGCGTGGCTATAAAGCCAGGGCAGAGAACAAATAAGTGACGAGAACGGCCACTCTCCGCACTCCCTAGCTTTAGGTACCGCACCGCGTCCCGCAATTTGACGGTCACATTAACTGAACGAGAACAAGGCTGTCGGCGAGCCGTTTTCGCTCTAAGACGGCTTTGATATTTGAATATAGTTTTCATTTATTCATTACGAAATTTGTGCGTTAATTTATAACATCATTGTATCTTACTATTTATAATGGTCGTGAATTGTGCCGTGTACGGCTGTTTATAATCATCTAAACGGGATAAAGAGAGTGTCTATCGTTTTCTGAAAGATGAAACGAAGTAAGTAAAAAAACTTGTCTGAGACTCATTCAGTTATTGTTTTCTTTAGTGCTGAGTTATATATCAATATAATAAGACGCCATAACTTCGTGAGCTAGACAATGGTCCTCGAATTTTCAACTTGTGTTAAAGTTAACCACATTTTACAATTTGAAGTGTGAGAGGGTGCTGCCTGACATTGTCAGTAGACTCCAAGCATTTTTATTTCGTAAAATTAATAAACACAGAAATATCGTTAGAAAATATTGAAAATAACGTTAATGTGAGTCAAATACGAAGCCAAAGTGTTATCCAGAATATTTTCCAACTAAATAGTCCGAAATAGATTCAAAACAAGAGTGACCCAAATTGTGCATTACAGTGCTAATGATATAAACAAAGTGACAAAAGTGAACGTTTACTCAAAGTATTTATTCATCTGTTAAAAGATGTGCAAATAAATAGTGCATTTAACCCGGCGAGTATGAGGCAGGGTATCTCATACCCAGACCTTCACTTAAAGTTATTTATTGTTTTTAATAATTATCTAACAACACTGGCGCGTTGAGTAGCTGGAGTGTGTGGTGTGCGGGAGGGGATAGTGGCGTGGTCGCAGTGTTTCGCAGGACGCCGAACGAGATATTCGCGCTCAAACCTCTCTCGGGTATGTCATACCCTGCGTCATACTTAATGTATTTTTTTTATGTAAAATGTTTTTACACCTTATTTTATTTTTTTTTACATTTAATTTTTTACATTTAATTTTCTTATATATTGTTTTTAGTATATGGTGAAAAATGAATATTGAGGCACAAGAAAATCGGATCAGGGCCATGCTAGAGGAGGTGGAAACTGATTCTTCATATGAATCGAGTTCAGAAGGGGAAACCGATCACTGTAGTGATCATAATGTGAATTCTGACACGGAGCAGGAGGCCGATGATCCAGTTGATCTCTTATCTAACTCCGGGCAAGAAACAGTGGTAGCAAACGAAACTTACAGTGACTCCGATGATGACGTACCACTGTCTGCTCTCGGATCCAGAATGTTTTGTTCTAGACAGGTTGGTGGATCTTATTATAGTTCTAAAGACGGTACAAAGTGGTATAAAAACTGCCAGCGCCCGAATATAAGGCTTCGGTCTGAAAACATAGTTACCGAACGGGCTCTAGTAAAGACTGGTGCAAGAGATGCTGACACAGAGAGTAAATGCTGGAATATTTTTGTCACTCAAAGTATGCTAGACGAAACGTTATTACACACGAACTCAGAAATTCGTAGAAGTCAAGTCAAAAGTAATGACCCAAATGCTGTCCACAAGAAAGAAATCACTATGAGTGAGTTAAAGGCATTCATTGGTTTGTTATATATAGCAGGCGTCACCAAGTCGAATCGTCAGAATTTGAAGGACCTGTGGCGAACTGATGGTACTGGTGTTGACGTATTTCGTACCACCATGTCGCTGCAAAGATTTTATTTTCTTCAGAATAGCATTCGATTTGATGATAAATCGACGCGTGAAGAACGCAAAAAAACGGATAACATGGCAGCTATCAGAAGCATGTTTGATCAGTTTGTTCAATGCTGTCAGAACGCATACACTCCGAGCGAATTCTTGACCATCGACGAAATGTTGCTTTCGTTCCGAGGACGGTGCCTATTCCGCGTCTACATCCCAAACAAACCAGCGAAATACGGGCTTAAAATATTCGCTTTAGTGGACGCCAAATCCTTCTATGTTTTAAACCTTGAAGTATATGCAGGCAAACAGCCATTGGGACCATATGCGGTCAGTAATACAGCTTTTGATGTAGTGGAGAGGCTCATTCAACCAGTATCACGTTCACACCGTAACGTCACATTTGATAACTGGTTTACTAGTTACACATTAATGCTACATTTACTTAATGAGCATCGTCTTACATCGACTGGAACTGTCCGAAAAAATAAGAGACAAATTCCCGATTCTTTTACCAGAACTGGTAGGGAACCTGCAACTTCACTCTTCGGATTTCAAAAGGACATTACAATTGTTTCCTATGCGCCTAAAAAAAACAAAGTCGTTATAGCTATGTCCACAATGCACCATGACAACTCAATAGATCAATCTACAGGTGAGAAAAACAAACCAGAAATTATAACGTTTTATAACTCAACCAAAGCTGGTGTGGACGTGGTAGATGAATTGAGCGCCAGTTACAACGTTTCTCGAAATAGTAAACGTTGGCCCATGACGTTGTTCTATGGGATTTTGAACATGGCTTCTATCAATGCTTACATTATTTATCAAGCAAATAAAAGTGCTACTGTAAAGAGAACAGAATTCATTCGCAATTTGGGCCTATCGCTGATATATGAACATCTAGAATCAAGAAAAGAAAAAAAAAACATCCCATTTCACATTCGTCAGCGAATCACAAGTCAGCTCGGTGATCCTACACCTGGAGCCTCTGCTAATATGCCTGGGCGGTATGTGAGATGTCGCGAATGTCCAAATAAGAAAGATCGGAAGACTAAATATATATGTAACACCTGCGCAAAGCCCATCTGTATGGAACACGCAAAATTTTTATGCCAAAATTGTGCTGATCTCAATTAAAGTGTCTTACTATATTTTTAAGAGAAAAAAAATATATATTACATTTTTTTATTACAAGATCTCATTAATTTTAAGTTTGAATTTGATTTTCATTATTTAGAATAATATTTTGTTTAGTTTTGTTAGGTTTTGGAAACCTTTATGATTTTGTTCCTTTAATTACAATGTTTAAAAAGATATAAATAAATAATTAATATTTCACTATAACAACACTTTTTTTTATTTTATTTCATTAATGAGACGTTAGTTACCTAATACAAACAGTAAAAAAATATTATATATCATATAAAAATTTTCAAGCGTACATTTAATTCGGGTATGTCATACCCTGCCTCATTCTAGGTGTAACATTTTCTCACCTCATACTCGCCGGGTTAAGTGTGTACCGCGAAAATAATAAAATAATTATAGTAGAATTGTGTGAAACAGTGAGTTGTTTAATATATTTGGAAGGTAGAAGAAATTAGTTTTTTGTTTTGTTACAATTAACTACCTATCCTCAACATACTGTGGGGTGCGTTAATACATATACCCAAATTTCACGCTAGCACGTAACGTCACATGGTTTAGCGGTTACCTGCACGGGCACTAGTGTAAAAAGGTCTGAGTTCAAACCCCGACAATGGCGTAATTCCAAGGAAATGTTATTTTTAAGATGATTATTATTTTTTTTTAATATTTTTTATTATACGAAACGTAAGAACAAATAAATAGACACGAAATAATTATAACAAGAAACATACACGGTGATAACAAATTAAAAATTTTATTATTTAAAATGAATAGTGACAAATGTAATCTTGCAGTAATTGACAGACTATTTTTAAAATGTGCAAATTGGGAGAAACAATACCATTTAGAGTGCTGCAATGATGTGAATGATGATAATCACAGAGATTTTATCTTATGGAACCTGAAAAAAGATCAGCCTGGTAATGTTTAACATGCATTGAAACATTGAACCTTCTATCCACACAAAATCAAAACACATCTCTCTAGTCAACAAAAGACAATATAACCCATCGAAATAAATATGTTTTCGACATACCCACCTAAAATTCGTTCGAATATCTAACAACGGAGGAGGATGAAGATGAAGACGATGCAAATCTTACCATTAACCTAAATAGAAGCTGCCCAGAGTTTCAACAAATCGACACTTCAAATAAAGTCGAAGAAATGTCAAAAAGTGTTGATAACGAGATAGACAATTTATTGAGTGAAAATTATTCTTTAAAATCTGTAATATCTAACCTAGAAAGTAAAGCCGAGCACCTTATGAATATATGTAAACAAACTCCCCAAAAAAGTTGTAAAGAGAATAGGAGAAAATGCTTAAATAAAGTTACGACTAATGCGACTGCAAGGAAAATTCTCAACCAAAACACAACCATCACAGATATGAATTTACATCAAGACGAAAGTACATCCTCGAGTATCAATAAATAAGGAAGAAAACTCAATTTCAAGTAACATCTCACGCTCTCTAAATATTAGCCCACTAAGGTGCTCTCTCAATGAGGTCAAGAAGCCATATGTAAATAAGTACAAAAGCGAGCAAGTCACAAAAAAAAATATAGTGACTTATTCTCCGAGTCGTGTTGTTATCCTATTAGATGGAACCGGAACAAATCTAAGCGAAAAACTTTTAAATGAGATAAATGGTAACAAAGAATATATAATGAATTATAGTAAAAATGGAGCTACTTTTTATGATATATTAAAACAATATTATTCGGTATCGAAGACACTACAAAAAGACGATACAGTTGTAATACATATAAGAAAATAATACCCCCAACATCATAAAAGATCCTCATACATTGAAATTGTAAGAAAAATAATGAAAGAGCTAGACAGAAACTTTGATATAGTACTATGTACCTTTGCATACAATACATATGATGATAATCAAACATATAAAATAAATGAAGAAATATGTAGAATTTCAAAATATAATGAAAACGTTAAATACTTAGAACCGGAAAATGAGCTTAGAAAAAGCAACAAAGTCAACAACGTGAAACTATTGGCAAATGTTATTGTCGATTTTAAGGGTTCATCACTATTGACATACATTGCAACAACAGGAGAACTCGTACGGCTTTAAGAATAAGGAACTAAGTTTAATGAAGTCTTATCTTTCGAATAGAACTCAGTCTGTAATGGTGGAAGGCATATTTTCTGATGTTAGAAAAATTGACATTCACGGAGTCACGGAGTTCCGCAAGGATCACTATTAGGACCTTTGTTATTCCTCATCTATATTAACGACTTGCCAAACGCATTACCATCATGGGCAAATGTAAATCTATTCGCAGATGATACTCATGTAGGAATAGCAGCCACAAATAAAATTCAAATGCTCGAAAAACAAACTTTTGTTATGGATAGTCTTAGTAAATGGTTTACCACAAAGGGCATAGTCCTTAATAAGAAAAACCTTTACCACAGAGTACAAAACAAAGTCAGAAAAAAAAACATTGACACTAGATATACTACATTTTTAGGATATGTTATTCAGGACACATTGACTCATTCTCTTCACATTGACAAGATATGTAAACAACTCTCAGCGGCAAATTATGCTTTACTTAAACTTAAACCACTAGTGAATAAAGAAAGTGTTTTAAGTGTATACTATGTTTATACTCAATCAATTATTGGTTATGCTTTAACTGTCTGGGGAAATTTTTCTGATATTGAGAGAGTGTTGGTCTTGCAAAAGCGACCAATACGAATTATCGCAGGTATTCACATACGTGTATCTGCTAGAGAGTACTTTGTTAAATATAGAATAATGACTGTAATTTCATTGTATATATACAGATCATTATTAGAGACACATGAAACAAAAAATGATATGGGGAAGATATCAGACATACTTTCATACCACACGAGAAGTAAACATAAACTAGTAACAAATAAAACCAGATTAGTAAAAATGTTAAAACAGGGCGTAAATATGAAAATTAATAAACTACCAGTTAGTCTATCTGACTTTGAAATGGCTATATTCAAGCAATCATTAAAATTTTATAAGTCGAAGTGAATATTAATTTTCTTAAAATATCGTAATGTGAAGACTTTACTAGTTTGTTTTGTAATTTGACTTACCTATAGGCAATGTACTGTGTTGTCTTGGTGACTAAATAATTTGACTTTGACTTTGAAAAATTAAAAAAAAGAATTTCCTTGTCCAAACAACTCAATAATTGTGTGCGTGTGTCTCTCCTTGTGAAGTGAGAGTGTACGTGTGGGTAGTGTATTTGTGGGGTGTGTGTTTGTGTGGCGTGTGCACTCAATGAATCAATTTTGTGATAAATATGCAATGAATGTACAACACGTAAAATATACAAACATTATATGATAAAAAATATAAAATATACCACAAATTAAAATGAAATTATAAAATAAAACATAAAAAAGAATATATAATATAATATACGCCTTAACTCTAAACTCTGCTCGACCTAATATCCCAAGTCGTAGATCCTAAATAATAATAGTAAAGGGAGAATTAATAGGCAAATCTAATTAGGGCGTATCTTGCGTAGGTATGAATGTAGGTTTTCACAAAAAAGACTTAACGGTTCTTATGACAGTTTCCTTATATCTTAAAAATACTCGTTATTTGTCGATAAAATGAAATACGCAATTACTTACATTGTCTTTTGAAATTCCAAAGAGATTTATCTCTCAAATTTACCGTCTCCATTTTTTTATATACGTTATTTTGGATAACCCACAACACAGTATTCCCGTCACTTACCAGCCCTACTGCGTGCGGGCTTATGACTTCATTTTCAAATGACATGTGTAATATACCTACCTAATTACTAATAATTTAAATTGCTAAATTTTTGCTTGTCAGTGTTACGAAACATTAATTTCAAGGTTTGATAGGTACGCGATACACGTAATTAATTAAAGCTTTGTCCTCTATATAAGTATATTTTAAAAGAATGTAACGATTTACGTAGTACAATTCTGCCATGATAAGGTGAAAAGCGCTATCTCTATCGGAGTAAGTTTTGAGAAAATCGACTGTTTGTAAATTGTATTTACGCACCTTCAAAAATAAATCTTTTGAAGATGTTAAAACTTATTTACACATATTTTTGACAAATAGATTTATTGACATACCTAAATTTTCCATAAGTTGTACCATTATACATATTTTGTGAAATACCACTATTTGGATTATAAAGAAAAATTTCAAAAATTGAGATATAACAATAGTTCTTAGTGGTTTTTTAAATGTTTTAAGTTAGATATATCTATTTCTATTATATCATTATACGCGAAATTAGCTATTGAATGGTATAAAAAAAACTAAAGGGCGTATCTCAGAGATAGCGCCTTTCGGCTTAGCAGGGCAGAATTTTACCCAATCAACAGGGATATTCACTTTCTAATCGATACGTCTTTGGAATGCTGTCGGTGAATATACAAAGACAAATATGGACGTTATTGTAATGGAATAAAAAATTAAATTAAACTATTAACTAATTTTAAACATTTCAACTTATAAATATTTACTTGTTCTAAGTGTTGCAACAACTTACTTCATGTTTTCATGAGAATTAAAAAAAAAATCTGTAAAAAACTACTTAAGAATTCATTACTCCGGTAATGAATTCTTAAGTAGTTTTTTGCAGTTTACAAAATTGTGATATTAAAAAGAAAGTTACCTGTAGAACGCCAAATAGTATTTAGTAACTAAACATTGGATTGATTTTTCATAAAATATCAACGAAAAATTTAAAATTTGACAATTAAAGTCTACATTTACACGACGTTTAACTTTTGACACAGTAAAAAATTCATTACCAGAACATGAAATTTGCAACTTTCATGTGAGCGACAAACGCATTTGGTCTTGCCGCCGATCATCGCTAACACTTCCGTGAACTTTAGTGTGTCGCTAAGATTCTACGAGATAGACCTCACGTTGGCTTTCTCGTAGAAAATTGAAATCGAAGTCATGAAACAGGTGTTTCAACCAGTTCAAGTCTCATTACAGAATTGCATATAATTTGGTACGTACTCGCAATATCTAATTATTTAAAAAGTCAAAAGATTAACATATATTTCTGTTAATTAAATAGACTAGATGGTAGACCCAAGTGCTAAATACAAGTGAGTCATTGTACAAAACTTATACAATTCTCACTCCCGTGACCCTCATTACCGTCGTTTACCGTAACCTTTTGGGATTATGGGATTGAACCAAAAGTTTCGGTAATGAAACGAATGTTGACTACAATAATATTTTCTAAAATGTTCTATTTCCTAAACTACACATTGCAGGCGTCATGGCATGCCCAATCAAAATAAGATATATTGGTGCGAAGAAGATTAGCTAAGCGCGAACGCTATGCCATGCTAACAAAATGAAGAATTATATGCCATTGAAAAACAAACGGAAATAATACGATATTTAAAAAGAAAGGAAGAAAAGCAAATGAATAGTAGAGATGAATTGACACCACGTGCACTCCGTACACTCTGTATACGTGGTGTCAAGAAAGATGGAGGAGATGGAGGATAGTAAGAAATATCAACAAGCAAATAAAGTCAAACAAAAAGAGATTGACACAGACGGTAGCAAACAATCAGAAGAATTAGAAGAACAAGGATAAGATCCACTTGCATCAAATCTGTCTTCATCATCGCAAAAAAAGTGACGAATATTCGAGTATGAACATTTCTGAGAAATTGTTTCAATGAGAGCAAAATTAAAATGACTGAGACACCAATGAGACAAAAAGATAAAACTATTGAAAAATGTTATAGGAGATGTGGAAAAATAGAATAAGAAGTTGAATATTCTCTACATGTATCAAAAATAATATACAAGTATCAAGAAAGATTGAAAATCAAATAGCTGGAACAAATTATAGAAGAAAGATTGGAAGGCAGTTTAACAATAAAAAAGAGACAGTAATTTTGAAAAGTTAGTACTAATTCTTTCTAATTCTAAAAGAATATTTGGTGGTACTTATGTTAAAGTTTTCTTGCAATTTTAAGTTTAAGTTTCAGTTTCTCCCGCGGGGGCCGGGGTAATCTGTAAGCACACCTCTGTGAGCACACCATCTGTAACCCCTTCGGGGGGTTTTCTTTTAAACCTAACTCAACCTAACCTAATCGTGTCTTTGTGATAAACATTCAATATATCCTGAAAGAACAACTGTTTCGTTATAATTCGGTTTTCTGTGCAATGAAAATTCGAACTAACGTTATTTCGGACAAAAAAATTTTTCGAGTTTGTGATAGGCTACCCTTATTCAGAGTGGCGGCGGGCGCGGGTGCGTGTAAATCAAATGTACATAGACGCTCGTACATAGTCTTTCTCGAGGCGGGTGCGGGCGCGGGGCGTGCTTCGTGCGGGTAGATCGGCCACGAAAATATCGCCGCGTTTGAAGCGTCAAAATACCAGTGTTGCCAATTTGTGGAGAATTTCCCAAAT
>NW_020654520.1:2929027-2942480 GCF_003589595.1 Hyposmocoma kahamanoa
TAATTATTTTTCTTCATACTCATTCTTATAAAGAGGCTAATGGTAGCATACACTATACAGCCAAGTTATTTGTGTTGAAGGTTGAGATTTAAAAAAAAAACGCAAGGTGGCTTGCGTTATGATATCAGGTGTCTTATGTAGGAATTATTTAAAACGATACGATACATGTCAAATAGTACCAATACCTGAAAAATATCGAGTGTAAAAATATCGGTATCGGAGGGCAAAGTACTTGATACCAAAAAGTATCGATACTTTTTCCATATGTGGCCAGTATTTCATATGAACGTCAAGCGTCTGCGCATCAAGGATGCCACTCTCATTCTCGTGATGGCTGCAAATCCGTCCACATAAGCATCGGCGAACATTCCTGATGCGCTACAGAATCGCGGCAGCTGCAACAACATCCGGAATATATTATTGTAAACAACTCTTAGAGAATTGGGAGCTTTCCGATTGTAGTTTCACGTTGTCAGTACACCTGGCAAACCTACGGGCCAACATGTTGCCCCATACGGCTAATGCTCTACGCTCTCTCTCAATATCAATGTTATCCTCCAACAACTCACTGACCCAATGCCCAAGGTACTTAAATTTAGTGACCCTATTAACAGGAGTGCCACACAATTTAACTTCGGGGACACAATTATAGCTTTTGCTACCCGCCTTGAGCACAAGCAACTCTCTTCTAGCCCCATTATATCGTAAGCCATGGATCTCAGCATAGCGCTCACATAATGCAACTAGTTTTCAGCACACCATATCATCCGCGTACCTGAAATTATTTACAATCTGTCCATCCAAATAGCATCCGATTCCGGTGTTGCAGAGTTCAACAATTAAACGGTTCATGTACAGGTTGAAGAGACTTGGCGAGCTCAATCCCCCTATCTCACGCCGCACTTCAACCCGTACACGCCCGACGTCGCGCCTGCCCATCTAACAAAGTTGCGCTGGTTGTTGTACCAAAACTTAAAAATGCAAACTATATCACCTGGGAGATCAGTTTCTTCGTGTAGCTTACTTCACAACCTTTCAAATGATACAAGGTCGAAAGCTTTGGATAGGTCGAGGAAGCAAGCGTAAACAGGAGTTTTTTTTTCGAGGTATAATACTGGACGGTGTGGTTGAGACAAAGGATAGCTTCTGTTGAAACTCCCAGTCGGAACTCAAATTAAGCGTCATGCAATTTTAAGTGCTTCCTTAATTGCTTGTCAAACAGACTGTCCAGTAACTTTCCTATTAAAGTAGCCAGGGTCTATAGTTGCTAATACTAGAGACTAATACCGTCCTGTTCTTCACAATAGGGAGAACAACAGTTTTCATTAAATGATTTATCACTGTCATCGATAACAACTGTCAATCACACTACGGACGCGATTTGTAGAACTCTAGTGATAAAAATCGCTAACGAAAAACGAATGTTTTTTTTTCTCAAACACTCTCGGAAATATATGTATTACTTTCAAAAAAAGAACCCACAATGTTTGTCATTTATGGAGCGTACAACACTTTACCGCCTCGGGCTGGCAAGATAAATATGAATAGTGCCTTATTGCAGAGGCCGGGAAGTAAAGGGTTGCTGGAAGAGTATAAGTTTCAAGGTCGATTGCTCGTGCTCGGCCTTTTAATACAAGTCAAGCAACCCTCGTTCCCGCCGCGGCAAATATAGTGCTTTTCTCAAACTACGTGATGAAATTAATAAAAGACTAAAGAGAAGAAAAGGTATAATAGAAGAAGTATTTGACATGTTAGGTCAATTGCTAAAAGAAAATGTTGTTTATTTCCAGGCATATTATTAGTAGTTGGCTACTTCTGATGATGTGGTTGAATGGTTATCCATTGCTGCATTTTCGTAAACACTCTTCGAACTAGAACCCATTTTCGCTACAAATATACATAAAAAACAAAAATATAGAAAAGAACACCAAAGCACTTTAGTTTATTTTACCGACTTTTTTAAAGTATGCGATACAGTGGCCGTAGCATGACAGTATATGAATGATAAACCTTCCCGTGACAATGTTTATCTCAGTTGATAAAGCTAAGTTTGTTTATTTGGTAAAGAACTGTTGTCATACATTTGAAATAACAAGGACAACGATATGACATTGCGTATATATATACATATATACAATACAGCCTTATACAATGAAACAAAAAATTTCGAATTTTTGTAGTTTCTATTTTTACATATTTTATATTATATTAGTTGTAATTTACGTATTTCTAATTACTCTCATGTATTGAACTGTATTAAAAATGTTCTCCTCACCTTTTTCCAATAATTTTAATATGTCAATTTGTTTGTTTTTATTATTTATTTTCATCTCGTTTGTCGCGCTCAATTTTTACATCGATAAAATTACTGTGCAAAACTGTCAAAATGTTTTAAAATCAGCTGTGACATTGCAGCGATATTTGGCACTGTGTTAACTTTTGCAGTCATTGGTCGCGACGCTCGCGATGATATAATAATGCAACGTCATGGTGCTCCTCATGCGAGCTATTGTGATGAAATTTTAACCGGTTTATCATTTGAATAGCTTTATCGAGGCGGCATACTATCAGGGCTGGTAGGTGCTTTTAATTCTCGTAAATTACAAACACTTGACATGTTATATTGACATATATAAATCAGACGTTATATGTATATGATGCATTTAGACGTTGAAAACATAAAGATTTTATTGTCTTTGTTTAACTACTGCGTGCCATCGTAAGCCAAACGAGATAGCATTACATTGATTTGTGTCAAACACGGGAATCAAAAATACGTAACGTCATCTTAGATGCCAACTGTATTGATTTTGCCATTTTGTGTCAAAGGGAAGTACATAAAATGTCAAAACTAATGTTTCGCCAAATGTTTTAGTGAATTATTCGCATGAATTGTAATAAAATGGACAAAAATATTGACAGTGAGAACAATTAAGTATTGATAAAAATACGTCGCTGCAGCATTAAGGGGTGCGACAATAGAAAAAGGTGAAATCAACCAAATGTTACATTACACCGGCATGTGTTATTTTTCTGCCTATAAATCATACAATAGCCCAGATATCTCGTGTAATTAGACTCATTTACGTAGTTTATGCATAAGTCTTGCCGAATTTTGCTTTGGTTACTTTAGATTGCCTGTTCGTTACTATATTTTGATGATTGTTGATAACGGTTATTTTGAGATAGTGTTGTTCTTGTAAGCAGACATATTATCGATATTCTGTTATTAAAACAATTCACTACGAGGTTTTTATTATATAATTATTTTTATTTTTAAAGTTTACCTACAAATGAACAAAGAAAGAAACAATGGTTGGAAAATATGGGACTGCCGAACATAAACATTGGATGAAATACCATCTTCGTTTGTTAGCTCCATTTTGAAGAGTCAAATTTTAATAGAACTTTGAACGTAACTAGTTTACATGATAATGCAATTCCATCATGACATTCATTGGTAAATAATTTTATATTTAATTTTCATTAAAATGATTCATTACTTGCCTAGTAATAATAGCCTAGTATTAATCATACTTTGATTACAGTAAACTACACAAATTTGCAAACATAAAAAACAGTTTCAACGTTCAAGCCCATACCATACATTTGCATGTCGATATAGACGTTATCTATGATTATGGTACGACACTAAATCCGCCATATGTGTGGTACAATTTTGGTTTAGGTAGGTACGTTTATTCCGTAGATAGGGCAGCTCCTTTCCTTTATTTTTTCCATCCTCTAAGGGACAAGTACAATACTTACTTTGCAGGCCATGGCCGAGAAGAAGTTAGACAGTCCACAAATGAAAAACTTTCCGTAAACTTTTTTTAAAGTAATGCAAACATTTCCGAGTATGTTTGAGAAAAATGCCTTTCTGTCCGCTACTCTAAACTTTTAAATATATCTACTAAAAATCAACTATGCAAGCCAAACAGACGAAAGAAAAACTATCATACAGCCAACTGCCCACAAGCATCAGCGTCCGCAACTGTTAAAATTAAAAAAATAGTAATCGCAATTTTAAATTATTCTGTGTTAGGCATTGACTTACAATTATATGGACGTCGGGTCCACGCTAAAAAGTGTCCGAACTTATAGGGCGTTAAAATCGTATACAGAGCGTCATTCACGCTTTAGTCTTCGTTTGTTCGACTGACAGCGAAGCAAGCAAAATTAGACAGTACTGCGATGACATTACAATTTAAATTCAACGTTTTAGCTTTTTCATATTCCTTTACATGTCACTACGTTTAAATAGGTTGACTTGGGACATTTTTTTCGTGGTTTTTGTATTAGACCCGTCGTCCATTTATTTGTAAGTCAATGGTGTTAGGTCATATTCATTCTAAAGGTGCGAATTTTTATTGTCTGTGGTATTCCTTTTTTTAGAGGCAATTCCAAGGATTTCAAGCAAAGGACTCCACGAGTGATCTGGTACTACAGATTACCAAAGAATATTAATGTTATATTAGAACCTTTTGACTATAGCATTACAATAGATTTACGAAGTTATGTACTCGCATCACGTTAGACACAAAACATGGTTCGTTTAACACGTGTCAGGCCCTTCCATTTTATTAGGTTTTCTTCGCACTATTGGGAATTTCACTATATAAATAAAACTATGGCAAATTTTAACGTATGTGTTTTTCGCAAGTGACATAAGGCAAATCACCGTCGAAATTGCACAGACGGAAAGACACGCCCACACACAAACCAGCCAGACACAAACACAACACAACAAACGCATACACGCACACACGAATTATGTTGGAAGCCGCCGCAGGACTTAAAAAAAAACAGAAAAAGATTTAAAACAATTTAATTTATGAGGTAAAGAAATTACAATATAATCCTTATTTCTAATTAAGTACTATGCTCGGTCGATGTGAGAACCAGAGTGAATCAGGGGCCTCGACGCCGGTCGCGGTTTCCACGAGGCGAATGCACCATCGGCAAATCAGGCGGGTTGCATGTGGCAATCGCTGCTTCACGGAAAATGCCAAGCGGCCACACGGCTTGCATGTAGATTGCTCAACATATGTGTCACTCGATGTTTCCACGGGACATGCAATGTAGGCATGTTTCATAGTTACAGTTCATCTAACACGCGATACTTTTAGTCATGCCAAGATTTTAATTATTTTTGTTACTTAAAATTTTATTTTTTGTCTTTGTTTAAATTCAGTTTTATTAAAAGTATGTGTGCGTTACGGAATTGCGGGTCACCTGACACAATCATCACGAAGTTTTTCATCACCGTATCTGTACCATGTAACGAGTTGAATCCTGGCGTCTGTAAATATCGTGGTGAATACAGTTTACTTTTATATTTATCTAATGCAACCAGGTGATTTAAGTTTACTAAAAGTGTACTTAATACATCTAAGTAAACTAATTCAGGTGAATTAAGTTAACGCACCCAAGTATTTAATTACTTATTAGGTTGATCACAACCTCAGTTTTAAGTTTATGTCGACTGTATATTGAATTTTTTGAATTTTTGATTCTTTCGTTATTTCAGCCCCCAATTTCCGCAACCATCACCAGGTCATTGATCTACCATGAAGGTGATTATCTCACGCTGCGCCTTCTGGTACCCGGTCGCCACTCGAGAACTCTTCGGCCCCAACGGCTATTTGTTCTTTCTATTTTTTTGTAATCTATAATATAATAATATAGTGTTACTATACTGCAACGATGAATGCATGAAATAACGCGAACCCACATTGCACTTGTAGGCGACGTGTGGTGCAATCTGGTGTCAGGTAACCGACCGCGGAAACGCCGATGTACGACACTCTTCGGCCTAAACTCCTGCTTCATGAAGGTCAACAGATGGTCGGTCGACACTCTCACCACAAACACTTGACCCTCAGTGTGTATTTGGCTGTTAACCTGATGTCCTCCACTATAGAATAACGCAGTCGCGACAGGTTCAGCAGCGTCGTCGGTATGGCCGGACGCAGCAGAAAGTTTTTTTTAATACCAAGTGCCGGACAAAGAAGTTTTGGGTCTAGTGGTAAGCGACACGCCTGTCCATAACAGTTGCAGTGCCATTCAGAGGTTTAAATCGCAAAGAGATCTTTGCGGCACTGCCACTGCGCCCGTCATCACGAGGCATAAATTGACAAGTCCCGTGTGCCTGTAATTTCAACAGCACCCTTACACTTCAAAACCGGAACGCAGTAATTCAAATTCAAATCCAAAATATTTTATTTCGCCAATATTACAGCATAGTATAGCTGTAGTATACGAGTCACAAAAATAAAATAAAAACATTATAAAATACAATACATTAAATTAAATTTAAATTAAAAATATATATTATTGAAAATTTATTGCATGAGAGTCATGGGTCTCAATCGCTGTCACTATCCACCTTGCTTGACAGCATGCAAGCACACACAAACAGCGGAAAGTCTCACCGGTCAGTAAAACCGTTCAGGGTGCTGTTAGATGATACGCGAGTGGCTCAGCAGCGACGCGCGTACTGCAGGATCGCGTGGAAACCATCCGTTGCTATCTCCGCAAACATACCGGAAGCGCTGCAGAACCGTAGCAGACCCAGCAGCATCCTGAACAGTAATGCTCAGATTACTGCGTTATGTCAAGTATATAGCGTATGTCAAATATGAAACTTCATTCGCATCATTTGTGTTTTAATGTAATCGAGTATAACTTATTTGGCGGTAATTGTTTCGGACGGATGTCGGAGTAGGCCCCCGGATACGAATCGGACGTATACAAACGCTTTAACGTACAAAGCGAAAATGGCAGACTGAGCTCAAGTTTGCGGAACTCCGCGAACTGTTGGCGCACGTGCCACGCAAACTAAGCACATCCACTGTATTTATTGTTCTGTGAACAAACACATCACACGTTGTGGGTAAACGGAAGTGGGTAGATTGACATTTCCGCCCTCGCAACAGAAGCTTCCTACCCGGCTTGCAACCGAGCGGCCTTCTTCTGATAAGGCTATAATAAACTTGACTTCTTACATTTAATTAAATGTTATTTAAAATAGGGAACACGCAGAGTACATCACACCCTTAATGGTAAAACGTAATTCAAAACGTTAACTTTTTTTCAGAAACTTCTCTTATTTAAAATACAAAGTAAACTTAGTGTTGTTTTTTACATCAATTATAATTATGTTCTACTGCTACGGACTCTGTTCTTTAACACCATAGCAGTAGGTAGAAAATTGAAGAAATAATAATAGTATTTTATATAATAAGGGTTCTTAAAGTCGAGTATGGTGTTTTGGTTACGAGATTTTAAGACCTAATTATGTAATTATTGCACACATTACTGTTTCTATGCGTAAATAAAATAATGAAACAGAACCTTAAAATATTTTTTAATGTATTTTTGTTAACAATCCATGACAACAAACAAACACAATTTTCTTTTGATAATTTTTAACCCATTTATTAGGGTAGACAGAGGTTCCACCTTACAACCTCTTCATATATTTAGACGAAAGCCAAACAAATGCTACAAAACAATAATTGTAACTTTTTCACTGAAAAAAAAACCGCCTCAAAAGTTTGCCGGCTTTTTTCTATTTCCATGGGATCCCCCATCAGATGATTCTGACTTTTTAGTGACAATGGGAGTGTTACGGACTTCTTTGTACATTTTATATTTTCTTTTTTTTTTGTACTGTTTTTTCCAATGGAAAAGGCCAAGGCACTAATGCGCCATACAGCCAAGACTGAGAGCAATCTCCTCCTTGTATTCCATTACAAAAATTAAATGTCTTCGATAGTGCTTCTTACGAAATAATATAAAAATTGGATGATATTCATGATTTTTCAGGAGATCTGGTAAAGAAATCGGGATGTTTTCAGGGGTTTTGTCTAATTCAAGAAGGTTATCGATGATGATTATTCTAGCGATGGAAAAATGTGGGCAATCGAAAAATATATGATGCAAGCATTGGTTGGAGTAGTTACTGTGAGCGCACGACGGGGAGATAATTTGTGGTTGTGATGATGACAGTGATTTGTTGATTACAATGTTTTGTGTTCAAGTGAAAAGTCGACTTCTATTTGCGGAAAATAATTAGTAATTTGTGATAGCCGAAACGAACCCTTAACAGCATCAGGGACCACCTCGAGAGTATACCCTTTCAAACAAAAGAAGGATTTTCAAGATCGATGCACAGTTGATGCAGAAACTGGTGAATACCTATATGCCTATGAAATTTGAGGATTTCCATCTATTTTTATGGGATTCCTTTGTCATATTCTGACTTGGTGGCAATGGGACTACCAGGAGAGTGCACCCTTTCAAACAAAAGAAGAATTTTCAAAATTGACGGAGATATCTGAAAACATACATAAAATCCTCTTTTTTTGAAGTCGGTTAAAAAACCAAAAAGATAGAATAGAACTGGCCGAGTACCGCATATATTTCAACCAATATTTTTTTTAAAACTTTTAGGCCAATTTAACCAATCAGATGGCAGTATAGCGATTGAGTAGCATTCTAATTGATATTTTAATTAGCAAAAATACGTTCTTTTTTGAAACTCATTTTATTTACGTATAATAGTTATTTTTGATACAAGTGCGGAAGTTAGTCATTATTCACGAACCTTGAGGCTTCTTAGCCCGAGCCAGAGGTGAGGGTCAAGACTCGAGACAAGTGAAAATGACATATCCGCGCGTGTATCAAACGACGTTTTTATATATACTATATTTTGATTCAGATCGAAAAAGTGTGTATTTACGATATCGTTTATGAAATTATAATTGACAGATTAAAGTGCCTGTACTGATTTTGAAGGGTACAGGTGAAATTACAGGCACTTGGGACTTGTCAACTTATGTCTCAGGTTGACGGGCACTGTGGCAGTGCCCCTCAGATCTTTACGACAGGGTGTAGCTTACAATCAGGCGCACGACTTGTTCGTCCCGTCACTTGATATTATAAAAAGTGAGGTACACGTAACATAGTTCATTGTCTTAGTACTACCGGGAACCAAACCTTCTCATCCAGCGCCCGTAGTGCAAGCCATTGTCCAAATTTTCGCAAACTTTTCAAAGCAATAAAACCTACTCTGTTGATTTCTCAAAAAGAAATTTTCTTAATTTTTAAAAGCTGTACCTGGACATTACCATATTGGCCTATGTCCAGCAGTCTCTCAGCTGAAATTATGGTTACCATATTATTTAATTAAACATCAAACAACGAAATGTGTAACACAGCTGCGCAAGCTGAGGTCTATAATTGACTTAAACAAAAATAAATTAACTTAAATCTCAAAAATGATTCACTGAATATTCATAAGAGGAGGAAGAATAATGAGAGAGGCGAAATGTGAAATCAAATTAACCCTGGTACAGGCGAGCGTTACTTAAGGCTAGTCACCGGAGGAGACGCGGGGAAATCTGTTTTGCTGGTATTTACTATTAAATAACGGTCTGACAAAAAATATACGATACACCTAAGGATATTGTCTGAAGAATGTGCTAATTGGTTACACGATAGAATGTACTTTATCCGATCATATAAAATCCTGAAAACTGGCTAAAATAAAAAGCTAAAACGAATTATTTAAGATTACAATATGTAACTGTGAACATAATTTTTATAAGGAGATATTTCTTTGTATTGCAGAGACCCTGCTAAATTTTAGTAATCAACTGAAGCCCTGTAGTTATTAAATCCACATTTATACCAAAATTTGAAAATTGCCCAGTTGTTTAATGTCTGTCCCTATTGGGCGCATGTCGACGTCGGATTTGTGTAAATTTTTTTCGGCCTGTTCTTTTTTATTCGTATTAATTTTCAGAGCGCAGGGTACGGGACGCGAAGGGCGGTCCCCCACACCTCACCTCCTTAAATATGGGCCCGCGCTGAAATACTTCGCCTTAATCAACTTTGAAAGCTACCAACGCAAGAATTAGCGTTCAATGCCCGGGCGAAGTTTTCACGTAATTTGCTCAATCGCCTGCTTTCAAATGTAGACATAAAAAACATTGTTCTTCAACACAAAACATACAAAATTTAAATTAAAGAAGAAAAAAGAAAAGAAAGAAAAAAGGTTTCTCATAGATGGCGCTATGACAAAAAGTCATTAAAAACCAAAAAATAAAGATCTGCAACAAGCTAAAGAAATTGGTTCTGGTTCGTTTTGTAGCTTAATTAGGAGAGCGTCAGCCACGGTATGTCGAAGGCTCTGGTCCGAATCCACATTCGAATTGATCGATCGGAGAAAATTTTTTGTATTCGATTTTTGTGTTCTTAATTTTCCTTTTTTTAGATACCTACATAATTAAAATAAAATAATTGTTTATAATTGCGTGGAAGAAAAAGTAAATGCCTGAGCAATTCACTGATTTTCAAGTTTCGCCTGTTAAGTATCCGCCACATACCAAATAGTATATAACGCCTGGGTGCAATCAATACCATGGCGCCCTCTAGTGCACGCAACCGTAATGGAATACTTACATTCTTTATTTCCCTAGTGATCGGAAATTCAGATGCAAATAGTGTTGTAAAAAGTTCGAATCCGGGAGTCTACATTTATAAACTCCTAAAACAATCGGCGCACGGACACGAGTCTAAAAACTAACCTAACCTAACTCGAGTTTTGAACAAAACTCCCTAACTAACGGCGGCAGTATTAATAATAGCAATAATTACTGTTACATAATATATGCAAAATCCAAAATAATAAATATAATACTAAATTAAATTGGCCCGTACACTGCATCGCATTATTTAGAAGGTTAGACTCAGCCACCCTTGAAAATATGAATTATCCCTTCCTACACCTAATTTAGAGATGATTAAAATAGCCCTTACCACAGGGCTGTACTTGCACGTAACAAAATAGATGTTACCAAAAGTGCGGGCATATACAATTGTAAATGTGTGTGTCATCCACCCGTAAGACGTAAAATACCCAAATTATACATTGTCATACCATGTTAAATAGGATCATTTCAATTGCTTGTCTCATATAAAATAAGTTACTAAAATAACAGTTGTATTATAAGTTTATATAAATATATATGTAAATTAAATTTCGATTTCTCTGTCTGAATGGCCGTGTGAGATCTGACATTATCGAGTTGCAAGATGATACGGCGTTTACGGTTATTTTTACGGAGTTTGTCAATAACTTCCGGTAAACAAATGGTCGTGTATCAATCACTATTCACGGTATAACGATTCTCCAAAGCAACAGTAACCACGTGTCCAGTTTTATAAAAACAAGAAGCAATCATCCGCTTAGAGGCAGTTTGCACGCGCGCCACTTTGGTTGGTTTCGGATCGTAACTATAAATCCATGTTTCGTCACCTGTTACTAGCTAACTAACTAACTGTAAATTTGCAGTCGGAGTGCAGTTGAAATGCAGTCTGTCTGTCTAGAGCCTGCTAACGTCAGCATCAATGACACACTTTGGAACCCTGATCATAAATAGCTCTAACCGCACGTTTCCTCAGAACAAATATCGATAACATTACCCCAAAGCAAAATGGCGTATGTTATTAAACTCTGAAAGGAAGTAAACCAATGTAGCGTCTGTTACTTCATAATGGCTACCACTAGTGTTCACCAAGTTGATCTGTGTCCTGTCAGATCGCCGGAATTTGTCCTTATGTTTGTTGATTTATTTATAATTATTACAATGGCATTCGTGGAAAAAGTATTCATTTATCAATAGCACAAATCGATTACGTCGAAATCGATAACATTCTGTCATTATTGTAAAAGGTCGAACATCGCTTAGGAAGACCCGAGACTAAATTAGAATTCAATTGTCCTTTCACGATCTAGTAACCTATTTTCTTTGTAACTTTATCGTATTATACCTGCTGCTTGTAAATTACCCAAAACCTTTCGAGAATAATTGCATGCAACGTCTGTTTATGTAAAGATGAAACACAATGTTAACAGATTTGCAATTTTTACTAACTTTTTAGTTTTTAAGATAGATAAAGATGTATGGAAAGACAACGTGAGTCTAGATTCCACACAAATATGATTCAAAATGTATTTATAGCATTTAAGTTTATTTGAAAAGAACTATCCCTAGATTTGCGTGCTCGTTCTTCTCAGGGAGGTCAGCGTAGTGAACGAGCAGTAGCTTAAAAATGACGTTTTCAAGTGTAAAAATTTTACCTATGGAATAAATTATTATTTTACGTTGACTAATGGAATTTTCGTAACTTTTGAGATCAGTGACAATTTTGAAATCTATATTAGTTTTTTTTTTTATAATACCTACCAACCCTGCGCCTGGTGGTAAGCGACACGGCCACCGATAGCAGTTACAGTGCCACTCAGAACTTTAATCGCAACGATCTTAGGGGCACTGCCACAGCGACCGACCCTGAGACATAAGTTCACAAGTCCCACGTGCCTGTAATATCACCAGCACCCTTACCCTTCAAAACTGGAACGCAGTAATGCTCACGTTACAGCTTAGCGGCAGAAATGGGTAAGATGGCAGTACTTCCCTGGACGAACTCCTTTACAAGAAGCTCTACTGCTACTAATGTTTTTATAATATTGATTGTAATGTATATGTTTTACTATCATAATATTCAATTATTTTGTGAACATACCAATAGGGCAAATGACCTACCAGCTTAGCTAACAAATCGATTCAGCAGACCTTTTGGATTTTTTTATTACTCGATCTATAGCTCAGTTGTTAGAGCAATTGCCATGGATGGGCAAAACGCAGGTTCGGGTCCTGTCAGATCGACGGGATTTTGCTTTGTGTTCAATATTTGTATTAATAATTGTATTTTCACCTCACTAGCTTGCAAAGGCTTTCTTTCTCATTAGAAATCTGCGCGCAAAAGCGTTTTTTGCGCGCAGAAGGTTTTTGAAATTCGAACTTGACGACGGATTGTGGTGCACCTCCTTTTTCTTTCGATGAAAAAAAAGATAATTGCACGTTCAATTAATTTTTTGTTTTATTTGTTTTTGTTTTTGGTGATTTGTCGTCCATTACTTATTTATGTAATATAAATCCCTTGGTATATTTTATTCTTATTATTGTTGACATTAAATTGACAATGATAACTAATTGTGTTTATTAAATTATTTTAATTCGTCGAAGAACTAAAATAATTTCAATAATCACTTAATCACACAAAATAAAAGTACAATGAAGAATAAAAATTTATGAGGTGCAAATTCAGAACGAATCCGAAAATAAACTTTTCTTTTCATTAAACAAGGTTTTATAGTTCAATTGTTTTTCTTTCATTTACCATTTTCATTTAACTTTGTGTATTTCGCTCGGCAACAAAGTTGTTTTGCGTCTCGTACCTTGAAACCCTCGCTACGCTCAGGAATCTAAGGGTACTCTATGCTCAAGTCAGGACTTGAGTATGATTCAAAGCACTCGAAATCATACTCAAGTCCCTGCCATTAGGGGCGTATTTCCAGTGCTTGTGTTTCAATTGCAAT
>NW_020654520.1:2942490-2950256 GCF_003589595.1 Hyposmocoma kahamanoa
CCCTGCCATTAGGGGCGTATTTCCAGTGCTTGTGTTTCAATTGCAATCCTGACTTGAGCATTGAGTAGAGTTGTAGAATACGACCCTGAGGTTCATATTCCAGAACTCAACTCTATGCTCAAGTCAGGATTTGAATATGGTTTAAAGCACTCGAAATCATACTCAAGTCCCTGCCATTAGGGTCGTATTTACAGTGCTTGAATACATACTCAAGTCTGCTCAAATCCTGACTTGAGCATTGAGTAGAGTTCTAGAATACGACCTTAAGTTTCAATCTTAGCTTCCTTCGCTTTCTCAGGTTTCAATACAATCACTCGCGACAAACAACAACTTTGCAGCCTTGCATAACAAATAACTGTTGTTACTGTAAAATATCCTAATATATGGTCTCATAACTCTGAGCATGCGGCAACTTTAGCCACGTGCTGCTCTTTAGTTTACATAAATCATATTTTATTTTACGAAATATGTTACCAACTGTCCACCGATATACTACATCAAGGGTGCGTACAAATCTAGCGAATTCTCCTGTTTACGTAAGGCTCGCGAGCTACACACATGCATTACGTACTGCGATTTGTCGCTCGAACGCATTATGAGACGTAGAGTACGGATAAGCAGGCAAATTTACGGCAGTGTTCAAGACTTTGTAGCTTCGCCTCTATTAATTCCGAGTCACCCGCATACCTATTGACACGTTTTGAACTGAATCCAAGGTGACCAGTTGCATACACAACCGGACTTATATGCTTGATACAGTTGAATTGTAGCAACAGTCCCGGTGCAAAGTAACGCCTCACCCTGGAAAGGATGCCAAGCTAGCTGCAATTTTGGCCGTGTGTTTAATGTATCTGCCAAAGTTCAAATTGGACGACAGGTCCATTCCAAGTAGTTGGAGATGATCGGCTTTCGGGATGGAAATATCACTAAAAGTCGGAATAAGATCAAAGGGAGAATAGATACGTCTGAGTTTTGATAGCATTGAATTTGTTCATTCCGACAGGTTAAGCTTCTATGATTTTCAAACGGTCTTCTGTCGAGTGCGGGATGCCCTCGGGCTTACTTTATTGTTGGTCTAGATGAACAGAGCATTATCTCAAAAACGCAGATTTTTCAGGAGAGCAATTTTAATAATTCTTCTAGCATTATTTGAGCCGCTATTGTTATTTGATTCTCCTCACCTGTATGTATTTCTAGCCCACATATACACGCTTAACGTTATTTTTAAACACTTCTTATTCTTATCCAGTTCCGTAGTTTTGACAAAATTCTGACATTATTCAGAGAGGTCTACGATATTACCCTTTTGAACATAAAATATTTGTGATTGTAGTTTTAACTAAACTATTCATGCAAATATATTTAAATGAAGCAGGAATAATATTCAATTCGGTAAACCTTGAGGAACGTAGTAGTATCTTAAAAAATGTTGTATATACAATTGCTGTAGCCGCTTCCAGTAGCCGACCCGCCACTATGAAACACGAGTGACTGCAATCTATAAAGGAATAATAATCTCCGTGTGCCTGTCTCTGAAGTTGTAAAACCACATAGGCAGATGGACCGGTGCGACGACGACGACTTTACAAAAGTGGAGAAGAAGAAGAGGAAGCCCACCAGCCGTAACCAATGAGGCACAGCACCGACAGGACCGAACCTCCTGTTGCGTCCGACCATACCGACGACGCTGCTGTACCTGTCGCGATTGCATTACTCCACAAATCTGAGGAGACAGCGGAGTACATCAGACATAAAGCCAAATACATTCTGAGGGTTGAGCGGTTAGAGTCTCGCCACAACGTGAATTTCAATTCGTTTATGGTGAGATTACCGATCGAACATCTGTCGACCTTCATGAAGGAAGAATTTTTTCCGAAGAAAGATTCCGCGGCCGGTTACGACACCAGATTGCGCCACACGTAGCCGACAAGTGCAATTCGTGTAGGTTAGTCAGAAATAGTGTTTTATTATATTGTATGTATGTTAGTCCTTAAGGTATATATTATATGGGTCATGTGGCCCGAAATAAATAAAATAAATTCAATTAAAAAATATCCCAAAAAAAGTATTACCTTCAAATAATCGTCTTCATTTTATTTTTAAAATACATTTACCTTATAATGAACACAAACGCTGCATTTTAGTTTGAGTACCCTGTTCAACGAACGACGACAGCTTCTTGTGTAAAACTGAATACGACTGTGTTGCTCAATGTTTGATGCCAAAACGTGGAAAAAGTTCAAAGGTGCCCTGCCTCACACGCCATTTCACGTGGGCTCGTTATAAGACCTTGTTTATCAGAAAGATCTCGATTTTATTTGATTGGACTGCATTTTAAAGTAAAATGTCCAAGTTTTCGAGTTGATATCCTGTACATCCAAGGCAACGATATATTTCCAACAGTTAATCAATCGAAGCTAAGGCGTAGTAGCAAATTTGAATGATTATTGGCGAATGGTTTGGAAATGTACCGACATACGTTTTCTTCGGCTGTGTTTGTTTGAGTGTAAAGGGGTTAAATTGCGAAATTCGTTGGCGACGCACATCGAGCATATAACCAGAAATAGAGACGAAATAAGGGCCATCTATCCCTGGAAACTCATCAGACAAAGGGCCTTATATCACTTTTAAATATCGACTCTCGTTTGCGCTGATATTACAAATTAGAAAGCTGAAATAGTACACCGCCAACAACTGACCTATGTCTCCGTATATTCCAAAAATATTCTGTATTTATTGTTGTTCACGTGCACGCGACGTAAACAGACAACCTGACCGGACATTTGCTAAGTGATGACAATAGACTACTCAGCAGTGCAATGACCGTTCTGAACTAGGCTGCTGAGTAGAGTAGTTAACTTTATGTATACATTTAAAAATAATATTGTTTATAGTCACACACACATAAATACCGTTTTGTATAAATAGCTTAAGTTTTGTAAATAAAACCCTCTTTGAATTCAGACATCAACGCTGTCTTATTGACAACGGAGCACTCCTGACTACAGCATCCTCTCACTGCGGCCAAGACACCTTTAGCCGTTAGCTTATCTGATCAGTCTTGTGAGTCTGTGAGACTGGCAGTGAGAAAACCATTTCCTAAAGCACCCTTATCCTTCCCCCTTTCCGTCTGTTGCCTTAGGTCGCACGGTGACAGGCTTCCCCTACTATTTATATAAGTATATATTCCGTAGCGTATGGTTAGGGCTAGGCTGTTAGGTAGGCAACTAGGGTTGTTAGTGATAGTACAGCTTTCCCTGACCACTCATGTATAGCCAGCTAGCTACAGCTAGGTAGTTGACTGTACATTTTGGTCCTTCGAGCATTTGAACTACGCAAACCCTCCTAGGGAATTGACAGTGACTGACAGACTATTTTAGAGAGCTGCGTGTTGGTGTACTCTACAAAGCACCAGTACGTTGTAATCTAAAAAGACTAAGTACTTAGTGTAACTGTTGGAAAGCACTCGAACGATAGCGGATAGGTCGCTGGCCTTCCAATACCGTATTACAGGCGCAGGAACACTAAGTACTGACTTGTAGTTTGAATAGGAGTAGGGTAGAGTACGTAGGACAGCAAGTTAAAAAAAAAAAAAAGAAGACAATGGACATTACAAAAATCAACGAACTCATCAAAAGTCAAGAAAATGATTACAATGAAATAAGAAGGATTTGGGATAACATCAAAAAGGATTCATCGACAAGGAAGACACAAAAATATATTGAAGACAGAAAAATATATTTAGACAGCGTTTATCAAAGAGCACTACAAAACCACAGACTATTAGAAGACCAAGAAATTATATCGACACATAAATACAAGACGTTAAACTATTTCGACACTCACATTAAGGCAAACTACGAGGCGGCCATAGACCATTTGACTAAATGTGAAGACAAACTGCAACATTTAATAGACATCGCAGACATAAACTTTGATCAAACCAATGACCAAGAAGACAACGACAAGACAATTTCACCGAAAATATTCGTACAAAAATACAGACTAAAGCAAATTAGGAAGAAGATATGGACAGCAATGACGGCCATCGCTGACAACAAACCAGCGTGGCACTTACAATCACTGACAAAGACTCTTGAAAAACAATTTCAAGAAATTGAAGAAAGTCATATTCAATTACTTATTATTACACTCGACGACGAATATTTTGTAGACGATTGCTTTACGACAATTCAGGAAGAATTAGACGCTACATTAGACAAACTACGAGAAAAAATTTACGACCAAGACACACATAATAACAAGACTCAATCGACAAAGTTACCAAGAATTACCATACCAATTTTCACGGGAAGTTATGAATCATGGAACTCATTTTACGATTTATTCAAGAAAATTATTGACGACGACTGTACCATTTCGACAACAGAAAAAATGCAATACCTAAAAACTCACGTGCGTGGCGACGCAGAAAAGCTAATCAAGCATTTGACAGTAAATGAGGTCAATTACAAGGCGGCGCTAACATTGCTGGAAAAACGATACAAAGACGAGAGACTTATAGCACAAACTTTTATTGACAAGTTATTAGATTTACCAAAAATTCAGCTTCCAAATGCAAAAATGTTGCGTAATATGCACGACTGTATCAATGAGAGCTTAGAGGCACTAAAAAACCAGAAAATTGACATATCCTCATGGAGTCCGATTTTAACCCGTTTAGTAAGTCGCAAGTGGGACCAAGATACTAACATGAAATATGAAGACCAACTAGAAAAGACAAACAAATTACAAGATTTTGGAAAAATGATGCACTTTTTAGAAAAACGATTCAAAAGTTTAGAGTCAAGCACAGCTTCAACTACAGTAAATACCACATACGTCCCACCATCAGTAAAAAGCCAAGAAAAATCATACTGGCAAGACAAAAAAGGGCAATGCTGGTATTGTCATAACGAACATAATATTCACCACTGCCAGGCGTTTAAAGACCTTCAAGTAAATGACCGCATTAAAAAAGTGCAAGAAAAACAAATGTGTTATTTATGTCTAATGCACGACACGAAGAAAGAATGCGTCAGTCTAAAGTATAAGAAATGCGATATATATAATAAGGCGCATTCCACACTGTTGCATCGTAATTTTAACGAATATTTACTTGCAAAACCGCAGGGACAAACTAGTGCAAACGAAAACATAAAAAATTATTCGAAGTCAAGCTCATCTAAATCATATGTACCTAAGCCACAACTAAAACAAAATCCAGTGCAAAAATTTACTTCAAATACGACTACGAAAACGCATGGAACACAAAAAACAATACTTCTAGCCACAGCCTTAGTACAGATAAGAGCAATCGACGGCACTTTACATTTGTTACGAGTTTTATGCGACCAAGGTTCTGAGGCTTCCTTATGTACAGAGGAAGTAGCGCAACTACTAGGGTACCCCAGACAAAAGATAGAAGCAGAAATAAAAGGTATTGCAGACGAAAAAACCTAAGACTTCCAGACATATGATTGACGTCACACTAAAGCCGAGATTTCCCAGTACTTATAAATTATCGACATCGCTGATCGTATTACCGAAGCTAACCGGTGCATTGCCGTATGAGCATCATATTACAACAATAATTATACACGACGCACACCTACAGACTTTACATGGCGGGAATCGACTCACGTTATCATACCTACGACAAAAGTACTGGGTATTAAGCGGAAAAAGAAAGATAAAAAGTTACACCAACAAATGTGTAAAGTGCATTAGATACAAAGCGGAGACAGCTAAACAAAAAATGGGAGCATTACCTAAACCACGTGTAACGCAATCATACCCGTTCAGTCATACAGGGTGTGATTTTGCCGGACTAATTCAGGTGCGATCAATGAAAGGTAGAGGTCACAAATCGTACAAAGGATACATAGCAACAGTGAAGCAACTTCAAACAAAAAACAATAAGAAAAAAGTGACAGGCAAATTACAGTATTGGTTTTTGTTATTAATAACCATGTTGCAAATATTTGGCACAACTACGGCGAATTATACTATAAAGAACTTGGAACCAGGACTATATATAGAACAAATGAGAAATGTGACATTAGACAGAGGAACTTTTAGAGTGGAAATTGATTACGAGAGACGCATAATTAGCAAAAATTTAGCAACAATAAAAGATGTAACAGGACAATTTAAGACACTTTGTGAGTACGCAATAACAGTTGACAGCCAGACGCATTGCTCTCAATGCTATGATCACCTGCGAGAAGAAGAGAACACATTTCAAAGAACATACGATTACTTGGCTGAAATTAATCACACTAGAAAAAGAAGAGGTTTATTAGGACATCTCTTGACTTCCATATTTGGTGTAAACGATGAAGTGTATAGAGACATTAACTCACTGCAACAAAATCAGCAAAATCTCATAGATACAGCAAATCATCAATCCAAATTCATGATTTCCACCATATCAGCCGTGAACCACACAGAACAGAGAATACAAGGAAAGCTAGAAAGATTTCGAACAAAGCTAAATCAAGCTATAAGTTACATTAATGATAACAATAGATGGTATAAGTCAATCAACGCGGATCGCATACAAATTCAAGTAATGCAGTCATACCAATTAGCTTATAATTACATTAAAGAAATTATGGACTACTACTCAGGACTGATGGAGATATATCTAGCAAAACCTACTGTATATAGTGTAATATCTCCAAAAGACATAGCTGATATAATAGAAGACGCAAATAGCAAATTACCCTCCAATCTCCACATCATACAGACGCAGCTGATTGACACCAAATTAGCAGAAAATGATTACTTCCCGATAGCAGAGAAAGCAAAATACACATTGTTACACGTAACGCCCGTACCAGTGAAACATCCAGATGGAACATTCCAAAGCATAGACCCTTCTCAGCCTTTTATAGGAATAGACTACAATAATGAACGCTACTTTGGACTTACTCATGAAGAATTCAAAAGTTGTTTGCACAGATACAACAACTTCATCTGTTTCCCTGTGGCGGTGAAAAACATGCAATTGAATAAAAATTGCATTGTTAAACTTATAACTACAAATGAAAACAATACAGACTGCCCGACAAAAAGTTACAATTTGACAAGTGACGTAGTATGGAAACGAGTTCAAATGACAAATACTTGGTTATATTTGACAAAGAAATCAAAAACTGTGTCCATTGTGTGTGACGGGCAAAGAGAAGAAGTCTCTCAGTAAGAAATTTCAGAAAACTGCATAATAAAAACAATGACTACCACATTAGCTGCGAAAAGAATTATTTCAACTAATGTTTTAGCTTCTTATAGTAGGACTAGTCAGTTTAAATTAGACTATAACAGATCTTTATGAATGACTAATGACTTTTCTAAGGAACAGGTTTTAGATAGCTCTAAAGATATTTTTAATAATTTAGTAAATAAAGAAAGTACATTACAAACAACCCTAGACAATACTGTTTGGCAAAGCATAAGTACCCAAACATACGTAGCTAGTTTTACTTCCTTAATAATATTTTCCCTTTTTGCCTTATTAATATACTGTTGTGGTCCACAGATAGCACAAAGACTACGAGCCATGGTAGCAGCCAGACGGTTGGTGACACAAAATAGCGGCAGCGGCCAGCCTGCCGACGACAGCACCGAGCAGCAACCCTCCAGCAGGCCTGCAACTCCAATTCAGCCAAAGACACAGCTACATATCTACGCACGGCCAGCTGTGAGGAAGAAGTCACCTGCACCTCAACTTTACGAACTGAAAGCCTTTTCGTGAGAGGCGC
>NW_020654520.1:2990256-3030458 GCF_003589595.1 Hyposmocoma kahamanoa
CGTACTAGGGGTCGTATTCTAGAACTCTACTCAATGCTCAAGTCAGGATTTGAGTATGGTTTAAAGCACTCGAAATCATACTCAAGTCCCTGCCATTAGGGTCGTATTTCCAGTGCTTGAAATCATACCCAGACCCTGACTTGAGCATTGAGTAGAGTTCTGGAATACGACCCTAAGTTGCTTGCAGTGAGTGGTGCGTAATTTCAACGCACGGTGTGCCACGTGTCGTTTATGTATAAGTAGTACAATGCTGCGCGTCACAATGTGTATGCAACGTTTGGTATCGCTCTTATGCCGCATTTTCACATTCGTGGGAATGGCGTGGTGAACGGCGAAATGATACATGAAGACATATATGTAAACAACTCGCTTTTCGCCCCCTACTCGTGCACTCGCGCCAGTAATAGTTTTTCGGGTGAAAATTATAGACATGAGTCGAAAACGCACGGTGTCCAAATAGAACACCGCTAGAATGTGTGAACAGTACATAGTTCGCACCAGCACACGAATGTTTAAAATAGAAAACATTTATTGCGACGCCAAAACACAAAAATAAACAAGGCAGAATAAATAAAAACAAAGATAAAAGTGGCAAATAAGGAAATTCCCTGTACTATGACTACCATAGCCACGAAATTAAGTCCGAGGCATTACTTCAAAACCGGAACACAGTAATGCTGACATTATTGCTTGGCAGCAGAAATAGGTAAGGTGGCAGTGCTGGGAAATGCGTTACGTATGCGTAACGCATTTCCCAGCTTTCCCGCTCGGCTCGGGGGAGCATCGAGTGGTTATGTGGGACTCCCGGGCGGTAGTCCCGTATACCCACTAAAACCCAGCGGTTAACTCCACCGCCATAGAGAGACGACCCAGGATCCCCTTGGGCATAGGTATTAATTGCCGATGAGGGTCCCAAACCGCACATTCCCTCAAGATGTGCCGCCCTGGAGTCGCTGTGACACATCATGGAGGAGGGTAACGGCGAGGGGGTAGGCGTGGTGGCTGTGTCGTTGGACATAGCCAACGCCTTCGGCACTCTCCCCTACGCCGTTATCAGGGAGGCGCTGAGCCGTCTGGTGGAGCACTACCTGGAGGACAGGGTGGTGCTCTACCAGACGAGGGAAGGGAGGCGCGCCGAGCGCCCAATGAGGTGCGGAGTACCCCAGGGGTCCGTATTAGGACCACTGCTGTGGAACCTGGGGTATGATTGGGTGTTGAGGGGCGCGCTGCTTCCCCGGACGGCGGTCATCGCGTACGCCGATGACACGCTGGTGGCCGTCCGGGGGACCACCTTCCAGGAGGCGGGCCGAAGAGCCTCAGTAGCGGCGGACATGGTGGTCCGCCGAATACAACTGCTGGGGCTCGAGGTCGCCGTGCCGAAGACGGATGTGGCCGTCTTCGGCGAGAGGGGTAGAGGTTGGGCGGTGCCGGCAGGCGCCCACATCTCCATCGCAGGAGTATCGGTCCCGGTCAAGTCCCAGATGAAATATCTGGGACTTGTCCTGGACCGGCGATGGAACTTCGGGGAGCATTTCCGGCAACTTGCTCCCCGAATAGTGGGCGCTGCATCGGCGTTGAGCAGGCTCCTGCCCAACCTCGGGAGGCCGGGAGCCCCATGCAGAAGGCTATACGCCGGGGTGACCCGGAGTATGGCCTTATACGGGGCTCCCATTTGGAGTGGGGCCATATCAGCGGCGACGAAGTCGCTGCTGAGGAGGCCCCAGAGGGTGGTCGCCCTGCGAATGTGCAGGGCGTACATGACGGTGGCCTGCGCTGCCGCATGCGTCCTCGCCGGTACTCCGCCGTGGGACCTCGAAGCAGAGGTCCTGGCGGCGGTCCGCACCTACCGGCGGGGAATGAGGGACCGAGGCGAGCGACCCGCTCCCCAAGAGGTGGAGCGGGAGCGCCGCCTCGCGGCGCAGCGCATGCGGGACCGGTGGAAAGAGGGCTTGGCGGATCCCCCCTATGGCGCTCGTACCATAGAGGCGATCCGCCCTGTCCTCGTAGAGTGGGTAAACCGGTCCCACGGGCCACTGTCGTTCCACCTTGTGCAGGTGCTGACCGGGCACGGCTGCTTCGGTCACTACCTGCACAAGGTGGCGAGGAGGGAACCGTCCCCGTCGTTCCACTAGTGCGGCGCTGCGGATGACACCGCGCAACACACCTTAGAGGTGTGTAGCCGGTGGGATGAGCAGCGCCGCACTCTGACGGGGACTGTAGGGTAGGACCTCTCGCTGCCGAGCGTGGTTCCCGCCATGCTCGAAAGCGAGGAGTCCTGGGAGGCGGTGGCCTCCTTTGGCGCAGAGGTTATGTCGCAAAAGGAGGCCGCGGAGCGGGTGCGCGAGGACGCGGCGGACGCGCACCCGCTCCGGCGCAGACGTACGGGGAGAAGGCGAAGGCAGTTCGCTGCTCGCCTGATCCCCTAGTGAGACCAGCGGGCTCTGGACTGGGACTCCGGAGCCTGCACTGCACGGCCTCACTCGTCTGGGGGGCGGGTCGGAGGACAACCGACTCGCCCCTCCGTTGGCGCGGGAGCCCTGGCGTAAGCTAGGGCGGCCGGGCGGCGTCGTGGTGAATGTTCACTGATCCCACGGCGCCGACTCAACCGGCGAGAGGGAAACCCGGGGGGGTTTTAGTGGGGTAGGCCCTCAAGTCTGGAGGGAGAGTCCCCACATAACCCCTGAGTCTCCCTGGGTTCAGGGGTATCCATAAAGATTTCCTACCCGTCAAAAAAAAAAAAAAAAAAAAGGGTGGCTGCACTTGCACAATATGCCAACAAAATGGTTTTTTATACAATATCAAGTGACGGCACGAACAAATCGTGCGCCTGATGGTAAGTTACACGCCTGTCCATCACAGTTACAATGCCACTCAGAGCTTTAAATCGGAAAGATCTGAGGGGCACTACCACTGCGTCTATCACCCTGAGACATAAGTTGCCAGCACCCTTACCCTTCAAAATTGGAATAGAGTAATGCTCACATTACTGCGTTCTGGTTGGCTATTATAACGAAGTTTGAAAGGCAAGATTGCTTTAAGAATTTAAAATGACATGTTTCTTTGTTGCACCGTTGGATTTTTTATAACTTTTGAAAAAATTTTATGTTCCTGCTCACTAAGCCGGTGACGTTCCAGTTACCACAAGCTGATGTTGATGTCGCCTTTTGTGAACATGGCACATTTTTGTGAAACAACTCTAAATATTAATTGCTATTTTGGTAACTACTCTAGCAAATCATAAAGTTTTTAATGCCTGGGCTTAGAATAATAACGCATAGAATGATAGTTTCATATCAAACGAACTGTCACAAGTGAGGCAAAAACCAAATTCATGTAGGCGTAAGCAACTTGTATTTACGCTCGTCGGCACGCACACAAATATACAAATAATGATGCCATGGAATAACATTTCCCTCAAAAGTGGGGAAATTGTATCTTGCTTAACTCATCATTAAGTTAAAGGTGCCTACAGATTTGCCCGACATTGTCGATCAGGTGCCTACAGATGTGCTCGATTTTGTCGATCGACAATGTCGATCAGGTGCCTACAGATATGCTCGGTTTTGTCGATGAAAAACGAATATAGCACTTATTTGTAAATCCTAGATGGTGGACACGATTTTTCAAAATATGCTATATGGGTATCCTTTTCGAGGTATTTGGGAATGCTCATTACGAATATGGCACTCATTTCTAAATCCAAGATGGCGGACACGAGTTTTCAAATAAATGCAATATGGGTATCATTTTCGAGGTACTTGGGGGTGCTCATTACGAATATGGCACTCATTTCTAAATCCAAGATGGCGGGCACGAGTTTTAAAAAAAATGCTATATGGGTATCATTTTCGAGGCATTTGGGGATGCTCATTACGAATATGGCACTCATTTCTAAATCCAAGATGGCGGACACGAGTTTTCAAATAAATGCAATATGGGTATCATTTTCGAGGTACTTGGGGTGCTCATTACGAATATGGCACTCATTTCTAAATCCAAGATGGCGGGCACTATTTAAAAAAAAAATGCTATGTGGGTATCATTTTCGAGGTATTTGGGGATGCTCAATGTGAATTTGGCACTATTTGTAAATCCAAGATGGCGGGCACGATTTTTCAAATAATGGCAAGTTGGGTATCGTTTTCGTGGTATTTGGGGGTGCTCATTACGAATATTGATTTTGTTTGAACTGTCGTGTTTGCCATCTTGGATTTAGAAATGAGTGCCATATTTGTATTGAACATTCCCAAACATCTCGAAAACAAAACAACTTGCCATTATTCGAAAAATGGCGCCCGCCATCTTGGATTTAGAAATAAGTTCCATATTCGAAACCTAAAGCCGAAAATGCCATAAGCAAACATTAAAGAAAATAACTGTTAAAATAGATTAAAAAATCGCTTAAGAATGCTCCCCTTTTAAGAAAATAAAATATTTCAATATAAAATATTTCGCTTGAGTTACGAAAAGAAAGACATATAATAAGCTATCAAAGTTGTACTGGTGGTGCCAACACTATAGTAGAAAAAAAATATATACTGTAAATTTGTTGCAATATGTGCTCCTATTCAAATAAAATTAAAAGAAATAATTATTCAATAAAGCATGAACGCAGAGCCGTTAAAAGTATTATAAAATAATTAAGTGTCCCAATCACTTTCATCACAAGTTAACGAAAACATTTAATGTTTATTCAAGTAAATATTATTGTTCAAGATGCGTAAATAAATCGAAATTACAGGCACCACTAAAATTTACGTAATATAATTATTTTGAAACAGAATAGCAAAATGGGGAGAAAAAAAATTCGTTACTTTGCAACACTTTCGTATCTTGTTGCCGCGAAATTATTTTTCTGTTTTAGTGAATATTTACATAAAAATATGAGTTGAAACGCATTACTTACTTGTGGAATGCGATGTTAGTGTCTATTTTATGTTTGTCTGTTGTATTTTTACACCCATTTACGCACATTTCGTCATTTTCAGCAAAAAATTTTGTAGCTGTTCGCGGTGCAATATGACCTTGAGCCGCAACAGCCCGCGCGCTCCTGGGAGCGCGTTTGGAAGCCTCTAACTTGCCTCACTTAGCGTATGCGGGCTAGGTTTCTATGCGTTATTATTCTAAGTGCCTGGGTCTGTCATTAAAAAAAAATAAACAACTTCAAAAATACGTCACGACAATCGTGTGTGTTATTGTTTGGGCTGGTGATTTCGGTGTTTATTTATTGAAAACATACCTACCGTAAGTAGCGTTTTTTAAGTTTACCTTGAATATAAATGTTTATAAACTATACTTTAAGGAGTCATTTCATGGCAAACGTTAGAACCACTCAAACGGAATATTATCATATCTATCCAAGTACACCAAAAATTTCATTAGTGCGATTTAAGTGCAGGATTTCCGGTGTATTACTGCATTTTATTTGAGATGTTTTTGTTGGTAGTACGGAGGGTATTTATTTAGCAATGCAGAATAATAATTATTATTTATAAAAACTTGTATTTAAACGGAATGCTTTTCTAATTTGCGAAACCAGATAGCCGCCATTTTGCGGTAGGAGGAGCGCATCGCGTGAGCGGATAATTAGTAATCCCGTGGCCGCAGGTCGACCCTGCGGGACTATAGGACTGCTATAGGACTCGAGTCCTATAGGGTCTAAGGAATTTTTCTTTGTATTTAATCTTTGTATTTAGTAATTATAACATACTAGTGGAGTAATTTCACAAAAAATAAAATAAATCAGTACAAGTTCAATATAATATATTCACTACAGTCTACATGACGTTTGAGTGCTATTGAAAATATAATCCGTCCAAGTACTTTAATAGACGCATAACAGTCAATACATAAGAAAGACCTTGTCAGCTGAGAAACCACTTGGTTCTTCGCCATGGGATGTAACGGGTGCTTTCGTCGCGAATTATGTCCATAAAATTTTCCATAATGAGAAAGGGAACCACATATTTTATTTACGTATATTAAACATCTTTATTTCACCATCATGACTCCAGGGTCCATAAATTTGTTAGATACATTTAATTTTTTTTATCGCGCCTGTTTATAAGCGACACGCCTGCCCATAACAGTTGCAGTGTCGCTTAGAGCTTTATATTGCAAAGATCGGAGGAGCTATGCCGCTATGCTACTGTGTCCGTCACCTTGAGACATAATACGAGCGCGGTTTGACAAGTTCGTGTTGAGAAGAAAAAAGTTTTTTTTATTGTGGTTTATTTTTCTCCGTAATCTCCTTTTAACTCTATACACCAGGGATGTCCCAAGTTCTGCAACCCATCAAAAGCATATTTTATGTCAAACTGAAATCTTTCTAAGACCGAAATGTACGCGCCTGTTTCAGCTATTAGTTCCTCATTTGATGCAAATCGGTAAAAAATCAGATAAAAACTCAAATTGGACCAAATCTGGTGAAACTGGGGGTGTGGCATTAGTTCGTACCATAATTCGACAACTTGTTAATGTTCTGATTGATACGCCATACACTTTGTATACTAAACATATTCCAAAAATATTCTATGATCTCTATACGGTGTTTTAATCAAAACTAGCTTGCATTATAACAGTAATATTAGGTTTATCGTAGTAGCCCCCTTTTGCTAATATTTAATTGTGCCTGTAGTTATTTGATGGATTTTGACGCGGTGCCAGGTATTCATGTGCCGTCGCGGACGGGGAAATCATTGCTGCTTCACGATGGATACTAATACAAAATTGCAACTTTTTGGGAATGCGCAAAACAAGATTTGAAGTTGTGACATTTTCACAATATTTAATTTATTACTATTGAAGTAATGAAGTTCGTGCCTTGTTAGTCTTGTATAATAATGATGCAACCATTCAGCTTCACAACTGCAAAAATTGTTTCGGATCATTTTAATATTTAACAATATAAAAACATAATTTACAGGAACTGGTCGCCATAAGGTAAGGTAAATCGGTTTAATTGTAAAAGAAAGTCCTCGAAGTAATCCGTCCGTAGTAGTCCGTTTGTTAAAATTTTTAATGACGATTTACTGAACAAAAACGGCTCAATTGCTAATTCGTCACTTTTTCGCCAACAGTGGCGGCGGCGGCGTTTGTCTTTGTAAATGCAGATGCAACGCTAAGTGAGGCGTTGATATTCCGACGTGGGAGTGGCAACTAACAAAACCGACCTCAGAATTTCGTGGAGTTACATCTATTCGCCAATTATTATTAAAATCGGTTATCGGAATCCCCTAGTTCGCCACTATACGGGACTTAACACAGGAGATAATAATAATCGGTGCTCACTGCATAAAGTATATTGAGAGAAAAACGCCTTCAATTGGAACGTAGGACAGCGAGGTCGTTCGAAGAGATGCTGAAGGTCTATGCTGACTACGCTGCTTCTCATGGTCTCCACTATACCATTAAAAAGTGTGAATACATTGTTTTTAAGGCCGCCGGTAATAACCTTAAAGAATTCCCAGAAGTAACCCTTAAGGGCATGAACATTAAAAGAGTAACTTCTTTTAAATATCTAGGTCATTATATTACCGACGACCTTAAGGACAATGCCGATATTGAAAGAGAGCGTAGCGCTCTAGCGGTAAGAGGTAATATGTTGAGCCGTAGGTTTTTCTCGGTGTACAGAAGAAGTAAAGATAACGCTTTTTAAAGCTTACTGTCAAAGTTTCTACACCAGAAGCCTATGGGTTGACGACACCAAACGGCCGCTGGAGACCCTACGTTTACAGTACAATAATATTTTTAGGATGATGTTGGGACTGCCTCGTTTCTGCAGCGCATCGGGGATGTTTGCAGAGTATGAGACGGATGGTTTTGCTGCCATCCTCCGGAAAAAGACAGCATCATGCGCAGAGTGCGGGACAGTCCCAACAGTTTTCTGCAAACTGTGGCTGGTAGGATTACCTCTCCCTTGTGGCAACGCTTCATGAGAAAGGTGATTCGAAAATTAATGTAAAAAAAAAATAATCTACTAACACTAATTTATATGCACTTTTCTTGTTATTATTATTACTAACAAATTATGGAACCCGTTGTCCGAAATAAAAGAATTATAATTTTAATTTAATTTTAATAGCAAAATCAACCATTAAAATAATTGCTCCTTACAAAATTTAGGCGCTATTTATAAAAATAGTCTTCATGCGTGAACATTCCGTCGGCCGTTGAAAGCTTGCTTTTCAACCAGTAATACTTACAACAAAATGAAAGACACCCATATAGTGAATCACTGTTATTCAATGTTACTTTCAGATTAACAACCTTATGAACCATTACTTTTAAAGTGGTTTTACGGTGTAAACTCATTTTATTCATTTTTTAGTCGGGTCACTTTCATTGTAAAGGTAAAATTGTTATTTTTATCTCGCTTAATCAACAATTTAGTGTTCAAATTTAATATATTATAATGTTAGTAGACTACATAATTGATTAGTGCCATCAAGTCGCCATTGAGAGCTGAATATCAACAATTTACTATGACATTTGAATCGCGGCTCGATGGTTAACCACTGTCAAGCCACTTCTTCCAACTTAGCTGAGTACCAAACGTATAAAATCTGAGACAATTTAAAATTACCAGACTTGATACACTGGAATGTTTACAGTATTACGCCATCGTGAGCAAAAAACGGCCTAGCTGCTTTGTAGACTGCGGGCTAACACAACACCAACTCCGTCTTGAAGACCGTGGAGGGGGAGGTACAATTCCCCCATTATGCGCTACTTCCTTCAATAGCTAAATTAAGCTGACAAGCACCAAAACATGAAACCATAATGTTTGTTACGAATGCAGTCTTTACGTTTAGTAGCAGTAGAGTTTCTTGTGAAGAGTTCTTCCGGGGAAGCACTGCAACCTTACCTATTTATATATACAATTGGATATCGTTCTCGAATCGAAGAGCGGTTTTCGAGCTATTTAGAACATTCCGAACTAAACGTTGTAGGTGAAATAGATCATAAGAAAAATGAAAATTCTTTTACATACATTTTTAAGACTTTAAAGGCTTAAAATATGGGAATGCGTTAGTCTTGCATTAAAATAAATTAATAAAATTGAACAAAATCCAGACTTTGTTTAAAATAATCAGAGATTTCCATTTACTTTAAATATATGGTTCACAAAAAGTCCACTAGATGGCATTGACCCATTTGGCCTGTAAAGTCTTAAAAATTTATATAAAAGGATTTTCGGAAACGCTGTTGAATAACGACATCGTATCCGAATCCGAATTGAACGTTTAACTCGGAATATTCTGAATAGCTCGGAAAGCGCCATTCGATACGAGAACGATATTCAATCGAACTATTCGGTTAAAATATCGAAGAATTCTGAATCGGGGTCTAGGAACGAATAATGTAAATAAATAAAATAAATTGTATCGAACTATATATTACCTTCCGCAGACGCATTCGATCTTCTTGGTAAATAACGGAACGTGCGGCTTCTGTACGCTTTATGTATTTAGTATTTCAATTTTAGAACCCGCACAGCTTTATACTCTATCGACATCTTATGTCAACAAGAAATCTTTCATTATAAAAAGTTCTGCAGTTTTCAAAAGAAAAATATTAAACTATTTGGAAGATAGGAAGATTCAACAATAGAACCAGCACTTGGCAATTCGGATAGCAGTCTACAGATAAAATTTTTTAGTCTTGAAATGACGATTTTTTATTTGCAAAATATATAAAGTTTATCGTTACTGATACGAAGACAGAACAAACACAAAGAAAAATTCCTTTGATTGGGCAGAATATGAACCAGCGAGTTCTCTATGTGCAAAGACTTAAGTCTTATAAGTACATATATATCGATGTCTATGTGTTTGTTGTAGATCTTTGTTTTTTTTGTTTTAACGACTTTATGCCGTAGAGCCATCTGTGAGAAATCTGTGGAAGCTTTTCTTCGCCCTGTCGGGTCCCATTACAGTTACCAGCAGCTGACAAGAGATGTCGCTTTATTTATAATAATAATCGCTTGTAATGAATGTTATGACGTTCTCATTATCTTGATATTCATATATTTTTGTGATAAGGCACATTATTTGGAGACCGCGCAGCATTTCCACCCCATCCATTCATCTCTATCACCTATCACCTCGTTGTTTACTTTCTTCGTATTATTATACATTTTATCTTTAACAGAAATAATTAATTTTTGAGCTTCCTCACCCCTTAAAGATATCCACATATTCATCTTCCGAGTAATGTGATTCCACGTCACCCCTCCGCACTTTATAATAATATACAAACACTGGCACATTTAGCGGAACAAAAAAGTGAGAATATAAAATAGCAACGTTTATATTTGAATATAAAAGTCGCTCCCAACCACAACGATCATGTTAGATCTCACTTCGCCTCATGTGGGACATTCGGCCGGCGATTCGGCTGCGCTGGGTCTTCTGCGTGTCCACAGTTATGACACTCACCAATTGGCTCCCTTCCGGCGATCTAACACAGATACCTTCCGAGACTACAATGTCCAGTCAAGACATTTGCCATAAAAGGTGAAAGGAGATAGATTCATGCTTTCGATAGAACCACTGCTGCAATACGGGTCGGATTGCCTTCAAACATAATACAGTCTTACACGACCTTCATTGAAAAAAAAAAACGAAATTAAACAAAGTGCATTACTTTTTTCAGATTTTGAGATAAAGCAGAAACAGCTGAAAATTTAAAAATTGTAAGAGTTCTAACATTGATTATAACAAATTTTAATAAAAAACAATATCTTACTCTATGAACCTGAATAAGTACGAAATTAAAACAAATTAAAGGAAAAGCTGACAATAAACAAATTTTTCGTTTTCAAATTAGATGTAAAATAAAAAAGTAAAATAACCAACCAGACTTTTGAAAAACAAAACCCTAATTATTTTGGGAATTTAACTAGCGTCCCGATGAATTTTCCGGCGTGTGTATGTATAAGCAGGATGTAAAAATATGCCCAGTACGTGTGAAATTATATTGGGTGACCCAACCCGTGAAATTGGACGACTTTTTCTATTAAACCCATAAACGATTTTGCAAAAATAAATGAATAGAAATAGTATGATCAGTTGATTGCGTTTTGTAAACAAAGTTCTACATTTTTTGAAGCAAAAGTTGACTATTACATGAATAGACTGTTAATTAAGTTTTATTGAATGTCAGGAAGTTTCATCGCCATTATATTCAATTATTGTTTGTGAAATTACTCCACTAGTTTGTTACAATTATTTACCAAAAAGCTAGATGCTTGGATAGGGAATTGAGTGTATTATTATAATGCGTTTTGTATTTTTTTTCTCTTTCTCATAGTTATTACTTAATTAGCTTAGTTTCACCGTGTATTAGTTTCTCAACTGTAATATCGTGTAAATATATATATATATATATTTGTTATAGACCAAACAAAACCCTATAACTAATTACAATCTAGCCATTTTACAAGCCTATTAAGCAATTTTAATGAACATAATTTCCTAAAGTAAGTAACTTACATAAAGAAATTGTCCATCGACAAAATATCTTTTAACATTAGTTAAGGGGAAGACACTTTGTTTGTGTGTTCATAGTCTAATTAACAGTGATATTTATTTTATTCACTATATTTAACTTCACTAACTCAAAAGGTTTAGTTCTTTGTAGTCTACGCACTATATTTGTATTGTCTAGTAGCTGTATAGCCTCTATGTTCACGTGATGATGAAGTCTATGTTCGTGAGCTTCGGCGTACTTTATTATCACTTTATTAACAGGCTCTATATCCAAGTCACGATGCAGATCCTCATTTCGTATATACCAAGGAGCACCCACAATTGTCCTCAGTATTTTATTTTGGAAGCGTTGTATTGTCCGTATGTTGGTTTTAGCGGCACAGCCCCAGAGCTGGATACCAAAGGTCTACACTGGCATAAGGACCTGTTTATACAATAATATTTTATTGCATACAGGTATTGAAGAGCATTTGCCAAATAGCCAATACATTTTCTTTAAACGTATGTCTAATTCTTCTTTTTTCTTCTTGATGTGAGCTTTCCAGCGTAGCTTCACGAAGAGGGTCATACCGAGATATTTGGCGGTATTTGCGTAGGGTACCTGATTCTTTCAATTTTTTGTAACTGAAGTCAATGTGCACTGATTTAGTTTCATTTAGTCATTCATTTATTCGCTACTTCTTGGTCCACTCATGGAATTGGTTTCCTTGTGGTTGTTTCCTACAGCCATAATTGCTGTGTCATCCGAAAAAAGTAGCAATGGTATTGTTAATTAGTTCGGGTATATCGTTTGTATATAAAAGGTAAAGAATTGGGTCCAAGACACTTGCTTGTGGCACTCCAGCTTTTATTTCTTTTAGCTCTGAATATGCGTCTTCTTGTCTAATTCTGAAATACCTACTGGTTAAATAGGATTCCAGAAGATGTGCATGTTTGCAAGATATGAATTAGACTTTCGTGCCAAACTTTATCAAAAGCTTGTGCAACATCTAAAAAGATTGCGGAGCAAACTTTCTTTTCCTCCATTGTCTGTTCTATGGTATTGGTTATTCTGCGTACTTGATCAATAGTGGAGTGACTTTCTCTAAAACTGAATTGGTGATCTGGTATAAGTTTATTTTTATATAGAATTGGTTTCAGTCTCTTGAGTAGAAGCTTTTCAAATAATTTTGACATCATGGGTAATAATGAGATACGCCTGTAAGACGTGACATCATGAGGCGGTTTATCTGGTTTCGGGACCATTATTACTTCTGCAACTTTCCACAATTTAGGAAAGTATTCTAATCTAAAGGCGGCATTTATTAGCGTAGTCAGTTTTACTACTGCTTTTCAAGGCAGATTATGTAGAATTTCACCAGAAATAAGGTCGTATCCAGGAGATTTGTTTTTATTAATATTGATTTTTATTTCTCTTTGTACTTCCCTGGGGGTAACATGTTTTATTTCTCCAGCGAGTTGTTACGACGAGTTTATTTCTCTTAGAACCAAATCAGTAGATTCTGATCGATTTGGTTGAAATATTTTTTCCAAATATTCAGCAAGTCTTTTGACCTTTTGTTCCTTGCTTATGGACCACGTATCCTTTGACCCTCTAATAGGAGAGACTTGAGTTATCGGTCTTTTCAAGTTTTTTGTTACCTTCCAGAGTGAGTAATCTGTAGATTGATCATTTGTTAGATGTTGTAGATTAGTCTTCGTGGACTCATCTCTTATCATCTGGTGACCTGCTCTGATGCCATAGTTTCCTCCGCTTTCGTTTTAGTTTTAATAGATTTGTTATTTCCTTGGGATAGGTAGGGCCTTTGGTCCGCCTACGAATGTTGGGAGTATTTCTAGTTGTAGCTTCGTGAATGTTCGTAACAATGTTTTCCACCTCCATACCTAGCTGTTCCGGTGTCTTCAATGGTACGTTGAGACTAACAAGATCATCTAGTTTGGAGTCGTTTGGAGCTTGCCCAATCAGTTTTCTTGTTGACTAAAGAGGGTTTTATTTTTCTATAAACAACAGTGTCACTGAGTTCTAAAGTTGTAGGAGAATGATCGGAACTCATAATATAGCTGTCATTGACAGTCATGTAATTTGGCGAAATATTTTAAAAAAAGGAAAAATCTAGTAAATCGGGGATTTTATTAGGATCACTGGGCCAATAAGTAGGTTTTCCAGTTGACATAATCCCACATCCCTTTTCTTCAAGTGCGTTCCAGAGCTCACTGCCCTCAATTCCTACCATTCTTGATCCCCAGTTAACGTGTTTAGCATTGAAGTCGCCTCCGATGATAAATCTGTCTCCGAGGTTGTCAAGAAGTTTTTGATGATAATTTTTTTCACTCCATGCTTAGGTGGACAATACATAGCTGCTATAGCGAGAGGAGATGTCTTAGTAATAACTTGAATTGCTACAGCTTGAATTCGTTTATCTTCTATTTTGTATAATTCGTGGTGTATTATGGTTTCCCTTATTATCACAGCACTGCCATTTTTCGCCAGATTTTCAGGGTGAGTGAGTGGTACATTTATATATATATCCTTTGAATATATCTGAATATATATCCTTTGAATGTGATGTGTGACTGTTTAGTGAAATGCGTCTCAGAAATTAGACACACATCTATTTTTTCTGTTTCTAGGACTAACTGAAGTTCATGTTGGTGATTCAGAAGTCCATTGTAGTTCCACGTCATAATTTTTAAATGCATCGTTTTTTAGTTTTATGTTGCTACTTTCTAATAATCTCAGACGTGTATCGAATGATGCTAAATAATTCAAGATATTATTTAATTTCACATCCAAGTCGGAATTCCGTTGCGTTTTATTTTTTGACTGGTGTTTGCCTGCTACATGTGCATAAGACATAGTATTTTTACTAATAGAACTGGTGATGTTTGCACGTTGTTCAACTTTCATGAACCCTGATTGATTTTGCACTGGTGCTTTTGATGGTTTTGACTTGATTTGATTTTTTGTATTTCTTTAGCCACAATACACCCTCGGTAGTTTGCTGGGTGCTGTTGACCACAGTGTGTACACTTAGGCTTCACTTCCGGTGGTTTTGGATAGTTTCTGGTAAGATTTTACCTGTGCATTTAACACATCTAGGTTCTTTGCTACAATACTTTTGAGTGCGCCCATATGCTTGACACCTTTTGCATTGAGGTACAAGTTTGGAACTTCTCAGTGCTTGTATCTCCACTTTGCATCCAAGAATGGATTTCAGGTCGAATATTTTTTTTTATGTCCTCTTCATAATGGAATGTCAGCATAAACATGTTAAGTGGTTCTTTGTTCTTCCACCGTAGTTTGTTTGCTGCATCTATGATGTTGAAGCCCTTTGCTTGTGGGTCTTCAATGATTCTTTCTGGTTTATACGTGAAGTGTAATTTCTTTGCCATTACTCTAATTGGCCTATCTTTCTTATTTTCATAGGAATGCCAGTGGCAATTCTTTTCCGTGAGCAGATTGGTAATGGATCTACAGGCATCGTTATTAGCTGCATTCATTTTAACGGCCTTAACGCTTAGCATTTTCATTATAAATGACTCTTTTTCTGTGCTATCAGATAAAAAAGTCACAGAAATTGTGGTAGTTTTTTAAGTCATTCACAATTATTGGTGGTGGTACCTGAACCTTTTTTTGCGTCGGTGCACGACTTGTTCGTCCTGTTATTTGGTATCATAAAAATAAAATAGACGTAGTAATAATCTCAGTACAGAGTACTAAAAAACTGACCTCAAAAGTACGTGGAATTACATATAATTAAACATAAATAAAAAAAATATAATTACCAAGTTTTATTGAAATCGGTTACCGGAAAGTGCGCAAACCGGGATTCATCCCCTAGTTCGCCACTATACGGGACTTGACACAGGAGGTAATAAAAATCGGTTCTCACTACTCAAAGTATATTGAGAGAGAAAAACGCCTTGAATTGGAGAATAGCAAAATCAAACCATTAAAATAATTGCTACTTATAATAAAATTTAGGCGCTATTTATAAAAATGAATCTTCATGCGTGAACAGCCACCCTTAGAGGTGGATGATTTTATTCAAAATGAAACGGGACCACTGTGGAGGTACCCTCTTTCCAACAAAAAAAAATCATGAAAATCGGTTCACAAATACCGGAGTTATCGCTTAACATACATACAAAAAAAGAATATACAGTCGAATTGAGAACCTCCTGTTTTTTTTGAAGTCGGTTAAAAATAAAACAGAAGTACGTGTTACGTAATGATTGAGTTGATGCATAATTGAAGCCTCCAAGTTACCTGCCAGTTTTTATCGACTATATCGAGGGGCCCACCGAAACGTGTATTATAAAACCACTAACTTTACAGGAAAAATAAAAAAGTAAACGGTTCAATAACTTCGCACCCGTAGAATTTATTCGGTAAAACGAAACGATGGAAATAAACTAAGTCGTAAATGAAATTGTAAAATGTTTAGATGAGTGTAATTTTATTCAGGCATAATTTATATTTATGTTTTCCGCAAGAGATTATTTGTCTTTTTATGCGTGAAAAACATTTAGGGGGTTTATAGTAGACAATTCACCATAATAATAAATAACAAATTATCGAAATACGTTTGTGCGTTATTGTTAATAATATATGTAATGCTCCAGCATTGGATAGCGATCCCCCACTACGTTCACATAGACCTTGTGTGTGTGTATGCCATTTCGCCCGATCCTCAACTTGTCGCATACATCTGCTACCTGTAGGGCTAACACAACAAAGCGAGGGCGATATAAAGCGTGAGATATATTGCCGCATAGACATCCCGCGTTTAAGGGCGCCTTAATTCGACACGAATTTCATCGTGCTTACCCCGCGCGGTCGAAGAGCGGAGTCCGCTTTGCCGCCGCGCAGCGACCGCGTGCTTCTCACTGTCATGGCAAAATACGCTCTATTTGTTTAGCTTTTACGTTTTAACTTAAATGAGCGTCCCGGGCACGTGGGCGAGTCTGGCTTGAATTTGATCTACGCGGCGCAATTTAAAGCAATTCAGAGCAATTTAAATGTTGTTGCCTAGTAAAGAGAATTCAGATTCGCAATTAATGTACATGAAGGCGTGGTAACTGGGCGGTAGACGCGCGGCGGCCGCGAACGGTAATTAGGACACCTATTCGAGATCTGTAAGTTTGATCGCAGGTTTGTACGAACAATCGCTCTACAATAGTCTTTCGTAGACTATGTTTGTCAAGCCGTGTTCTTCATTGAAGAATTCGTGTCCCCAATCGGTTATTGGTTCTTCGACAATTTGACCACCACAATGCCACTTCAGCTTGCTTATTCTACCTGCAATGTCGACGACATCGGTTCTCTGTCAGATAACCTCTTTTCGAGTTTTATCCTTCGACGTCGTATTCACTAAATTTTGATTCTAACGGAACGTCTGATTATTTTGTTCAACGAAATAATCTGCTGAATTATTCGTTGAATTCGCTTAAAAATACTGCTTGTCTCTTTCACTCCAGTACTTAAATAAATGACAATAGCGTCACATAAAAAAATCTTTCTTATAAACGTTTTAGGTAAAGAAACATTAAGGAAGTTTGCACATTGCATCCGATCCGTACTTATTCCGAGTCCAAGAATATACAGATCAAGAAAACTCGGATCGACGTCCGAGAAAATACGGATATCGTTTCTACACATTGAGATTTACAATTCTGGCAATTCTGGTACTATATTGCATACAGCATTTAAGTTTTTCGTATGCGACCTTTCAAGAAGCAGTATAAATAACGAGTTCTGGGTACATCTTCTTCAGATGAACTGACTTTTTGAAAGGAACACTTCATAATGATCACGATGAACTAATACAAGATTACAAGAAAGAAGGATAGCAACATCTCGTGTATTTTGTGACACAGTGTTTTTGACGACGCGCATTAAAGAAGCTATCAACACTTGTGACTCATTATCAAAGCATCAAAAAAGCTAATGGAGTACATGCTGTAGAAGCTGGGGGTTACAAACTTGACATAGGTTTTGTTTGTAACATTGTCCTGTATTTTGCTTCAGATGATTTTCGTAGTAGCACAATACAACAAGTTTTCAGTTTGTTCCTAAAAATAATTAACAATATTTCTAAATCTGCCAAATTCTAATACCACGTTAACGTGTTCTGTCGCAATGAAAATGAATAAAAATTAAATCTGCCCAAACGGCGGAAATCTGCCACGAATGGTCACACTAAAAGTGACATTGACATTGGCAAGAGGCCTCTTGTCAAAACGGTCCTTTGCTAACTTTCGTATCTCTCATTTAAATATTGTCTACGCATTTTTGTCTTATTTTTTATTTTTTACTTTATGTCATTACTGTTTAATTGATTATTTGATTTGGTATTTTATAGCTTTAATGTTTTGTGTGTGTACTATAAAATAGCCAATAGCTTAGGTAAGTAAATTCAATCATACTTAAAATGGAACGTACGTGCAAGAATGTTACCTAATGTAATCTATGGTGGAACTGAATAATTTGTGTTGTGTTCTTGCATCTATTCTAAAATACATTGTTTTGCAAATTCCCGACTTCTAAAAACATACAAAAATATATTAGTAACTGGACAAAAATTAAAACGCAAAATTATACTAGCAAAGTTCATGAACAGCACTTCGTTGATTTTGGGTCAACTTTCGCCATCCTTCTTTTATACTTATTATAAAATGTATCTTTATTTACGTATACACCCATTAATAAATTTAACATTATTATATTATTTAATTAATACAGTGAATAGCGACATCTCTCGCCAGGACTGGTAGCTGTAAAGGTACTAACTGGGTGATAAATCTTTCATAGATTTCTCATAGATGGCGCTACGACTAAAAAGTCGTTGAAAAACAAAATATAAAGACACGACGCAAGCACATAGAGAAATTCGTGAGGTCCGTTGGTTCGTTCCGTGGCTTAGTTGGTATATCGTCTGGCACGGTATGCAAGAAGACGTCGGTTCGAATCCGACCGGATCGAAGGAACTTTTTCTGAGTGTTCGGTCTTTTTTATTAATAATTATAACAAACTAGTGGAGTAATTTCATAAAAAATAATTGAATATCAATTCAATGAAAATTTAATTAAATTGAACATTATTTATTTATTACATTATATAATGTAATAAACACACCCATTAAATTGAATTTTATTAACCGAATATTATTATTATTAATGAAGTAAATAATCAGGAATTAGATTAAATTGATTTTAATTTACATTAGAAATAATACTTGGTATAATTATAATTTTAATTTATTTATATTTAAAAAATGGAGTGGTCACTTACAAAGTGGCACGTATCGCATCCTGTCCTTACTTATATTAGTCGAATCGCTCACTTTCATAAGGACAGACCAATTTATCGACCATTATTACCGATTAAGAGTGTCCACTTTTGATTTCTTTTTTGTACGTCAATACCTTCTAATGCTCTTTATCTCTCTGCGCCGCTGTCACTCCGGGTTCCGACTTGGATCGAACGCAGTGCACAAACGTCAAAACAAATAATATTGTATTTAATTCAATCCACGAAAACAATGATCCGAAAATATCCTCGACTTCACTTATATAAATAGTAATATTGGTGAGAAAAAACAATGACTTTTCTGAAGTAGGTTTTTTTCTAAAAGTATGAAAATAAAAATATGACAATATGACAATTGTATTTTTTACTACATTTCCTCTTTTGTTGTTAATATTATTCTTCATAGATAAATTGCTCAAAATAAATGGGCAACACTCATAGTGTTGTCGATTTGTGGCGAATTCCCCAAATTGCGGGAAATTTCAACTCGATTGGGCATTTTATGAGATTGATGCTATGTGGGGAAAATGCTACTTTGATGATTAATGATAAAAAGACTACTAATAAATAAGTAGTCTTTTTATCATTAATCATCAAAGTAGCATTTTATCTAAGAGCAATATCAATATTTTTTTCCACATCGCACACAGTCCTTATATAGCAACATTTGCATATAATTATTAGCAAGCCGCTTATATAAAATTATTCGGTAGGATTTGAATGAAGGAAACGAAGACACAGAAAATTTTGATGACATTACAAGTGTGGGTAACATCTGTAACAGAAGCAACATTAGTAACACCACAACTCAAGATTAAGTTTTTGTTATAATTATCATGGCAATTGATTTTAATAAACATGTTATATATATACATACATATTCACACATATACATATATATTTTATTTATTTATTTTTTTCAAGTTACAACACTAAATATGACTACTTCGGATCGTGCACGAGAGAGGTCTTGCCGAGCAACGTTCCTTCCCGCTTACCTGTTAACGTCTGGCGCACCCTTGTAACGACTAGCATTGAATAATGCAGAATCTAGCCGGCCAATCCTCTCACTACAATGCTAAAACCAATCCATTGACTCAACAAGAAAAGAACTTCGGGCCGTGATTTCTCGGATTCAGAACTGATACGGATCGGACGCAGTGCACAAGAGCTCTAACAATCCAAAACTGCTGAAACAATTTCTGAAAAAGTAAGATTTCTTTTGTCTTCAATTGATCCCCTCAGAACGTGTCAGGTTCAAAGTGGCGCCCGAAGCGTTTTCGAAGTGATTGACTCGCAGACAAACGAAGCTGGTTTTGTGAATCGAATATGTGTACGAATATTATCCGAAGCACAGGTTTCCAAAGTTTTTTGTCTTGTAGGTCATGTGCAAAAATTCTTTGTTTAGTGACCCTTTGCCTTTCTAATATAGAATTCAACTTCAAATGCAATTTTGACAGCTTTCACAGTGCTGCTGTACCTGTACTACTTAGGCTATTTATTTTTTCCGTCCTCTAATCTTTACTATGAGCTTACTGTGACAGCTGTCGCTAGAGATCGCGTAAATTATTTGAAAATTTTATAAAAAAAATATAAAATAAAAAGAAATAAAATTATTTCGGACTACAACAAGATCCATTAAACATTTTAGTATTACAACAAAAACTTAAATGGCTATGTTAGTACGTAAATTTAAATGGAGAGAGGACCAGTGCCTTAGCAGTCCACTATCCCATCTGTGTGCAACAACTGTCAAGAGTTTGTGGCAGCTGGCGTGCACCCTACGCATTACCTTACGCAACGTTGCGTCGAAGTCGTCAACGCTCGCATCTGCGAACATCCCGGGCGCACTACATTGTCCCTGAACGCGACGTTGTACTGTACACGTGTTGCATTTAGTGAATTTAGTGTGTACCTGCACCATAAACTACAGGTGTACAGCGGTGTGCAGTAAGCTTTAAATAGAATCACTTTAACTTGTGCCGTACATCGACTGAACCTACGCACTATCATTATTAGCTCTCATTGGTAATGCTCTGAAAATTTTGTTTAAATTGTATAGCGCCATCTAGTGGTCACAAGAAGTGGTAACATTTTACTTATATAATATTTTACGCGGTCGCTAGCGACGAATGTGGTTATAATCATGGTGCTAACATTGATCAGCTGCCCATACCTTTTCTACATAAGATTTGATTATAGTGTGTCCCTGTCTCCCTGTCAATCTCTTGGTTATGCGGGAAGGGCAATCTAGTTCAACCTTATAAGTTCAGGTTCTGACCCCAGACCAGCCAGTGCACAGAGTTGTACATTGATCAGTTAAATTGTGGAGTGAGAATCTTTACAAATTAAAAAATTTAATAACGTGTTTTTTTTATTATGGTTTATACATTTACCTAACCAAATATTCCCTCCATATCTCCAACCCTATATCTCCAGCTCCGTATCTCGTTTGTTGTGATATGTTTACTTCATAGGTGTTGAATGAACTTGGTTCCTACTGTGAACACCCTGGCCACAGTGTGTATCTGGGTTGTAGCGAATATCAGCGTCAGCATCCGCATCTGCGGATAATCCGCATGAATTAAGACATCCGCATCAGCATCAGCTTCCGCATTAATTGATAGTGATATTCATAGCGGATATTCATATCGTGACATTAATTTACAAACCATTCAGTAACCGAAAAAGCAGCTCAATCGTGGTTATTTCTTTTAAAAAAATTTCAGTATGATTAATCATGCCTGATTGATTTTATTTCTTTTTTTGATAAAAAATATTGAAAATGCTTTTTCATGAAGATTCAGTAAAGGTGTACATTATACACGATTTTTTTTAAATAGATGAAATCAACATCTGCATCATCTGCTGATATTAAAGTGAAAACAATCAACATCCGCGGATGTGTAAAAACCGGCATCAGCAACAACTCTAGTGTGTATGACAATCATTTAAACTGTCACTACTTTTTATTTTTCGTACTGGCATCGAATTAGTAGTGTAATGTAGTGTAGTGTAACGTAAAACAATGAATTGTAATCTGACAAACTTTGTAATTGGCTATGTAAGTATTAAGAATTATAAACCAAATTTAAAAGCTGTAAAGTTTGCAAAATTAATAAAAAAAATTCAAATACTAGCTTCTGTATTGCTGCAACTCTATTTATCAATTCATCGAAATGATATAGGTAATCTGCCACCTTACTGATTTGCCGTCTGCCGCCAAACAGTAATGTGAGCATTACTGCATTCGGTTTTGAAGGGTAGGGTGCTGGTGAAATTACAGTCACGTGGGACTTGTCTATTACTGTTTCAGGGTTACACACGCAGTGGCAGTGTCTCTCAGATCTTTGGAATGTAACGGAATAGGCGTGCGTGTGACCATCAGACGCACGACTTATTTGTCCCGTCACAGAAAAAAAGGATTTCTACTAATAAGAAAGAGCGATTTCTCAAAATATTTGCTAATTCTGAAAAAATATTTATTAAAAGTAGTAAAATATTGTCATTACAAAAATACTGCTTATCTTTTTGAAATACAATTTTACTCTTAACTTTATTCTAACTTTTAGACAAATACGTTCACTTCAAGATTTTATTTCATTTCTAATCAATTAATTGGACATTACTTACATCAAGAAATTTTTACCTCTTACATCAAATTTAATATAATAATTTCTTGGGTGTATTTTAAGAAAATATATTCTTAAACAAAAAAAAGAAGTAGTTTGCTATTCAGATTAATATTCTGAATTCTAGAGTATATTCTTAAAGCAACATTTCGTTGCGTTTTCATAGTCAATGTTGTCGTGACATGTCGCCGAAGGCGCACGCGGTAACGATTACTTTTACTTGTGCTTGTAATCATAAAAATCATAAAGTCATTTATCCAAAGTTTGTTAAGGTGTTATTGATAGTCATAATTTAAGAAATTTGGTTTCAGCATGAAATCACTTTACACTTGTAACAAGCACAACTTTAACATGCAATTAGTTCCAATACACTAGATGGCATTAGTTGTACTCTGAAACGCGCTATCGTTTCGTTAACTTCAATGGTATAAAATCATCTCATATATTTGTAATTCGTAGTGCTTTCTGCCGCTGTAGCATTAATACGGCACTGAACGGTCCTCAAGTATTTAGAAGATTCCGTCCTATTTCTGCTACTTTTTATGGTTTGGCACTGAACTGTGTGCTTTCACGCTATTGAGACATATTGTTGGGTCCGTAACCCTGTAAACTTACCCTTTTTGATATTAGAAAACAAATAATTGAGTATCTCTCAATTTTTCATTCTTTTCTTTCAAGTCAAAATCGGACATTTCTAATAACTAATAAATATTTTGTTGAATCTAGAGTGGCTTTGTGACTTGAAGTAAATTAATTTGCTCTTGGTTTAAATATTTCCGTCTTATAACTAAAATACACATTTGAGACGTTTTTTTTTACTATTATCAAGTAATTATTCTCAAGCGTCTATAGGCAGAGGATCGTTTTGTTGGATTTAATAAATTTGTCTCCATAAAAAGAATTTTGTCTTTTTCTAAGTAATCTGTTTTTACCGTGTATAAAAAAAAGAAAAAAAGGCATTTTTTTATGTCAAACTGCCATCGCTAACCTCCTAGCACTTGTTTTCAGGAAACATGGCATGTTTTAGACAATAGAAAAATGTAATTTTTTAATACTATTCTCCACTATTTAATTACTATTATTTAGTGTATTTTTAACTTTTAAAATATTACCGATTAGAATATTATTAACTACACGTACAGGATCAAGAGCGCAGCGGAATTGCCACTCTGATCTTTACGATCAGCTCTGAGTGGCAACTGCAGCTGCTATGAAAGTGTCGCTTGCTATCGTAAAATAAAATCTATATCCATTATAAGAAAGTATTTTGTAACTACATAATATCTGTATAACATGAATTATTCAATTTATTTTGTTCACGGCCTAATTAAATACTTCGTTCCACTTTCGTCGTCTCTTCATCCTCTTCGCCCCCATTAATCCCTTTTTTTTCGCTGACATGGACACCTTATAAGTAGGAGTGGAACCCCTGAGGGTAGAATGATGATGAAATCACTTTGGGAATCATTGATCTAAAGGGTGCAAGAAAAAATCGTTACGATATTTCAGCTGGTGATGTTACTGATGTTTTATTCATGACACGTACCTAATGACAGTCAGTGAGTGGAGGAATACTGAAGCTTGAAATGTAAGCGTTACATAGTTTTGCGCTCAGCAATCTGAAAAATTAACACTGTAGTGTTTCTGAATTATGTACATACACAGAGTCACTAAGTGTGCCTTCAAATGAAGCGCTGCAGCGTCGCGACTGTTACTGGACATTTAAAATTTATAATTTCTTTATTCCTGTAATTATACTTCTACGTGAGGTGCACCATAAGTTTCCGGAATGAATAAGAAAAAAATGTATAAATGGTCAGAAATGAATTTATTGTTTCTCAAAATATTCTCCGTTAGCGTTAATGCACTTTTTCATACGAATGAACCAATTTTGAAAACATTTATGCCACTCCTCCGTGACAATCACTGAAACATATTTTTCATTCTCTTACTCTTGACTGCGTAACTCCTTCTTAATTTTTGGAAATAAATAAAAGTCACAAGGTCGGGACTGTACACATGATGGCTCATAAGGTCAACGTAGTTCACCTTCAAAAATTCATTTGTCTGTCTAGCCGTGTGAGAACTGGCATTATCGTGGTGCAAGATGATACGGCGTTTACGGTTATTTTTACGGAGTTTGTCATTAATTCCGGCAAACAAATGGTCGTATACTAATCACTTTTCACGGTACAACGATTCTCCAAAGCAACAGTCGTCAGGAGTCCAGTTTTATTAAAAATAGAAGCAATCATCTGCTTAGAGGCACTCTGCACGCGCGCCACTTTGGTTGGTTTTGGCCATGTTTCGGCTCATCTCGAAAGACCCAAACGCTCGATTGCTGTTTTGTTTTGGGATCGTAACTATAAATCTATGTTTCGTTACCTGTTACTATGTCCCACACCAAATTTAATGCTCCTTCGTTGAATTTGGTGAGCATGGTATTGCACTAAGTGACGCGATCCATTTTTTGAGCCTCAGTCAAATTGTGTGGGATCCACCGAGAGCACAGCTTTTTCACACCCAAATGTTTGTGTAGTATTGGTTGTATTTGACTCATTCCTATGCCTAAAGATGCCCGAATCTCATGGTATGCCACATGCCTGTCTGTTTTGATCATACGGCGCACAGCATCGATGTTTTTGTTGTTCACAGCAGTGGAGGGGCGACCATCACGAAATTCGTCACTGAGATTCACACGACCGCGTTTGAATTCTGCAAACCAGCTGTAAATAGTCGTCTTGCATGGTGCTTCATCGCCAAAAGCAGTTTGAAAATGAGCGAAGCTCCGCTGAGCTGTTACATTACATTTAAAGTCGTAGAAAATCATACTATGAAAATTTTCACGAGTTAGAAATTGGTTATCTACGTCACTATAGTGACGCCACAATGTAAAAACAAGTGACAGTCAGATGAAATAAACTGTATTCTACAGCCAAAGAGTTCCATTTTCAAATGTTGTAATTACTCTTTAAATATTATTTATGTAAGTGGCCAGTTCCGGAAACTTATGGTGCGCCCTATGTATATAGTACAGATTGTAAAAAAGTTGACACGTACAAAATAAAAATTTTGAACATGCAGTGGGCCACCGCTTTTGAAATCTCGCAAAATAGCCTACTTAACCTTAGATCACTTAACTGTTAACCCCCTCATATCTACGCAAGCTACGCCCTAATTAGTTTTACCTAATAATTCTTCCTTTATTACTATTATTATTTAGGGTCTACGACTTAGGTCGTGTATTTTGTATTTGGTGGGGCAGAGTTTAGAGTTATTATATAGTAAGTAGTATAGTAAGTAGTCACTTGGTATTATAAAAAAAATTTGATTCCTGGTAGTACCAAGTTATCACAATTTGCAAACCTAAATTTGCTCCATCTACTATGCGCAATATATTCTGGAAAATGCAAGGTTTGTATAAAACACCTTTTTGCTTACTTTTCTTCACCCATTAATCTTTTTATTTGCCCATTAAAAGTAATTGCCGCAAATATAAATTACCCCTCTGTACACTCAATTTACTGAGTGAAACTGAGTTTAGAAACAGCCCCTCTCACAGTGTTGTATTATTATTAATAATAGAAAGTACATAAAAGTATTGTATGCATTACATACTTAATTAGTTCTTAAGATCTTGTATCTATTATTTACACACGGTAGTCGACTTTGAAAACCCTCATTATGCAACGATTGAATAAAATGATCTTAACATAATTGTAACTTTTTCAATGAAAAAAGAGGCCCACGAGATCAGATTCTGACATCTTGGTGACAATGGGACTGATACAGACTGTTTTGTACATTTTGTATTTTCTTTTCTGGTGATTTGTTGGATTACATGTATTGTGTCAAGTGAAAAGTCAACTTTTATATGCGGAACATAATTAGTAATTTGTGATAGCCGAAACGAACCCCGAACAACATCGCCGGAATCAGGGACCACCGCGAGATTATACTCTTTCAAACAAAAAAACAATTTTCATAATCTCAGTACAGAGTACTAAAAATACCAACCTCAAAAGTACGTGGAATTACGTCTATTTGCTAAGTTTTATTGAAATATCCTCTAGTTCGCCACTATACAGGACTTCACACTGGAGATAATAATAATCGGTTCTCACTACTCAAAGTCTATTGAGAGAAAAACGCCTTGAATTGGAGAAATAGCAAAATCAACCATTAAAATTATTGCTCCTAAATTAAAGTTAGGCGCTATTTATAAAAATGAATCTTCATGCGTGAACAGTCACCCTTAAAAGTGGATGGTTTTCTTCAAAATGAAATGGGACTACTATGGAAGTACCCCCTTTTCAACAAAAAAAGAATCATGAAAATCGGCTCACAAATACCGGAGTTATCGCGTAACATACATACAAAAAAAGAACATACAGTCGAATTGAGAACCTCCTCCTTTTTTGAAGTCGGTTAAAAATCGGTGCATAATTGATGGAGATTTGGTGAATACACGGACATGACTATAAAATTTGAGGATTACCTTCGATTTCCATGAGATCCTTTCATCAGATTCTGTTTTGGTGACAACGGGACCACCACGAGAGTGCACCCTTTCAAACAAAAAAAAATTCAAATTCGGTTCACAATTCTTTGCATGCTCGGAAGCCCATTTTACGGTTTCCGCGGGACGATATCTCGAGTCATTGACCATGGACAGTAGCATCACATAAGTATTGTGCATCCTGAATAATTAAAACTATGTTAATGTTTTAAAATTTGATTGTTAATAATGTAATGTCCAATTCCATGATTTGTTATTTTTATCTAATTTTTTATTCAGTTTATTTTATGCAATATATAAAATTCAATGATTTGTAAATTTTCATTCAATTTATTTTGTATCAATTCTTTATTAAGTATGATTACATTATTATTTCAATATATGATATTAGCTTAAGAATTACTATTGTGTTTGGATATCTGTGAGCAATATGTAATAAAATAAATAAATAAATAAGTACTTCAAGTGTAATAAATTGACGGCGATACTGAAAATATACATAAAACATACATACAGCCGAACGTATAACTTCCTTTTTTTAAAAATCGGTAGAAACCATCGCCTAGGTTTAAATTTGACATTTCTGTACTGAGATTCAGTTGTAATTCCTTGGTTATCATCAGATCTAAAGGTCTGATTTTAAAAGGTTTATAGCGAGCCAAAATATTATGTATATAAAGTATAAAAAACGTATCGGTTAGAGAGTACGCCCGCCACATGGAGGGTTAGTTCTACATAAAAATAATGTGCATAAAGCATTTCCCCTTCGAAAAAAAAAGAGTGTGGAAGCACACTGTTTTCTTATTATGTCATAAAAGTAATCTGTGCACGTCTCTGCGAACATTCCTGACGCACCATATAGCGACCCGGCAGCCCCAACAGAAACCTGAAGGCGTTATTATTATATATATGTATATTTTCAGTTTGATAGCAAGTACCATAGACAATAGAATTTTGGTTCAGAAGTAAAAAGAGCGCCTTTGTGATATGGTTTACGAAATTATAATTGACATTACTTATTTATTTACTTAAATAATTATTTATTCATTTGCATTGGTAGACACGTTATAATATTATTAATCTTAGGGCTAAATAATATTAACCATAATATTAACCTTAGAGCTAAATCCCAACTCATGGTACCACGATTTCGTTTAACCAAGGTAAACAACTCTTTTATGGGGAACTGTATACGCTTTTACAATAAGATTCCGGAGCATATATTAAGTTTATCATTTCCTAAGTTTAAAAAGTACATTAAAAATATTTTGATCGAAAAAGCATATTACAAAATTGAAGACTACGTGTTAGATAAAGATGTATGGAAAGACGACATGGCTCCAGAATCCACACAAATTTGATTCAAAATGTATTCCATAGCATTTAAGTTTATTTGAAAAGAGCAATCCCTAGAGTTTCTTGCTCGTTCTTCTCAGGGAGGTCAGCGTAGTGAACGAGCAGTAGCTTAACTGTGACGTAAATTTATTTTACCTATGGAATAAATAATCTTTGACTTTGACTTTGACTTTGACGTTACATTTAAAATGTTATATGTACCCAGTATGGTAAAGGTACAAATGATAAGTGTTATAAGTTAAAATTAACATGAATAATACGATTTGAATGCAAGTTAATAGTTACATAAGGGAAGCAATATTACAGAGAGTCATCTTCAAAATATTCATTTGAGTAATAGCATTTCTGATTTGGTAATTAGTTGAGTTTATTACGAACTGTGGAGTTACTTTTTATTGTTTTTAGTGTATCAGGTAATTTGTTATAGATTTTATAATGTGGGCTATTTCGATTTAAAGTACAGGAGTAGAAAAAATAAAAATTAATTAATCCTTCGAAAGAAATTCCTTCACACTGTACATTGTTTATTAACCAATAAAATGAGTTTCAGTCAATATCGGTATCAAAACAAAGTTTCTTCCAATAATGTTACAACACTAATATCTGTTGTGTCGAAATTTACGTTTAGTGTGTTTCTTACTCACATAAAATAATGTATGTCTGTGATAAGTGTAGTAAAAAAGAGAAAGTTCTAGCGAAGTTAGCGGATTATTAACAACAACAGAACATCGAAAATCTAACTAATGAGCAAGCGTGGGAGAGACGGCGCTTCCTTAAGTATGTTATACCATACCGTAGTGTAATGAGACAAGTATGGCAACTCTATACAAACTTAGCAATACTGTTTGTATGTATGCGCACCCGCCGCGTGCGTGTACGGACCAGGGTTGTTGCTAATGCGGATGCTAATGCGGAAGCTAATGTATTTAAAACTTACATTAAAAGTATTTCAATTGAAAAGTCATATTACAAAATTGTATGGAAAGACAACATGAGTCTAGATTCCACACAAATATGATTCAAATGGTATTCTATAGTATTTAAGTTTATTTAAAAAGAGTTATGCCTAGAGTTGCTTGCTCATTCTTCTTAGGGAGGTCAGCGTAGTGAAGGAGTAGTAGCTTAAAAATGACATTAATTTCAAGTGTAAAAATTTTACCTACGGAATAAATGATTATTTGAATTTGACTTTGAATAAATGATTTTGTGATATTTATTGACACAAGAATCAATCTGCATGATAACAATCAATCTGCCTAATTTAATGGTTTTGGATTTTTTTGTAATTAAGTTATATTTTAAAAACAACAACTGAGCTGCTTTTTCGACTTGCAATTTGTTTCTGGAAGATTTGTAAATTATTCCAGCATGCCTTTTAGGTCATGCGTGACGTTTGCTTTGCAGTTAGTAACCTTAATGAGAATAAAAAAACAAATTGTGTGAATAGGAAATGAAACTATTTTTCCGGATTTAAATCGCGTATATTTGTTTTTTCAAACAAACCGACGTTTCGGGACCTTTACAGGTCCCATGGTCACGGTTAACATCATGGAGTCAATTCTAATTCTTTTCAGTATTTTGTTTATTTTTTATTTAGTAGTAGCACATAGTAAATAATTTTCCGTTAAATACGCGATGTTTATTACGTAAAATTATAACAGCGCCATCTATATGATCCTCGGCGAAACTAACAGTTGACACTAGACTGTAGTTCCGAATTCACAACGTGACTATCAAGACTCAGCTCATTTTATTCATTTTTCTTCATGAAAATGCGGAATAATAATTGAAAACAATGAATTTTAATACATTTTATTATTACATACTTGTATTTTCTTAACAGTCAAAATTCTCTGAATGTAAATAACATGAAGTACTTTAACATTATACTACGATAAGACGATTCGGAACGTCAAAAAAATAAAGAGATGGCATTATATAGTTGACATAGCGTTATCTCTTTCCTATTTTTTAGTAAGGAATAGACAATATTGGGAAATCATTCGTTCTTTCAATCACTTTTGCAATAATACATTACTTGGTTGTCAGGTTCGTCATGGTACGAATATGAGTGCACGGGAAAGCCTGCACGCGCAATGGTGCGTAATTACCTGTTTGAAATTTTTTAAGCTGACGTTCTTTCGCGCGCGATTGCTCGTGTTCGTTTTTGTTATAAGAAAAAGAGAGTCTGTGTAAAGGCTGGATAGACCGCGTGAGACCGGCGCGTGCGACTGATGAGCGCAATCGGTTGGTCTTCTCCTTTTCCTACCAACCTCTTTACACGCGCGCTCCAGTATCACGCGCGATAGAGTGTCTGTGTAAAACACGCAAATGTGTGCCTCCACCCGTACACGGCACACGGCATTATACCATGGACGAGGCTGGGGGTCCATTTGGTACATCAGAGTATGGTATGTAATACTCCATACCCAAAAGCAAGACCTCGACTACAGTCTACAGCTCGACGAGTTTCCTGAAGTAAAGCACGCCCGACACGGATATGACGCAAAGAAATGGCGCATTTCGGCCCAATCTGCTAACTTGTATCACCACATCCGTCACATACCGCTAGGTCCCTGATCGGGTGGGGAGTATACGGATACAGTTTTCACCAGGCAATGGTCGGAAGTACCCAGTGGGGCCTCCACAACCACAGAGTAGCGGTCTGGATCAGTTGTTAACAGAAGGTCCAAGCAATTAGCCGTATGACACTCAACATCTGAGATCCAGGTGGCGCCACTGACAAGCTGGGAAAGGCTTTGCGTTAACGCAAGTTTACGCGTCTCTCTCCCAGCGTGATCGGTCATCTGGTATGGGAACAATCATTCTTGATGGTGAGCATTAATGTCCCCCGGAATGACTAGTTGCCCCGCTGGGTACCTATGCTGAATCTCATCAGACGTCTCACTCTGAACAGCTTGTTTGTCTCCTGATCTCCACTGTGCGATCGATAAACACAGCAGTACACTATTTGTGTAACTCCTGTGTCTACCAGAAGCTACAAAACAGAAAAACTCGGTGCCTCAAAGTTGTTGAGACGCTTGACACAGATGTCATCGCGAACGTACACACAGACTCCGGCACGAGGTACAACCTGTGCTCCAGAGTATACCCGGGGTAGTTGAGGTACGCTGCGTCAGTCGGACATCTAATCTGCGTCTCAGTGAGGAGCAGCAGCTGCGGTTTGTCGGTTTCAAGGTAGTGGTGGACCGAATCGAGATTTGAGAGCAGAACTCGGATATTAGTGAGGTGCACTTTTAGTGGTAGGACGTGCAACCGCTGTGTAAACTTTTTTCCTTGTGACTTTCCATGTTTTGAGAAGTGAATAGGCAGGAGGAAGGCATTTGCACGAGCCATTGCATTGTGTTCAACCAAGCAGCAAGCTCACACTACCACACGAGGTTACAATCTGTTTGGAGACCGCGGAGATGCCCGAATCCCTCCCGGAGATGGCCAACTGGTCCTCCCCTCTGGTCGCCGCGTCTCGCGCTCCTTCGCGGGGCGCGGTGCAGTGTGTTAATCGCCATAGATGCTTTAACTTTCATGACACCGTGTCGCGAGACGGGTTAAGTATTACTGGATTTATTTTTACGTGCAATAAACAATATTTGTTTTGTATAATAATTTTTGTGCTTGTACTCGATGCAGTAAATAAATAAATGGAAATAAATTCTGCTTGCAATAATGAGTAGTAGTGTTTATTGATAGTAAATAGTCCTCTACTCCCTCCAACTTTTTGTTTTTTTTTTTATAATATCAAGTGACGGAACGACCTAGTCGTGCACCTGGCGATAAGCTACACACCTGTCCACAACAGTTGCAGTGCCACTCAGAGCTTTAAATCGCAAAGATCTGAGGGGCACTGCCACTGCGCCCGTCACACTGTGACATAAGTTGACAAGTCCCATGGGCCTGTAATTTCACCAGCAGCCTTACCCTTCAAAACCGGAACACAGTAATGCTGACATTGCTGCTTGGCGGCAGAAATAGGTAAGGTGGCAGTACTTCCCTGGACGAACTCTCGAACACGGAGCTCTACTACTACCTCAATGAAGTAATAGTATATTTTTTATCGGTGGATTAATAATAAATACATAAATAGCCAATAAATACTCTAGGTGGTTAGGCATCCGGGCTTTAGCGAGGGTATCTATTACTCCGAGTGTTTATACTGACTTTTAGTCTTGAGGTGAAAACTTTACTTCTCATTTCGATTGCGCGAAAAAAAAATATTTCAATCATTTACGTTCTACAACAAAATCTAATATTCTGAAGTTTTCGCGGCGTTTTTATCCAACCAGACACATTTACAACAAATGCAGCAAAACGACACGATTAGCCATTGACTTGTAAGCCAATGCGATTAGCTGTCTTTGGCTTGAGAGCCTTTCGAACGATAGTGCTACGTCGCGTCACCGAAATGATTCACATACAAACGCACAAATGCGGAAAAATATGGCGCCACCATCTATGCGGTGAAGGCACGGAACTATACTCTAGCCAAATTCGATGTAGAATAAATGTCAACAAACAAAAACATATGCTTTTTAGGGTGTTCATCTCAGACTCTTTCACAGTTACCGCAATTCCAATATATTCCTACCAACTTCAATTAGATTATGGATAATACTATTGAAGCCATGTTTATAATGAATATTGTTCAACACAAGTTTCAAATCACCTAAAAATTACATAAAAATCACCAGTAATTAATTATTTGTAAAACTGTGTCATGTTATTGACAATTTGATTTGAAGGGAGAGATTGCAAACATTCGAGTATGATAATAATATGTGGTTCATTTCATCTACCATTACCTACCACCTAGCAGTTAATATTATTAATAGGATGCAAACACTTATTTTTATTCCTAAATCATACGTATCAATAGGTACTTTGTAAACTTTATAATAAATGGCTAGGCAAGTATTACTTCTACATAACCCTATTACATACTCATCTATTTAAATTCCAATTGAGCAATTGAGCATTGAAAAAAATGTTCTTCTCCTATGCCATCATTCGTTGCCCAGCAACGTTTTGTTATTAAACATTCTATATCGAATTTGGTTGTGCTTTTTACTCCCACTACGTAAGGCTATATTGACGTACTTTTGAGGCATGAGAAGTAATAATCTCAGTACAGAGTACTAAAAAAACCGACCTCAAAAGTACGTGTAATTACATCCATTTGCCAAGTTTTATTGAAATATCTCCTAGTTCGCCACTATACAGGACTTGACACAGGAGATAATAAAAATCGGTTCTCACTACTCAAAGTATATTGAGAGTGAAAAACGCCTTGAATTGGAGAATAGCAAAACCAACCATTAAAATAATTGCTCCTTAAGTAAAATTTAGGCGCTATTTATAAAAATAAATGTTCATGCGTGTTCAGCCACACTTTTCTTCAAAATGAAAATGTACCCTCTTTCCAACAAAAAAACGAATCATGAAAATCGGTTCACAAATGCACACACATACAAAAAAAAAGAAAAAAAAAACATACACTCGAATTGAGAACCTCCTCCTTTTTTTGAAGTCGGTTAAAAAGACAATTTAAATTTGAATTTATAATCTGGAAAACTCACACATATTGCCATAAAGTCTAAATCATGTCTTGCATAAGCAATGATTATTGCAATATGCAGTTCTTTGAGCAGCGGTAGTTGTCTGTTGAGGCTTCTAGAGCAAAGCAATCACAGAGCCAGTGGGCTGATTAAATTCCGATCCTCGGAGACGGCTACGTCACACCGACTCAAAATTACTGGCACAAGTGAGAAATGATTAGCGATATTGTAGTGATAGAGTCCATTTTTTTTCAAGATGGCGTTCTTTTTTTTTTGAAGATGGGACGATATAATCGTAACTCTAAAAGAAAAATATATATATATGAATACATCGTGTCATGAGTCACTTTAATTAGTAGGTGAGCTCTTTATGACTTTAACCTTACCTATTTCTGCCGCCAAGCAGTAATGTCAGGATTACTGTGTTCCGGTGTTGAAGGGTAAGAGTGCTGGTAAATTACATGGGACTTGTCAATTTATGTCTCAGGGCGATGGGCGCAGTGGCAGTGCCCCTCAGATCTTTTCGATTTAAAGCTCTGAGTGGCGCTGCAACTGTTATGGACAGGCGTGTAACTTACCATCAGGCGCACGTTCGTCTCGTCACTTGATATTATAAAAAAAGTCATCACCAATCTATGTATACGTTTCACTGTTGGGCACGGGTCTTCTCTCAAGCTAGGGTTTAGGGCCTAAACCCTACTCCTAACCCTAATCCTTTGAGCTATGTCGATTAAACTTAATCAAAATCACCATCATAGCTCAAAGGGTTAGCAACTTGAAGTGGCTGTCGGAGGGGACTTAGCTCGTAGAACTGACGGCCGTTGGGGTAGGATGGTTCATCGGAAGGCGTTCAGATGGCCGCCTGCTAGATGGACGGATGATCTGGTAAGGGCGGCAGGTAACCGATGGGTGCACGTCGCGTTCGACCGGCTAGTCTGGCAATCTTTGAGGGAGGCCTATGTTCAGCAGTGGACGTCTTCCAGCTGATATGATGATGACGATATGTATAAATTCTTTATAATTCTTTATTCCTCTGTCAGGTCATGCTTTTACATGATTATTACTAATAACAACTTTCTTCCACATTCTTAACCTTACCACGGCCTCTCGTACTCGAAGCGCTGGTCGAATTACCCGACACGCAGCTTCAATAGCATCATCGTACGGGCCTTCACTAGCGTTAAGATACCGGCAGTTCTCGAGCTTACTGACAATTGTCCCAGTGACGGTAAGAGGCCTGACGTTATAACTGTCGATTCATGGAAACTAGGGAGACGGCTAGTGTGGAACGCAATTTGCGTGGGCACTGTAGCCCTCTCCCATGTCCTTGAAGCGCCGGCGGCGCAGGTTCTGACGCCAGAGCGGGCGAGAACAGCAAAAGGTTCAAATGCTTGCTCTGTGCTACAGCTTTGTGCCTTTTGCGGTTGAAACCCTGGGTCCCTACGGGCCATTGGCAAAACTTTTAGCGAACGAGCTGTCGGATCGCCTCGTAGAGCCTCCGGTGACCGCAAGACAGGCATTTCTTTCCGTCAAAGAATACATTTAGCTATTCAAAGGGGAAATGTTGCCAGCCTTCTGGGCACAATGCCCCAGAATACAACCCTCGAGGAAATTTTCTATTTATAAACTTCATATACTATATATTATATTATATTCATGTTAGAATTTTTAATGTTTTATTGTACATTACACCTACGCACTCGACTTATACACCTGGATTGTTGAATTTTGTATATGCGTTGTTGATACTTCTATGGGAAGCAGGAAATTGAATGAGGGTACTATCATATGCTGATATTTAATTTAACTTGATGTTATAAACAAGTTCCTTTGTTACCTCACTAGTTTGGAAAAGGCTTTCTTTCTCATTAGAAATCTGCGCGCAATTGCGTTTTTTTTCCACGCTGGCGTGGAAAAGGTTCTTCCAATTCGCACTTGACGATGGATTGTGGTGCACCTAACTTTTCGCTTTCGATGAAAAAGATACTTAATGACACGTTCAACTGCACGATTTGTCGTACATTATTTATGTAACATAAATCCGTTGGTGTATTATATTCTTTACGATTTGTCGTACATTATTTATGTAACATAAATCCGTTGGTATATTTTATTCTTATTATTGTTGACCTTAATTTGACAACGATAACCAATTTTGTTTAGTAAAACTGATTTGTTATAGTTCAAGTGTTTTTCTTTCACCTACCATTTTCCTCGCTGTAGTGAGGTGAAAAGTTGTGTGTTGTGTGTTCAATAAAAGTACTCGCGTCGACCAACAACTTTGCAGCTAAGCATAACAAATAACTATTTTCGTAATTTAGGTTGAGTGGCAATGGATAACGAAGTAATCTCGTATCTTGGACCACATCCACTGTCCGGATAGTGCGGCCGGCGGCGGTCTTGAAGTGTACTTCCGGCCTTTTGGGTTTCTATTACCTGTATAGGATGACTTTGTTCACTTCAACTTGGTATGTATAACTATATAGATAGAGTCTTATAGACGTGCGCTATGTGTTTATAGAATGAAAAGCTATAAAGTAGCTTTGCTAAATTGTATTGTGTCAGTTTCTTGTGAAATAGTTAATGGTTTTAAGCACAATACTGCCGTCCACTAACAAAAACGCGGCTAGGTCAAAAATGGTCAAATATGCGTTTTAAATAGCAAAAGATAGAGTATAAAATTCTTTTTTAAAAACAGATAAAACTAGTTAATGTGTTCGACTTATCGGAACTTATCGTTTACGATGCATAGCGGAAATATCATTAAACAATGTCAATATTCTAAAACTGGGTTATGGTTTCTTATGATATCTTAAAAAATATTTTGTACAAAGCCGCGTTTTAGATAGCAGACGGCAGGATGTTGCAGGTTTGAAGCGGAAATGTACTCATGTACTCATAATAACTTAAAAAAAAATCTCTGTTGTATAGACATCTATTTCCTAGGTTTTATTTTATTTTATTTGAAAGGTACACAAACGGAATGTAATCATCACATGGTAACAGATACAGTTTGGTACATTAATAGCCTAGACCATATTCAATAAACAGTGTACATAGCATGATCAAATTAGTCTTAGTATTAGGTTAGTGTAAAATTACAATCTCCAAATCCAAACCGAAGAAATTAATAAAAAAGAAATTAATAAATAAAATTGCAAAGTCATTTGTTTAAACGATTTAAAAATAACAATATAACAGAACACAAAATGATCAAAAGCTAAAACTCAACTCGATAAACGTAATTGCGTCTTCGAATTAAAAATATCGAGATGAGCATTACCTTGCCTAAGTTCATCATAAGCTCGACACATTTTCACCATGGGGTTATATAAAGAGGTATTATTGAAATCCGTTACCAGAAAGTGCGCGACATCCGATTCATCCCCTAGTTTGCGTTTGTGGAATATTGTTTCAAATTGAAATGGTTCTGAATTAAAATCGGTTCAGAAATCCGGAACCTCCTCCTTTTTGAAATCGGTTAGTAACAAAAATGTTTTTTTTTATCAAGGAGTTTTTGTAGCAGGAGAGTTACTTGTGAACGAGTTCGTCCAGGGAAGTACTGCCACCTATCTATTTCTGCCGCCAAGCAGTAGTCTCAAGGTGACGGGCGCAGTGGCAATGCACCTCAGATCTTTGCGATTTAAAGCTCTGAGTGGCACTGCTACTATTATGGAAAGGCGTGCCAACAGGCGCACGTCACTTGTACGTCACGTCACTTGATATTATAAAAAAAAGAGTTGAAATCTCGATACGTTTTTGTTTACTACAGCTAGTCCTTTGACGATTCGGAATTATGAATGCGATGATACATGAGCTCTTGATAGACATGGTTTCATTCGAATAACTCGTAAACATTTTACAAAATGAAGTTAATGTTTATTCTGTCCGTTAATTGAATGGCCTCTTTGATGTTGTCCGTTTGTTTGTAAACGTAAAGCACATGAATACATGCGTTGAAGCGTTAGATGATTTTTTGGAGCTTAAATAATTGTTTCTATTTTGTTATTCATTATACCGGCTATTATAAGAACTAATAATACCTGACATTCCTTGTCCTAACCGACATTAGGCAGTATTTAAGGTATCGTATTACCGGTTTAAGACCCACTTTAAGATTTCAAGATCTGAGCTGTGTTAATTTCCTATAATCAATGAATTATACAATGGACTAATAACCCAAGAAGACTGCAAATCGTCGTTACGCAAGCGCCGTGTCGCGACAATGCGTAGGGAGCTGCGCCTACTGCCACAAACTCTTGACAGTTGTTGCACACAGATGGGACAGTGGACTGCTAAGGCACTGGTCCTCTCTTCATCTAAGTTTACGTACTTTCTTAATCATTTAAGTTTTTGTTATAATACTAACATTTTTAGTGGATCTTGTTGTAGTCCGAAATAAATGCATTTTATTTTATTTATTTTTAATCTCCATACCGCTGATTGTAAGTCTGAAAAAGGTCAAAATCCCGTCTTACATCTGGATGGCGCTGATCGATAAATAGCCTGGGAATAGTTTATATTATGTAAGTGGCCGTAAATATAAATTAATTCATCTAAATGCCGGGTACACGAGTCGTTTCGTGCAAACGCAAAGATCTGTTTGTTCTGATCTGGGCTGTTCACGAGTTCACGCTCGCTTGCGGCGGCCGCTAGCTTTGCGTTGGGTTTCTTTACGTTGCATGTGTTTGATGCCTAGCATGTTTGATATTTCCACGCAAGCAACAAGGAACGTTTGCGGATGACAGCACCGTTGGCCAATCACGGAGCAGCGTTCACGCGTCCAATAAAACCAAAACATAGACAAGGCGCCGCGCATGCCCGAAGTTTCTCCGCAATGCAAAGCCGTGAACCCGGCATTAATGTGGAATCGAGTCGTCAACTTTTTCCTTGTAATATTATTCAAATATTGACCATGAACTAAAATTATTTTCTGAACTTTGACAAATCGACCTCTCCTACGTAAAGTGTTGTATGTCGAAGTTTACGGGGGAGTGTTTTATAGTACATTATGATACAAGTGTGCTAAGTTGGTCATTACACACGAGGCGTTATTACTCGCGCGAGCCGCAGGCGAGCGCGATAAGAAAGCCGAGAGTGTAATGATCAAAGCACACGTGTTTCATACGACGTTTTTCAACACATTTGCGAGGAAAATGAAACAAACTTGAGTAAAATGGAAATGAAAAATAGCTTTATTTGGCATTAATTAAAAGTTTCATATGCAGCCATGTATTTTTCTCTGGATTTCGAAGGTAATAAACTGTCACTTGCGTTTTGTGCCTCTGTGAGGATTTCGGGCGGAGTTAAATCCATCAAAATGTTTTCTTCCGTGCTTGAGCAGGACATTTTAAACACCTAGGTAATTATCTAACACACAGCGTATATAAATGTTTCGAACGTATCAATGGAAATTGGCGCGCAGAGTTATTTTTTCTGCGCCTGGCGCCGCGGTGCGGATATGCGCGCGCAGGTGCTTCGGCAATAATGAGACTTAGGTGAAATTCCTAAACAGCCAATGCGAAATAATATAAATATGTCCTTATTTCACTCAAATTCGTGTAAAATATTATCCAAAATAAGTAATTTTATTCAATTAAAGTTTTATAGGTGTATATTGTGTATGTTTTTCTATATTTATCACATCAAATAAGAAATATAAATTTATTAATAAAAATATTATTTGTAAGGTAAGACTACACAACCGTATTAAACAGAAATAAAAAAAAAACTGTGACCCTGTTTGTTTGGGATTACTGTCATTGTAATTTGAATCTTATAATATGTAGGTTAGAGCTGTTTTTTTAATAGACCAAGTTAATTTCAAAGACATAACCCGGATAATTTAAGAATGCATAGTTTTAATACATAGGCCTTGTTGTGAGATACATCTTAATCCGGTTAAGCCTATACTTATTACACACACGTTTTGTAATATAATTACAAACGCGTGTTCAATAGCTAGGTTTATGAGCCTAAAAGCGATACAATAAGAAGCCCGTTACGAGCAAATGTGTTGAAAAAGTTTTTAATTCACTGAAATAAGCATAACACGTGACTTTATTTCTCAGTTTTATTCGGCAAACTCACACAGAGTATTATAAAATCCTAGATATCGGTTAGATGAACAACCACAATTTATTTTATCATTTCACAATTTAATGTAGCATTTCTATGCTAAACTCACGTGTAAACGCCCCTGTAAACTAGACAATTTTGACTTACGATACTTTACGTAGGACATGACATTAACTATGACCATATTAATGATACTCTCTCTAAGGTAGTTTATTGGTTTAATGCTAACAATTTATTGCTTAA
>NW_020654520.1:3045458-3052995 GCF_003589595.1 Hyposmocoma kahamanoa
TCGTCCATTTGTTTGTAAGTCAATAGGTACATGGGATTAGAATCGTCGATCCTTTAACTGAGACTGGGATACTTTACACTTTAAAAATAATAATAAAAGGGTCATGCTCGACACTTTCTGTAATTAAAACTGTCTGGTTACGTGGTCCACAACACGGATATAATCAGCTAAACAAAATAACACGAGCCCATCACCTTTGAGTTCGCCTCCGTCAGCCTGTCAGCCGGTCAGGCATACAGAGCAGACCGGCGTCAAAAACCGGCCACAATAACAGCTACTCTAGGCAGGACATGTTTTGGGAGAACTGTACCCAATTGAATATTTAAATAGGCTAACAACGTGTTGCTTTTTTATTCTTTGCCATTTTCTCGCTAAGTCTCGTGTGGTTTGCAATCCGGAATCGCTGTTCGCGTTCCCTTTTGTAAATGATACGAACGGACGCAGGTTCAGTATTTCTAGCACACAATAAATAGTAATCTAGTAGCTACAACTAAGAATAATATATATATGTTTTGTAAGTAGTAATATTGGTGACGAATAGGTGGCGCTATTCATAAAATTGACATCGAGTACATAACCAGAAATAGAGACGAAATGTCATTTGATTTGTTTGAAAACTATTCTGCCAAATCATTACGATGACAACTGCGCTCCTATTGGTCAGTCTGAATTTGAAAGTCACACTTCAAATCGACCAGCTTAAGAAGAGCTTTGCAATAATGGACGAACATTGAAAAATTACATATTTAATATTTAATTACCGATGAAATGTGATTCCGTTTGTTTTGTTATTACTTAGATGTTTTGCTGCTTTTTCCACACCACCGAATGGAACAGCACCCATTGTTAGAGATATTATCTTTATTACAATAAATACAGAATATTTTTGGAATATACGGAGACGTACACACGGGTCAGTTGTTGGCACTGTACTATTTCAGTTTTGTAATTTGTGATTTCAGCGCAAACGGGAATTTCATTTCATTTATTTATTGCTTTTCACAGGTATGGTACAATTTAATAAACTTAAAACTATGACAGCATACATGTGATACCCTGTAAGGGCGTTGCAAATTAAAGTTAAGTGATAGTTACAATATAATTTAGGAACAATCCAAACTTAAAACGTAGGTAATTAATTGATATGGGTATTATTATTATATTTAAATTAAATTATATTTAAATTAAATTAATTATTATTTATACATGTTCAGCACTATATATAAGTCATACATTTAAGTCCCAAAACAATCCCAATCATGTAGAAGCATCAACCATGAGACATACAGTCAGTTAAAAGATGAGTTCTTTATCTTGGCCAACTTTCAAATACTTTTATCATCGAAAAACTCAGACATATTATAATAGGTTTTTAGGATGAGAAAATCCTTTAATTGTTTTTCAAAAACCTTATTTTTATCTAAATTTTTAATATAATTAGGGATATGATTATATATTTTAATTAACATAGAATGTGGAGCGCATGAAAATAGTTTTAAGCTAGAGAAAGGAACTTTTAGCTTATTTAGATAGCGATTATTACGCCTTATTAAATTTAGTGGAGAATATAAGTCTGCATGTTTTTTAACAAATTTACAGGCTTCAAAGATATATATACCTGTTAGGGTGAGAATTTTAAGTTTTAAAGAATTGATATTTAAAAGTGATATAAAGTCCATTTGTCTCTATTTCTGGTCATATACTCGATGATAATTGATTAAAGATCGTGTAAATTAGTGGTAATGATAATTATAAAACGGCAATACTACTTATTTTAAGGAAATGTGATTTGGTTGTCTATAATAAGATGTTTTTTGTCTTTAGTGTCAACTCTGTTTTGTCTATTGTGTAAACTAATTTCATACTTAACGATATGTACACGCCTATCACCCACCAGGGCAAGTGGAGGCCCCATGGTTTGAGTAGATGTCCACACGGCCACCTGCTATGCTTCTTATTCTTGGTGCTTCTAACCTGGCTTTTTAAGTACGTACAATTCAAATCATAATGGACGACAATTCATCAGGAGCGGGTGCGGGTGCGCGACCTGCGTCCGCTCCGTGCTCACTCGTGGTGTGTTGTGGTCCATAAAAATAAAACACGAAATAACACCCGCCGTGTTCCCGACCCGATACGCATCCGTGACTTTAATAGAAATGAAGCAATCGAGGGTAGTTGCTCGCAAACGCTGCATGCGCCCGCAGGCGTAGTTTTGGCGCGCAGTTTCCGTCGAGTCACCGTCGCGGAATCTCATGAATAAAGACCACAGCCTGGTCCGAAACATGTTGAGCAAAAATTCGACGTAAAATACGTGAGTTATCTGTTAGTTCAGTTCATAGGTTCCCAAAGTTTTTGGTTCACCGCCCACTTAGGCCAGATACCACCACAAAAAATAATTGAAAACATGTACTTTTTATTTCAATAAGAATTTAAAAATCATTGATATTCAATTACTTATTGTGAAATTACTCCACTGATTTGTTATAATTATTAATACAAAGACTTAGAAAAAAATCCTTCGAGCCGGTCGGATTCGAACCGACGTCTTCCAGGTAACCGTGCCAGACGTTATGCCAACTAAGCCACGGAACGTACCAGCGGACCTTACGGATTTCTCTATATGCTTGTTTGTCGGATCTTTGTATTTTGTTTTCAACGACTTTTTAGCAGTATATCTATGAGAAATCCGGTCGGATCGAAGGTATTTTTTCTAAGTGTTCGATGTTTGTAATAATAATTATAACGTACTTTTTATATTAACACAAAAAATCACAAGGAAAAAATTATATATGTATATGTGTTACATGTAAACTGTATGTAAATTGGATATCTAGTTTATATAGATAAATAATTCAGGACTAGGGAGGACTCTTCAGCGCCCACTGGGGGCGATACGAAACACTTTGGGAAACTATGTTTTAGTTAATACCTCTGAGTCTAACGGTGGTTTTCTATTTAAAATAAAAGAATCATCGAAATTTGGTTCTCAAATTTCGCAGGAATCGCGTAATACATGCACGTAAAAAAATACAGTTGAATGAGATTCTCCTCCATTTTTAAAGTGGGTTAAAAATAATGTCTCCCTGAAGCAAACTATCCTATTTGTAATATTTAAAGTAATTTCCCTCCGTGTTTCATACGCGTGGGACATCCTGTATATTAATAAATATAACGTAGTGAGCAAAGCTTTGTGGACGCTTGTCTTACTTAGGTAAATGCTGTAGCAACGGCTTGGTAGGACTGATAACAGCAGCGGCAAAAGGACCCATATTTTGCTTTCTGCCTACTACGTTGTTTTAATACGGCATTGTTATCTGGCAAAATAAATTATCGATTTTAATACGGCCCAAATTGTGACATAAATTTAGCCGTTCCGGTTTTGAAGGGTAATGGTGCTGGTGACATTTCAAGCACATGAGACTTGTGTCATAGGTAGGTTATATATAAATATGTATCATATATCATAAATAATCTCAGTACAGAGTACTAAAAAAACCGACCTCAAAAGTACGTGGAATTACGTCTATTTGCTAAGTTTCATTGAAATATCCCCTAGTTCGCCACTATACAGGACTTGGTACTGGAGATAATAAAAATAGGTTCTCACTACGACACTACTCAAAGTATATCGAGAGGAAAACGCCTTGAATTGGAGAAATAGCAAAGTCAACTAAATAATTGCTAAAAGTAATTGCTCCTAAATTAAAGTTAGGCGCTATTTATAAAAATTGAATCTTCATGCGTGAACAGCCACCCTTTGAGGTGGATGATTTTCTTCAAAATGAAATGGGACCACTATGGAAGTACTTCCTTTCCAACAAAAAAAGAATCATGAAAATCGGTTCATAAATACCGGAGTTATCGCGTAACATACATACAAAAAAAAACAAAAAAAGAACATACAGTCGAATTGAGAACCTCCTTCTTTTTTTGAACTCGGTGAAGTTTTGCTGTCTTTACAGGGTCCATAATATCGTAACGTCCATATTTTTATTTTTATAATATCAAGTGACTGGACGAAGTCATGCGCCTGATAGTAGCTACAAGCCTGTTCATATTTGTTGTAGTGCCACTGCGCCTGTCACCCTGAGACATAAATTGACAAGTCCCATGTGGCCATAATTTCAGCCTTAACCTTACCTTTGGAAACCGGAACGCAGTAATGCTCACTTTACTGCTTAAAAATAAAACGAAAAATATAATTTAATTTTTTTGAGTAAGGACTGTTTTGTCCAGTACTGGCTCACACAAGGTTTGTCTCATTTTGAGTTAAGCAGATATCTTTTAAATGTTTCTTACAATATTCTAACGACGGTTTTATTGACGTGTAGAGAATCATATTTTATATTCAGTAATGGTATAATCCTGAATTTCACGAATTTTGAGTTACAACACTATTGTAATAGCAGTGCGATATGTTCTAAGTAAGTTACTAGTTAGTAATTTTTTTTGCACACAAGTTGAAGAAAAATGAAGAAAAGCATTTATTATATTACAAAATAAATGTAGCTTAATGGTTTGACTTACCGCCTGTTAAGCAGAGGCCGTGGGTTCGAGTCCGGGCTCGCACTTCTGAGCCTCTCGGAATTTATATGCCAAATTTAATTTCAGATTCTTTCAGAGAGAACTTTTCCGCGAAGGAAAACCTCGTGATGAAATCTGCACGTCGAAGAAGCTTCACAACCCTTGGAGAACACGTGAAGTCCCAACCCGCATTGGAACAGCGTGGAGGATTATGGCCTAAATACTTGCCTGAGAGAGACCTTGCAATAAGTTTTTTCTTTTTTTTAACCCACTTCAAAAAGGAGGAGGTTCTCAATTCGTCTGTATGTTTTTTTTGGATGTATGTATATTACGCGATAACTCCGGTATTGGTAAATCGGGCTTGATGATTCTTTTTTTATTGGAAAGAGCGTACCTCTATAGTGGTCCCATTTCATTTTGAAGAAAATCATTTACATCTAAGGGTGGCTGTTCACGCATGAAAATTCATTTTTATAAATAGCGCCTAAATGTTATTATAAGGAGCTATTATTTTAATGGTTGATTTTGCTATTCTCCAATTCAAGGCGTTTTTCTCTCTTTATGTACTTTGAGTAGTGAGAATGGATATTTATCATCTCCTGTGTCAAGTTCCGTATCGTGGTGAACTAGGGGATGAATCCGGGTTTGCGCACTTTCCGGTAACCGATTTCAATAAAACTTGGCAAATAGGTGTAATTCCACATACTTTTGAGGTCGGTCTTTTAAGTACTCTGTACTGAGATTATTATATTATCAAGTGACTGAACCAACAAGTCGTGCTCCTGATGCTAAGCTACACGCCTGTCCATAACAGTGCGGTGCCACTCAGAGCCTCGAATCGCAAAGATCTGCGGGTCACTGCCACTGCGCCCCTCACCCTGAGACATAAGTTGATAAGTCGCATGTGCCTGTAATTTCACCAGCACCCTTTCCCTTTAAAACCGAAACACAGTAATGTTGACATTACTGCTTGGCGGCAGAAATAGGTAAGGTGGCAGTACTTCCCTGGGCGAACTCTTTCACAAGGAGCTCTACTGCTACTAAATAAGTAAAAATAAATGAATAAAGTAGTTTATCCGTAGAACTCTGAGTAAGATCTTATTATTTGGAGACCAAAACAATTTGTACAACGAAATTGTACAATTTAACAAGAAATATAATTTTGTCTCGTCTAGTAAGCTTTTAAGCTTGAAGTCGTAACTTCAGCCTGAGCTTTTATGGACCTCGTTTGCTTTATAAACCAGTCACTTGCGGCCTTTCAAATGTTAAGACTCGTGTTTTCGTCGTTAAAATTTACACCGACGCGTGACGTCTGCTGCCGGAGAGCAAATTGTGACACTCCGTTTGTTTTTATAACCAAGTGAACATTTTTGAGAAGTGATTGTATATAATTTTTTTTTTGGAAATGATCTTATGAATAAATAACATTATTGTTATTTCAAAAAATAGTTCACAACACATTCGAGCGCTTATTTACTAATATCCCTTTGCATGATGTTTTGTTTGCCTCCGCGTTATATCCTATATCATAATTTAATTTTAGTTTAATTTTGCATGAATGTGTTAAATTAATTTCAATTTTATAATTTTATATTTAATGTTGTAATTCGTGGTTTATTTTTGAATTCTAATTGTATAATTTTTTTTTTGTTTTTCATTTTTAAGCATTATAGTAATTTTAGCATTTGTATAGCATCATACTAACCTTATTCCTAAGTACTTTACTAACAAAATATGGATAACTTTTTGGTCCGAAATAAAGTATTATTATTATTATTATTATATTTTTTTATGATACCTTGGTATGGTTTCTTGAAACGGGAAGAACAAGTCGCGCGCCTGGTGGTAAGCGACACGCCTGTCCATAATAGTTGCATTGTCACTCAGAGCTTTAAATTGCAAAGATCTGGGACTGCCACTGCGACTGTCACCCTGAGACATAAGTCGAAAAGTCCCATGTGCCTGTTCAAGAACCGGTGAACCACACGCACGGCACCTTAAAAAAATATTATATATTTTAGAAGCATTACAACTTCTTGTGAAAGAGTTCGTCCAGGGAAGTAATACGAGCATTACTGCGTTTTGAAGGGTAAGTAAGGATGCTGGAGAAATTTCAGACAATGAGACTTGTCAACTTATGTCTCAGGGTGATGTGCACAGTGGCAGTGCCCCTAAGATCTTTGTGATTAAAAGCTCTAAGTCGCTCTGCAACCTTTATGGATAGGCCACCAGGCGCACGACATGTTCGTCACGTCACTCGGTATTATTAAAAAGAAACAGTCAATTTACTAAAAATAAGCGTTTTAGTTTTTGTTGTACTGTCATTTTTTAGATTTGTATTTGGTAGTATGGTAACTTCAAACGTGTGAACATCCTCCCCGGTGAACGTTATCACCGCTTAGAGTAGAGGTTCCAAGACTTTTTTCTCATAGACCACTTTTAAAATTTAGCTGGTTCCGGTGGACTCCCTGCAGCTACATTTCTACCATACTCCCAAAACTCGACAAAAGAAATTTGCAACGCAAATTGCTGAGTTCCAACCACAAATTAATGGTTTCGAAAAATAAGTGGGAATTTAATTGATTGTGCTGTGAGTGAGTGGATATCAAGAAAGTAAAGACACGTTGTACTGGATATGGAATATGCAAGTTTTTGCAAGTAACAGTCGCTGAGCTTCTTAAAATATTATCTACCTGCATTCATAGGTGAAGTCAAGCCAACGTTTTAGTTCTTCACTGTCGAAAGCAGATAAATTTTCGTGGATCCCCGCTTACGAATTGTGAACCCCCATTTTTTTATCGCCCCAACGTAGACCCCCGTCGAATCTCCCGTGGAGCCCTGCGGGTCCACCTGGACTACTTTGGGAACTAAGGGCTAAGAGCGATCTATTTAAACATTATTATTTTTGTTGGAAAGTAAAATATGAAGAATTATTAAAAGATATGGAACAAAATTTGTTGTTTATGATGTTAGTAACATAGTCCAGGGAGATCGTTAGTATTTTATAAATGAC
>NW_020654520.1:3053005-3072454 GCF_003589595.1 Hyposmocoma kahamanoa
ATATAGGCACAAAAAACCAGTGAGAACCTCCTCCTTTTTAGAGTCGATTAAAAACGACATCGCAATACTTTTACTGGCGGAATGAACAGTTCGTTATGTTCATCGTTGAACATTCTCTTCCTATAATTATTAATACAAAGATCGAACACTCAGAAAAAATTCCTTCGATCCGGTCGGATTCGAACCGACGGTGTCTTGCATACCGTGCCAGACGCTATACCAACTAAGCCACGGAACGAACCAACGGACCTCACGAATTTTTCTATGTGCTTGCGTCGTGTCTTTGTATTTGGTTCTTCAACGACTTTTTAGCGCCATCTATGAGAAATCTATGACAGATTTATCACTTCTTATCATTCTCTTCCTATTTCGCGTTAGAGTTGCTTTCAAAATTAATTTCGACATAGTGCTTCCTACTCTTCTAAGGACTCCACCATAGCTGTGGCTTACCGCAGATTCCAATCACATAAAGTTTCGAAAGCAATATGCAGGAATTATACCGTAACCATATACACACATTCATATATATATATATGAATGTGTGTATGTCTGTCCCGCATATAATAACAATACACGATGGACCAGTTTATTTATTTATTTATTGCAAATATATTTACCCTATACATTATTTTAACGATTGGTGGTATATGTCTACCTGTGCCATTGAGTATATAACCAGAAATAGAGACGAAATGTCATTTAATTTGTTTGAAAACTATTCTGCCAAATCATTATTGTAACAAATGCGCTCTGATTGGCCACCCGTCGTCGTTTAACTTAAGCTTTGTTATAATGGACGAAAATTGCAAAATTACATATTTAATATTTAATTACCGATGAAATGTGATTCCGTTTGTTTTGTAATTAGATGTTTTGCTGTTTTTCCCACACCACCGAATGGAACAGACCCCATTGCTAGAGATATTATCTTTATTACAATAAATACAGAATATTTTTGGAATATACGGAGAGGTACACACAGGTCAGTTGTTGGCGCTGTACTATGTCAGCTTTCTAATTTATGATTTCAGCTCAAACGAGAGTGGATATTTAAAAGTGAAGGCCTATTTGCCTGGTGAGTAGCCAGGGATGGATGGCCCTTTCGTCTCTATTTCTGGTTATATACTCGATGACCTGTGCTAAACTTATTTGTATTTATTCCGGTACATACAAAACAATGGATGTTGACAAGTCCCATGTACTTGTAATTTCACCAGCACCTTTACCCTTCAAAACCAGAACACAGTAATGCTGACATTACTGCTTGGCGGCAGAAATAGGTAAGGTGGCAGTATGTCCCTGGACGAACCTTTCACAAAGAGCTCCACTGCTATTAAATTAAAAACACTTCAAACGAATTCGCTTTTTCAAGTAGCAAAATTATTTAAATTATAATAACAGGTTCAAATCATTTTTGGAATTCAAAATGCAAAAATTATCAAAGCAAGCAATAATTAAATACGTTATTTTAACACAAAGGAACGATTATTAAATTTTGTTGCTCCAAAGCGTTTTTATTCAAATATTTTTTTTAATTCGTTCTGAAATGTTAGATAATTTTATTTAATATATTTATATGGTACGAATGAAAGAAAATGGTATAATAAGTACGCTCAAAACGAAAAAAACTATAAATAAGTCGTTTATCTAGTAAAAGATAGAAAATTTCGTCGCTTGCCTGGACCGTTGTTTCTACGAAGCTTGCAACTAGGATAGATTCATCTAGAAATTAGTGTTGAGTTACTTATACACGAGGCAACTCGTTTGTACCACTCGCTTGGTTAGTTTGTCACAACACCTCATGTCATAAAAATATCCCACCTCACGTCTTAGCCTCATGTCACAGCCTCACTCATATCACACTGCTTAGAATTCAACAAATGCAACAATAATTTATTCTGCTCTGCCCTTTTTAGCCGATTTTACATCTTAAGATCATACAACCTTAGAACTAAATAAAATCAGCATTTTTTTATATTATATCATAACACTTAAAGTTATCCAATTGATTGATACCATTAAGTTATAAAAAAGGGGTTAAAATTCTCTGTCTGTTGAGTCATTGCTGTAGGTGCAATACCACTACCTTATCTCATTTTTTCAAATGAGGTGCTCCCTCAAACTCATTTTTATTTCATGTCCTACCCAACACTACTATAAATAGTACACCTTTATTTATGAGAAAATAATAACACGGCGAAATAATTGGTGGTAATTAATAAAAACTTGTTAGACTAAGGCTCAATTCACACTGGCGCAGAGTCGAAGTGTCGCGACGCGTCATGTTTTTCACCTATAGCATATTCATATCTAATTTCCCATTATTAAGGTACAAATTTGTGTTATGCAAATATGGAGTCGCGTGTCGACGCTTGGTTGCAGTCGAGCGGTTTCGCGCGTCGCTGGGCGTTACTTAGGCGCAGTGAGGCGTCGGAGGCGGAGACGCCGACCACACTGTGATCTGGGCGCACTAATGCGAGTGTCGTCGCACGTCACCAGGCGTTGTAGTTGAAAAACAGGACACGACGCGACGCTTCGACTCTGCGCCAGTGTGGGTTGAGCTTTATGGTTTGACGCCTCTCAAGCTGTACTCTGAGTCCTAAAAATCCTTCCACTGTTGGTCACTCGTTCTTTACGTCGTTAATTTGAGTACAAGAACTACTAAACCCCTTGAGCTATATAATGAGTCTGATTTTAGTCTTTATAATGCGATTCAGGAATATCACAAAACGCCACCAACGCCATCCAGTGTTAACAAAACTAACTAATTCTATTTCCTCTCTGGTAAAATTACTTAAAATTAACTGAATATGATGAGATAATGTTTACAGAACAAGGCAACGTATACGCGCGACTATAAGCATTGGCCGTAGGTTCGAATCCGGAATTTATTCGCGAAATTTAATTTGAAATGTACCATAAGCCTTTCTGAAAACTATCCGTCGGTGGGTCGATGTTCATGGAATCTGGGACTTATCTCACCCACAGATTTTTCGTTGCGAGTTCGGTACAGTGGGCAACGGGTTAATAGTTCACCTATGTTTCGTAATGCTCGCCCCCCTCGTATATTGTTTCTAAGTGTTCAACTTTTGAAGCCCATAAAAGACCCGAAACTGTAGTTAAACGGGCTGCTGTAGGCGTATTGGCGTCCTATGTGGTATTCGAGTACTCTGGCTGCGTAGCCCGCCCCATCCATGTTTGCGGGGACGTGGAATGGGAACGTGTTCACACACTTCACAACCCACGCTAACTGTGTGAAATTACATCCAGTCTTTCTATGTGTTGCCGATAAACAACATCCTGTAATTTAAGGGTACAGTTAACCTCATCTATTTCGGATAGTTTTTTTTACTAAGGTAAAATCTCTAGTACTGTTCATCGCTTTTGGGGCCATGGACAGCTTTTCTCGCTCATTATCATCATCACCGTATCACCCGGAAGACATCCACTGTTGAACATAGACCTCCTTCAAAGATTTCCAAACTAGCCGATCGGAAGCGACGTGCTTCGATCCATCGGTTACTAAACTAATAAAACTGCCTCCGTGGCCGAACGGTTGCCATGCCGGACTGCCACGCAGAGGTCCCAGGTTCGATTCCCGGGCCGGGAGAAATATTTGTATGGCCTACATTTATTTCTCTCGTGAGTTTGGGTGTAATTTGTGTCTATGTGTGTGTCCATGGCACCCGCGACACAGGGTTTCCCTAGTGCGGGGCTATGTTGATTGTGAGCGTTATTATTATTACTATTATTATCGGTTACCTGCCGCCCTTAGCAGTAGTAGGGGGCCGTGCCTCTGAATGCCTTCCGGTTTGTGGTCTCTATTCGAAAACCTTTTTGTGCCAAAGGCCATAGAGTTCAACTTGCTAATCCTTTGAGCTATGTCGGTGACTACCTAGTGTGTAATGTAATGTAATGGGTTGGGGATACAAGAATGTTTTATAAACGAAGGAACCATTAAACAACACTAAGAGCGATGCCACACGGGAGCTGCCGCCGCTTTCTGTCTACAGACATATCGTCAGTGATAGTGCAATTACGCGTTTACTAAACTAGCATTGGATGATGAGTTTCCATTTAAGTAATTTAGTGGCCAAAATAAATCCGCGTGAATATCGTGACAACCAAATTAGCGTGATTTACGGGAAGATTCCCGAAGATTAACAATAGCTATTGTTATCAGTTGGTAGGCAATATAAATTAATGCTTACTATGCAAGAATGAAAGTCATAGCCATTGAAATAACAAAGTAATAACGTTATATCCTTCTCATGTGAAATTTGGTTATTGCGATACGCGCCTTTTACCACTGTACCTACCCCAGTGTACCTACTTCGTGTGTTCAATGTAAGCTTTTTTAAAAAACATTAATTCGAGGAATAAAAATAAACTAGCTTTTCTTGATAGTCGTCTTCACAAAGTCAAACAATCATTTAAGGGGCAATGTATACGCTTCTATAACAAGATTCCGGTTGATATACAAAATTTGCCTTTCACGAGGTTTAAAACTATAGTGAAACAAAAACTTTATACTAAAGGTTATTATACCACTTCTGCGTACTTGGATGACAAAAATCCGTGGTAGTAACCCGTTTAGCTCATGGAGGTAGTCTCGATCTCTGATGTTTCAAATAAAAAAAAATGTTATTTATAAAGAGCAACCCCTAGAGTTTCTTGCTCATTCTTCTCAGGGGAATCTGCCTTACGAATGAGCGGTAGAGTTTAACCATTGTGACGATTTCAAGTGTAATAATGCTTACCTATGAAATAAAGATTATTTTGAATTTGAATTTGAATTAGCTATACGTGACGGTGCGCGAGACGCGGAATCACGCGGTCAGCTGTTCAGTTGGATTTCCAATACGACAGTTTGACGTTCGATTCGGTTATTGTGAATAAAAATTAAAAGAAATAGGATAACAAATCGAATCGGTCGGTAACAGAGTTATCGTAAGGTTCTGAATCGACCTACAGGTTTTGCAACGCATCGTGTGGCATCGCTCTTAGAAATGTATTTATAAATAAAGACACAAATTTTTGAAAAATGGGATTTCTAATATTACCCGAAAGATACCAAAAGGTAAAATAAAGTTTGATATTGGTTTTCTAAATCAAAATTTTTCCAAATCAAAGTTGGTCGAGCGGCTGGGACACTGGCTTCATTAATCGTATTTTCATACCGTATAATAATTAGTGTATGTCCTCAATTTTATTATATATTTTTTCCAAAGCGATTTGATTCAACGCTTTCACTGTTGTGTGGAATCAACCAAAGCCATTTGAGGTTGTATAGCCTTTTACATGTTATTCATTTATACTTTGATACCGCACAGAGTTTTTACTTATTAATATAACGGATTAAATGTGCTAAATATATAAGAAAAGTTAAATAAAAAAATTCTACCTCCAACTCATCTACTTAAAGGTATAAAGATTCATCGAGGACCGCGCCCTGGGGCAATTTGCCCAGAAGATTGCTAGCTGTCCGTTTGTGATTTTTTTATTTACTTTGCAACAAATCGAAAGTTTAAATGGAACCATCATTTTTACCGTGAGCCCTTTTGGTCATCAAGGAATATCCTTATTTCAAAGAATAGCTCTACTACTGATCCCTATGGCATATCGTCTCTTAGCAAACAACACTGCTTAAATAATGTCGAGTGGAAAAACTGCATCATTTCTGTTATTGTATACAAGATTTTTGAATCTGTTGTGTAATAAGTGCTTTATTTATTGATAACAATATTGCAAGTGTGTTGGTTATATTATATTTATTGATATTTTAGTTTTATTTTGACTTCAGTATGTTAAAAAGTAAAATAAATAATAATAAAATAAATATCTGTGAGAAAAGTTTTAAGCTGATACCAGATGGGCTACATGTGCCAAGCCGATGTATAATACAACGAGGCGTCACTGACTGCATGCAGTATGCCTAGTACAGGAGCTCAGTGTATTTGTTGATGTCGGAAGCACAGATGTTACCTGTATCTCGTCACTGAATTCAACACATATATGATTTCAAAATGGTGACATTACTTTTTATTAAAGATGTATATACCGTCAACAAACTAACGTCTTTAATTCTCGACTATACCCTGCGGTGGAATTTGCTAACAAAAATGTAAACAAAGGTACCATTACAAAAAAAAAAGTTTAAGAATTGCGCAAATGCGAAATGAGAAAACATTTACGAATCGTGTTTTTTGTTTTACGATTATGTTGATTAAACCCTCAAGTAATCATTACCTTTTATTATTACTGAAAAACATCAAGTTTTTTTCATATAATACCAAGTGGTAAGCGACACGCCTATCCATAACAGTTGCAGTGCCATTCAGAGCTTTAAATCGCAAGAATCTTATGGCACTGCCACTGTGCTCTTCACCCTGATACATAAATTGACAAGACTCATGTGCGTGTAATTTTACCAGCACTTATCCTTTTAAACCGGATAGCTATAATGCTCCAATATATATAATAATAATAATAACTCCTTCACAAGGAGTTCTACTGATACAGTTCAGGGAAGTACTGCCACCTTATTTATTTCCGCCGTCAAGCAGTAATGTGAGCATTACTGCGTTCCGGTTTTAAAGTTTGTTGTTGAAATTACAGGCATATGGAACTTGTCAATTTATGTCTCAGAGTGACGCGCGCAGTGGAAATGCCCCCAAGATCTATGAGATTTAAAGTTCTGAGTGGCACTATGACTATTACGGACAGGTGTGTTGCTTACTACTAGGTGCATGGCTTATTCGTCCCGTCACTCGGTATCATAAAAAAAAGTTGTTTGTGACACAAAAATCATAATATTTATAATCTCTTAAAAATGCCAATTCCTGCTTTTGATTCTCGGACTATCATTCATATCTATCTTCGATGTCAATTAAAATTTATAACGCACTCCCTCACTTTTTAAAACTGATAAATAGCGTAAAAATGTTTAAAAATCAACTTAGTAAACATCTGTCTCAAAAATGCTACTATTCATTGCAAGATTTTTTTAATGACAAGGACAATTGTTCATAACGTCATAAAAAAGGAATTTTGATATGTTAACTATATTTATAAAAAATATTATATAATTATGTAATTTAATAAAATGACAAATGTTATGACTATTATTATATTTATAATTCTAGAATAATTTGACGATTAATTTTTTGAAATACTTTAGACTTCAATTTGACATTCATTTTCTAATTAATTCATTGACTTTTCAGAAAACATTTGTTTAGATTTAATTATCATTATAATGATATTTTAATTAATGGTAATCAAAATGTGTATTTAAAAAATTGACATTGCTATGCCCTTACAGGGTACATGTTTGATACTGTAAACTACTATAAGAACTATTAAGTAACAACATGTTTTGCAATAAATGTTATTATTATTATTATTATTATGTTTATTTTAATCTCTCGCCTCTCCCATGGCCTAAAAGACTAATTTTGAATTTTATTATTATTATTATCCTCTGCAACCAACGCTTGCTGTTGAAATCTCGACTGCACGCATTAACTGAAAACATGCAGTCCATCTGTTGGTATGCTTAGCAAAACTCTATGGGGTTGCTCTTCATAATAATAGACAGACACTTGTTTTACGTTAACAAAATTTATTTCGCATATCAAAGAGATAAACTACCAAGGATTTTTGTAATCCCAGTAACACAGTTAACAAACCCTAAATTGTTGATCAATCACTGATGATGTCAATACTGAAGTGTTACCACATATTGACCCAATTCCAGGCGCTTATTGGTTACGCTCAATAGATAGGCTTATCTGCAGTATACCATCCATTGGTTAATCTACTCAACCCGTTAACAGCCAACATTTTACTCTGAATGTATTATATTTTCAAATAAAATTATTTTAAAAAGAAACATCAGTAAATCTGCATTCCAATTATAACTACACATAGCATTCTGAAAACTATGGATTGTGTGCTCTTATGAACAAAGAACAATAATGACGTTATAGAAGAATTTTAAAATAGAAGAACGTACTAAAATAGGTTAAATGAGCCAGTAATGATGGACTTTTTGAATGCGGGAAGTCTATCACGGAATAATAATATATTCCGTGATAGTCAACAAATATTTACATTACATGTTGTCATGGCAGTAGAGTCCCTTGAAAAATAGTTCATCCAGCGTGGTACTGACACCTTACCTATTTCTGCCGCCAAGTAGTAATGCCAGCATTACTGGGTTCTGGTGTTAAAGGGTAAGAAGGGTGCTGGTGAAATTACAGGCACATGGGACTTGTCAACTTACGTCTCAGGGTGACGGGCGCAGTGGCAATACCTTTTTATATGCCCTTTTTAATGTATTTTCTTAGTGCAATAAAAATTTTAATAAATCTTTGAGTCGTGGTAGCTTAATAGTTTGACTTACCGCCTTTCAAGTAGAGGTCTCGGGTTCGAATCTGGGCCCGCACCTCTGAGTTGTTCAGAATTTGTGTGAGAAATTTAATGGCAAACTATTGGCCTAAACCGTCGCTTGAAAAGAGACCCGAGCTGAGCTGTGAGACGTATAAATGGGTTGATGACGATCAAATCTTTAAGGGAAGATAAAAAGAACAAACGTCAATTTAAAATAATCAAATTTATTGTCAATCGGTATATTTACAATAACACTAACTACATAATATAGGTACTTATTGATAAATTTATAACATTCTTAATATGTTTTAACAGCGGGTTTTTACACAGACAGTATATCGCGCGTGTAGTCGTGCGCGATTGAGCGCTCGTGTAAAGACGTTGAAGGAAAATTGCGCTCTCCATTGCGGTCCATTAGCCTTTACACGGACGCTTTTTCTATTGTAACAAAAACGAACATGAGCAATCGCGCGCGAAAGAACGTTAGCGCAAAAATTTCAAACAGGTGATCGCGCACAATTACGCGTGCCCTCCTGATCACGCGCGATAGAGTGACTGTGTAAACAGGGCTAACGGCACCATAGATGGTAAATCGTGAAGTTCTAGTGAACAAAATGCAAGGAACAAAAGTACTCACGTCTTTGTTACTACTGTGCCATTAACTTTGTTCCTAGTTTGTCGGCAAGCTCTCGTACATTCGCAAATAGTTTAAGTATATACCTACTGATATTTTATCATTATCTACTAACCCCTTTAGGCTTATGTACATAGCTGCGGAACGGAAAGAAAGTGACATTTTGTAACGAAAATGTGTGTCAAATAATGAGCTTTATGTCTATTGTGTAACCATAGACAAGTATGGTAACTCCATACACAGTGTGGTTTGTACTCGCGTTGCATAGCGCTATAAAGGGAGTCACCAACTTTATTAAGACTGCGAAACAATTGCGTTCGTTTGGTCCCATCCTGTATCTTTATTGCTAAAGCTTTACTTATGAAATTAATGTATACTATATGTAAATATTCACTCTATAAATCATACTCTTTAGAAACAAGATTACTTGTAGTTTCCTCTATAGAAAAAAATCCGATGTTATCTCTAAAAAACAAAACAAGCCCTTATACTTATAGGTCATCAGTTCATTAGGACATCTTTTCTATAACGTATACTTCGTACATTTTCAAAATGTGTATTTGTTTTAATAATATGAAGAAAATACCTAAATTCTTGCCACGTTTCTCCCTGTCCGCTTTAGTCTGGCTTTAGCCGCCAGGCGTGGAGGTTACATTTAAGAAAGAAATGCGATCTTATTCATATGACAACTACGAGCACGTTTGCAACGGTCACACAACTGGTCAAACAATCGGAATCGCCTCTTGAAGAACCGGATCAAGTCAAGTGCCAGAAGTCTGTAACAACCCAGTACACTGGCTGATCTAGGGTCAGAACCTGAAGTTATAAGGGTCCTGTGCGCGTACAGGTTATAGTGCCCTTCTTGTATACCCTAAGGATCGGTAGGGAGAGTCACTATAACCAAAACTAATGTAGAAAGATATGGGGCTGGTCAAATAATCGATCTGTTGAAGAGGAGAACTTCCTCTCGTCCTCTTCCTTCCGTCGAAGAGTGGTGGAAAGTGTTCTGTGTTTTATTCAAATAGAAATCTATTATGTACGTATTGGAAAATCCGATACTATGGTGTAACGTACAAACTAGATGCGATACGGCAGTTGCGGGAATTCTCTGGACTGCGTGAAAATTCTACACAAGACGCGTGACCTGGTTTTTGGCTCGTATCTTATTTGTTCGTTACACAATTGACATAAAGCTCATTGTACTGTAGTTACAAAAACTCTCTACCGTCCGTTCAGCGGTAATGTAAATTGAGCCTTATTCATAGTTTACTAATACATAGCACATATTCAGGGTGTCTCACGGCTATGCCACACGGAGGGACAGTGCCGTATTTAAGGTTTACAGAAAATTTTACTGAACGAAGACTTAATTTTGAATTTAAAAAGAATTCAAACTGCATTCAAGGCCTTCCTTTTATTTAAGATGCTATGTTATTTAGAAGAAAACAATCCTTATTATTGAAGCTTTCGATCAGTACAGTAAAATAACAGAGTTCCATTACCGACTCAGACCGGTGATAATTTAAAAATCTTTGAATGCAGTTCGAATTGTTTTTAAAATCAAAATGAAGTCTTCTTTCGGCGATTTTTTCTATCTACGGTATTCAACCTTAAACTAAAATATATAAAAGGGAAAGTACCTACTTTCCCTCCGTGTGGCAAAACCGTGTGACGCATTGTATATATTATGTGAAGATACCTATTTATAATTAGTTCCTAAATTAAATTTAAATCTTCTGTGCTTTTACAACCAAAGACATATTTGCACATAAATTAAGTGTATGTAGTTTGCATTACCGAATCGACGCCATTACAATACCATAGATGGAAGTAAAAAACGTTTGAAAAATGCTATCAAAAACAAATACTAATTGTAATTGTATTTAATTAACGAAAAGAGGCTGGGGCGCGGTAAGGACCACTTTGGGAAACTATGGTGTATGCCATCGATACGATAAGAAGATGAAGGGCATTGATAATCCGTCTAGTTATTTCACAGGTAAGTAAATCAGACTTGAAATTGTGGAATAACTCACACTGGCGCAGAGACGAAGTCGCGTCCTGTTTTTCAACTACAACGCAAGGCGACACGCGTCATCATGCGACGACACTCGCATTAGCGTGCCCGGATCACACATGTCACAATATAAATTTGTACCTTCATGATGAGAAAACAGAGATGAATATGCTATAGGCGAAAAACATGACGCGTTGCGATGCTTCGATTCTGCGCCAGTGTCAGTTGAGCCTTGTTTACATAACTACTAATTTGCAAGGCAGATTTTCTTTTGGGATAAAGTAGAGATATCAAAATATTTGAACCAGATTACTATATGTAGTAATTAGAGAAGGTAAATTATCAATTAGCCACTGCCCACGTAATAGGAAGAAGCTAATATGGTTTCGTAGCGGAAAAAACATTTTGTCACTGTCGCTTAAACGTTAAGTAATTATTATAAATAGTATGTTATATATTGTTTATATAAGGTTTTCATTAATACTTTAATATTAACTTAAGGGTAATATGTATAAAATTCAATATACAACATCAAATCCTTAGGTGCATTCGCATTTGTTATATACATATACATATATTTAATATTATTTGATGTTATTTCCCACTTATTTTATTATTTATTATACTTGACAGATAATCCAGGGTTATAAGTTGCTTTTTGATTGTGAAGTCAGTTATTTGTTGATTTTTAATTGTGTAGTTTTTGGACATGTTTATGTTTCTTTTTTTAAATTGTTTCGTGTATTTTTTATTATAAAGGGTTTTATCAGAATACAAGTGAAGGCTTATGTACTTTATAGTCTTCTGTACTGAGCTGTAGACCTATTTAACTAGGTCTTTGTTATTAATATGAATTTGCTTTTATTTTGTATCGTGTTGTACGAAAATCCCTAAGTGATATTGATTTTCAATTAAAAACACAAAAGGGGTAAGTACGTTTATTTTCTGGTTATTAAAAAATAAGGGGTAATTAAAAATCCAGGATTAAATTCCAGGTATTTTCTTGAAAGGTTTGGGAGTTCGAGGTTGTACCCCGGGGTGAATTCCATTACTCTGGTACTCATAGTAGAGGGAATTCCCTGTTTGAGCTCGAAGACTAAAGTTCTCCCTTTGAACTGTCAATTTTCTCTCGAAAATGACGTCACTGTGAATTATCACTACTAGAGGTTTAAGTTGTCGCTCATACAAATGTCAAATGAAGACAATTTGTCTCCAACCGCAGAACGACAGCCAAATTTTGTATATTTTTGATAGATCGTAGTGCCGAAATATCTCCACTACCCTTGGGGCAGAAGACAGAAAGTACACGTAGAGAAAACTTAGTCTACGGTAGAGAGTTTCTCTTCCCGTTATGTCGTACTCGGAGGTGAGACATAATCGGTACAGAAGAGAGATATCTCTACGCGCTTAAGTTTTGTTTGTTTCTCATCATACTAAGCCTGCTGGTATTGGTGTAGTTGTCTGTATATTACTATTATTTTAAGACCAAATAGTCTCATTACTGGGCACAGATTTTCTCTAGGGAAAAAATTACCTCATAAAGTTGAAAGTACTTATACAGGGTTGTTTGTAAAATACTAACAAGCTCACAGGACTATATTACTAACATCATAAACAACAACTTTTGTACTATGACTTTTTTAAAAAAACATAATAAATTTACCAAAAATAAACTCTTACTAGGTACAGTATTTGATAGTAAGGTAGTAAAGTCAAACGTGGAAGCATCCTACCTACTTAATAAACGCCAATTAGTCGTAGTTCGGCAATTAACCACTAGATGGCAGCACATTGATTGAAATTTCAATATAATATCAAAACGCCGTAACTTGCAATAATAGGTATTGAACTTTTAACGATATGCCAACGGAATAAAGTTTAAATTATGTTAAGAATCTCCGAATCGAATTTGTTATTACTTTTTGAATTTGAAACTACGACCAATCATTATTATCATAATGATTTTGTAGCTTTTCTAATCGTTCTGATAATAATCGAGGCGCACAGAATTATCACCGTTCGAGTGTTCTATTTCAATATATTTATTTTTGTACAAAAGTAAATTGATGAATTAATAAAAGCATGGAACAAAAGTTGTTGTATAAGATGTTACATCGAGTATATAACCAGACATAAAGACGAAATGTCATGGCACAGCCTCTCATAGTTAGATATATTATCTTTATTACAACAAATACAGAACATTACACACAGTACACAGGTCAGTTGTTGGCGATGTATAATAAGTAGTACACCGCCAACAACAGACCTGTATTTATTATTTATTATTATTTATTGTGTGTAAGCTGAAATATCAGCTTTCTAATTTGCGATTTGTGTGCAAACGAGAGTTGATATTTAAAAGCGATATAAGGCCCATTTGCCTGATAAGTTGCCATAGATGGATGGACCTTATTTCATCTCTATTTCTGGTTATATAATCGATGTGATGTTACTACAACACATAAAATAACACATATAAAAAACCATGTATGAGAATACATTCATCTGCAAAATTCCTCTGTCTGTATAAATGAATTATTTCTGGTTATATAATCGATGTGATGTTACTACAACACATAAAATAACACATATAAAAAACCATGTATGAGAATACATACATCTGCAAAATTCCTCTGTCTGTATAAATGAATGAATGACAGTTTGTCTTTTATTCGTGTGTTTTATTCCCTTGTGCTGAATTATCAGTACCCTGGCACATTCTTTGGACCACAAGCAAGAATTTTAAATAGAGAAAACTGAGAATATATTCCCTTGTTAAACTTTATACATAAACTAAATTAATATAAAAGTTATATCGTACAAGTTAGGCAACTAACTGTTTTAACATTTACCCACAGGTATACCAATGGTGTTAATTAATAAATCAGTGTATAATATTTGGCATAGATGGAAGGAGTTTTCATGGACCCTGGTTCGTGTACATGTAACAAAAAGGGGAGGGATATATGATATTTATATATATACAGGATGTCTTCAATTTTTAATTAAAAAAAAAGAGGTTTAAAAAATTTTCACAAATAAAAGGTTTTTTTTCCAACACCCTGTAAAAATACACATATATAGATAAATGACTAGAGTAGCATTTATAATAAAGTACCTATATACAATTATGTACTAAATTAAGGTAGATATGGACGATTAATAGATAGCTAAGTGAGATTTGACAAGCAAATTTGGTGAAAATAAATCAAATGAATCGAATGTCGTGATCGACTTTACAGCATTGTCCACTAATTTTGCTTCCTAGACATAACTGTTATTAATTTGAAATTCAAAAATATTAAGTGGAATAAATAAAATTTGAAATCGTCACTAAAGGCAGATTACCCTGAGAAAAACGAGTTAGAAACTCTATGGATTGTTCTTGGTAGATAGATATTTTGTACACATTTATCACTTAACGTAATTTGTTTAAAATGTTTTATTTCAATGGCGAATGTTTGAATATCAACCGGAACCACACTATAGAAGCGTATGCATTGGCTATTAAATGAATTATCGACTTTGTGAAGACACCTGTCTAGAAGAGCTAGTTTATTTTTATTCCACTTATTGTTATTACGTCTAAACACTATTTTTCATGATAAAAATACTATTCTTCGTCACAAATGTAGTATTTTTGAAGCAGGAGAGCTCTTTGTCCAGGGGAGTACTAACAGTTTACATTACCGCCAAGTAGAAATGCCTTACTGCGTTCCTGTTCTGAAGGATGATGGTGACATTATAGGCGATCGGGACTTGGCAAGTTATGCCTCAATGTGATGGGCGCATTGGCAGTATCCATCAGAGCTTTGCTATTTAAAGTATTAAGTTGCACTGCACCTGTTATGAACAGGCGCGACGAAATACCAGGCACACGACTTGTCCGTCCCGTCATTTGGAATCATAAAAAAAGAAAGTTAATTTTTTTAAGTGTTAATTTTTATCAAGTGTCACTTAGCCCTTTTTATCTTTCAATCGTCAATATGATATTGTATGTAAACATTAAGAAATAACAAATACTTTATAATCACTATGCGTCACATTGACCTTTTCACCTGGCTATGTCGAAAAAAAAAGAAAACCATACAAATATATATGACAAATACATTATAATTTTTTTTATTCAAAGTAAATATATTTTTTGAATGAATTTGTAAATGAAAAATGTTTTTTCACATAGAAATCGCATTTACATTTGTTTTTTCAAAGAAACTAACGTTTCGGACTATTTACAGATCCCATAATCACAATTGAGCCAGTCCCATTTTTATCTGTTTCAGTTTTGTTTATGGTGCCTCTCCCTACCAATCTCTTGGTTGCACGGGAAGGGCACTTATTACCTGCACAAGCAAGCCCGCACAGGAACCTTATCAGACAAGTCCTGAGCCCAGATCAACCATATTATACAGACTGCATCCGGTGATCAAAAGCCTAAGGTGCGGCCCTGGGTGAACGACCCCGGGTGCACGTGCAACACCCTCCCTATTGTCGTGATAGGTGTTCGAGTTGTTGTCGCAGTTGGGTCAGTCCAATTTCATTTCCAAAGTGTCATGTACAATGTCCACATTGGGATGCCCGTAAGGAACCTCCACGCATTCTTCGTCCATTATAGCAAAACTCAAGTTAAACTGGTCATGAAGTGAAACAATTTTTTCGAATTCGGGCTGGCCAATCGGAGCGCAGTTGTCACAGTAATGATGTGGATGAATAGTTTTCAAACAAATTAAATGACACTACACCTCTATGTCTGGTTATATACTTGATGGATAAGAAAAAGTCAGCATTCAACTCAGCTGGCCACACTGGATTCACTAGAAAAGTTTGTTAATAGGTTTAAAAGTGACTGGGATTTAGTAGAGGCAAGCTGCAGAACCTTGAACACCGTTAAAGTTGCCTGCTTCTCAGTATTCTACACGAATATCACGGAGAGTGTGCGATGGAATTGGATTATTTAATTCCGCCTTTCCCATGCCTTCATCGTGGGACTAGACGTAGGCAAGAGTTCTAAGCCTCTGTTGTGGATATTCCAAAGATTTCACATTTACATGGCGAATGACAAAGGAGGGGAATACCCTGCCTGCAGACTTGTTCCCCGAACGCTATAACTTGGGCCTTTTCAAGGCGAGAGTGAACAGGCACTATTTAAGTGTGCATGATATATCGTCAACCTCATAGTCGCTTTCCGTAAGGTCAGATGAAGGTCAAATGCGCATTTACTATTTATATGATGGTTAGCATAAGATGTTTCTTTAAATTTCAATATTTTATTTCATTTGTAAAAATAGTCCACTAGTATGTTATTATTATTGACACCACAGATCACATACAGTGATTGATGCAAAGATCGAACAACACTAAAAATCCTTCGATCTGATTGCATGAACCTGCGTCCATGGCCACACGGGGCCACCGCTGTTAGCTCAGTTGAGCGGTGGCCTGCCCGATTGCCTGAGGGTTCTGGTGCGAATACAGCCAGACTGAATCAATTTTTCCAAGTGTGCGATCTTTGTTATCAATAATAATTATAAGAAACAAAAAGAAAATAGTCATGGTATTAAAATATCTTGACATTTTATTAACTTAAAAATTACAATTATAGCGACATCTGCAGTCGGTAATAGTAACGGTACAGGTACCTTTCTGAGTGAAGAAATATATTTCTCACAGATGGTGTTACGGCAAAAAGTCAGTTAAACAAAAGATCTGCAAGAAGCACGAAGAAACATTCGTAAGGTCTTTTGGTTGGTTCTGTGGCTTAATTGACATAGCGTGTGATACGGGGTTTGCTGGAAGACGTTGGTTCGAATGCAGGGTTTTTTCTGACACGGATTGCCTGAGAGTGCTGGTTCGAATGCAGCCGGATCGAATGAATTTTTCGAATTAAGTGTTTGATCTTTGTTATTAATAATTATAACTATAAACTGCCTCCGTGGCCGAACGGTTACCATGCCGGACTGCCACGCAGAGGTCACAGGTTCGATTCCCGGGCCGGGAGAAATATTTGTATGGCCTACATTTATTTCTCTCGTGAGTTTGGGTGTAATTTGTGGTTGTCTATGTGTGTGTCCATGGCACCCGCGACACAGGGTTTCCCTAGTGCAGGGCTATGTTGATTGTGAGCGTTGTGAGCGATTGTGAACAGACAGCTGGTTCCAGCCCAGTCCGAGCGAAGGAATTTTTCGTTCAGAAGTTAGGTCTTTGTAACAATAATAGTATTATATATATGTCAGACGTAACCATGAGAGCTGTAAAGGGCCCGAAACGTTGGTTCGTTAGAAAAAACAAATATACGCGATTTAAATTCCGAAAAATATTTTCATTTCAATGTGTAGCAATAGCATTAATTAAAGAACTCGACACGAATATATATTTTGAATGGCTGACGATGTTACACGATTTCACTATGATTAATTATGAATGACATCACAATTTCAATTTATATTTACATTGTAATAAAGAGGAAATGGTCCAATTACAGCTATTACACGTTTATATCCTACAGCTTAACCTACACGTTTAATATAATTTATGTTAAATATTGATGATACGTGTCATTGCCAGATGTCGGATTAGGCAGCGTATATTTGCCTATACTTCAAGGATCTAATATATATATAGAGTAGGTAATACTTCCCTCTGAAATCTGGGAACGATTGCATCGTATATTTTTGATGTGAAATCAGCGATTCGCTACGATAGTGCACGGCATGAGCCAACGTCATAATTATCATTGATGATACTTATCTTGATATATATTTATATATATATCTTGAAAATTATATTGATATTAAATTTATAAAATTTATTGGAACAACAAAATGCTACCGCTAGTGATGTTGTGTCATGCGTTTGTATCAGAGACGTATTCAAACGTGTCAAATGTCTTTCTCAAAAAAGAGACAAACCAAATTGTTTTCTCAAGGATTTTTCTTTGCGTTTATTTAGTTTTCTCACTATTAGAGACAAATCATCACATCTAATAAATATTTTAATAATTTAGAACCACGTTTTGAAAAAAAGTTTTGTAATTAAAAATGTAAGTATTTTGTTTTGATTTTTTGTTTTTGAGGTATCATTTGCTCTATTTGTATTTCTTGAAGTTTAGGTAAATATATAATCACTTTAGTCCGATCTCTGAACGTTACGATTGAACAGGGCGTCACAGCGTACATTGTTCTTTTTTATTATGCTGATATCCTTTACTGTTCAGTTCATGAAACCAAAAATAATTTACAACAAAGATACTTTTGAATCACCAAAAGAGCTATTCAACGCACGCAAAGCCGCTAAGAGCTAAGCACGTAAAGAGCTATTCAACGCATCGTGTGGCAACACTCGTACTTAAAAGTAGGTAGTTAAGTAACGTTGCTAGGAATAACTTCCATGATCTTGCTGTTGGCGCTGTCTTGTGACGCCCTTCACTTTTAGTTAAAACGTTGAGTCAAATTATCCTTATGATTAAATTCTCTCAAAGTTGGCACATAATGATTATTTTATAATATAAGCTAATAAAATAAATATAATGATTTCCCTGGGAATTTAACCTATTCATAACAATTTTATTTGTAATACGTAAAAACATAAAATTCACAATCCTGCATGCTCCGTGACATTTTTTTTCGTTTCATATAAATAAAATAACACTAAACACAAATTACACCAAAAAAGATTACTACAGAACACAATGTTATTCCCCTGTCCAGACGTTCCCCTATCCACATATTCCCCTGTCAACAAAGTCAATAAACTTCCCGTTTAAACAAACACGGGTCCGTCATTCTCCACTCACAGCACCAGTAAGTTCTCACAGTTTTTGAACTTCGAATCTTCTTTACCGAAAATCCAGGAGAACATTTGCCTCGCCTTCATACTCGCTCGCACTACACCACGAGACTTGTACCAATGGGCTGGTGATGATTCCCTTCCTCCTTCTGCGGAGTACTGCTGTCTCTTTAGTCGGATCTGTTTGAGGATCCCGACGAGCAGCTCGTTGACATTGTGGTTGATGCCAACTGAGATTTCGATGAACTTGGCTTTGTACGTGCAGGCCAGACATTTGCCATCTGTGAAGAGGAAACATGAAATTAATTAATTGTTCTGTTTAGTAATTTTGCTATGGAAATAGGTAGAAAATTATTAGGGATTATTATAAACCGGGACACATCATTCGAGCTTCCTTGCATTTTCAATATAAAATGCTCTAAGTTTAAAAAAATGTTATATAAATCAAAAACTATTAATGCCACTTGGAAGCTAAACATCATTTCCGTATATCCTGGTTAAAAATTTTAATTTGCTAAACTTAAAAATATTGGAGGCTACAGCGAATTGGTTGTGCAAATCACATACAATTTTTGCTATTGCTATTTGTGCTAAATGGATGCTATTTTCGTGTAAA
>NW_020654520.1:3072464-3081156 GCF_003589595.1 Hyposmocoma kahamanoa
GGCTGTTCACGCATGAATGTTCATTTTTAAATAGCACCTCTAAATTTCATTATAAGAAACAATTATTTTAATGGTTTGATTTTGCTATTCTCCAATTCAAGGCGTTTTTCTCTCTCAATATACTTTGAGTAGTGAGATCCGATTTTTATTATCTCCTGTGTAAACTTCCGTATAGTGGCGAACTAGGGGATGAATACGGGTTTGCGCACTTTCCGGTAACCGATTTCAATAAAACTTGGCAAATAGATGTAATTCCACGTACTTTTGAGGTCGGTTTTTTTAGTACTCTGTACTGAGATAAACATTCGTTTTGTGTACCGTTTAGGTTCTCGGGTTTCTCTCAGAGAAAAGTTTAAGGAGGCAGGTATCATGACTGTGGCATCACAGTACATTTACTCAAATATTTTGTATGCCCGTAAAAATATACATAATTTCATTAAGAAAGAAGTTATCCATAATACCTTAAAACTAAGTCCAAACTCATAGTACCACGACTGAGGTAAACGATTCTTTTATGGGGAACTGTTTTTACAACAAGATTCCGGGGAATATATTAAGATTATCATTTCCTAAGTTTAAAACTTACATTAAAAGTATTTTAATTGAAAAGTCGTATTACAAAACTGAAGAGTATGTTTTTGACAAAGAAGTATGGAAAGACAACAAAAGTCAAAATTCAACACAACTATGATTCAAAGTGTATTCCATAGCATTTAAGTTTATACGAATAGAGCAATCCTTAGAGTTTCTTGCTGGTTCTTCTCAGGGAGGTCGGCGTAGTGAACGAGCAGTAGCTTAAAAAATGACGTTTTCAAGCATTGACTTACAATTATATGGACGTCGGGTCCGCGCTAAAAAGTGTCCGAACGTATAGGGCGTTAAAATCGTATACAGAGCGTCATTCACGCTTTAGTCTTCGTTTGTTCGACTGACAGCGAAGCAAGCAAAATTAGACAGTACTGCGATGACATTACAATTTAAATTCAACGTTTTAGCTTTTTCATATTCCTTTACATGTCACTACGTTTAAATAGGTTGACTTGGGACATTTTTTTCGTGGTTTTTGTATTAGACCCGTCGTCCATTTATTTGTAAGTCAATGGTTTCAAGTGTAAAAATTTTACCTACGGAATAAATTGTTATTTGACTTTGACATTACCGAGTTTCGGTTTTTTAGTAAGGGTGCTGGTGAAATTACAGGCATATAAGACTTTGCAACTTATGTCTCAGGGTGACGCGCACTGGCAGTGCAGATATTTTAGATTTAAATATGTAAGAGGCATTGCAACTGTTATGGATAGGCGTGTCGTTCACCACCAGGCTTACGACTTGTTCGTCCCGTCACTGGGTGTCGTAAAAAAATTACCAATTAGCCGCGATCTGTGGCCACATTCCTGTCAGCTACGAACCTCGTGACAGAGAGTAAATAGTAAAATTGTTGTCTAAAAGAAATCAGAAAGTTAGAAATTAGTGATGTTTAAAGCAAATAACTATCATGGACAAAGATGAACACGTTATTCAGTTCCAAAAATATATAAACGACATTGATAGGCTAAGGAATGACACAAGATTAAATAAATATGCAATGTAGGTTAAAGGCGTACCTCTTAAAGTAATTTTCATATTTTATTCAGTAAATACAATGAATACTATGTAAGGTTATAAAATACATAGTATAACCGCTCACGCGATACATGCAGCCGTAGACGCATACCACACCTAGAGGTGCCGGTGTTGATTTTATACCGATTTATCGGATATAGAAGTTACAACAGGTAAATAACTAATATTAATTGATATTTCGGTAACTACTCTAGCAAACGATAAAGTTTTTAATGCCTGGATCTGTCATTTAAAAAAATAAATAACTTCAAAAATACGTCACGACAATCGTGTGTGTTATTGTTTGGGCTGGTGATTTCGGTGTTTATTCATTGAAAACATACCGTAAGTAGCGTTTTTTAAGTTTACCCTGAATATAAATATTTATAAGCTATACTTTAAGGAGTAATTTCATGATAAACGTTAGAACCACTCAAACGGAATATTATCATATTTATCCAAGTACACCAAAAATTTCATTAGTGCTTTTTAAGTGCAGGATTTGCGGTGTATTACTGCATTTTATTTGAGATGTTTTTGTTTGTAGTACTGAGGGTATTTATTTAGCAATGCAGAATAATAATTTTTATTTATAAAAATTTGTATTTAAACTGAATGCTTTTCTAATTTGCGAAACCAAATAGCCGCCATTTTGCGGTAGGAAGAGCGCATCGCGTGAGCGGATAAAGCAGGTATACTTAAGTAAGAGTGCACAGCAATTTAGCGACTTTTGGTAAATAAGTCACCTGCTATATTTTTCTTCAAATTAATTTAAAAGTTAGTTAATTGGGTGAAGGTATCGTTGCTAGGAATGAACATTGATGTTGCTCGGCTTCGTTCTTGACAAAAATTTGCATCCAATGTACATAACGTATAAGGAGTCCGTATAAAATTTTATTCCTCTGTTGCCGTATTTTTTTATACGTAAAAGCAAAATATTTCATTTTTAGGAGCACCTACTTGTATCGTAATATTATACGATTGTGAGTTTTTCCGTTCAATTCCCCTGAGATTTACCCTCGTTTAGCGGCTATTGCCAATGGGCAGTCGATCGAAAACAAGCGGAGTTTGCTGTAGTGGACTTCGTTTCCTATAACCAAAAGCGTCCCAATAAAGCGGAAAAATGATCAAAAGTCAATAAGTCAATTCTCAGTGAACCCGTGATCATTAAGCGTGTAATGATTGCTCTGAAATATTGTGAGAACAATAAAAAATAACGTGGTTAGACACTTATATGTAGTAAAAAGCGTTGAGAGAATAACACAAAAATTACCGGAACAATACTTGCTTTGCGTAAACATTTTATCACAGAATTCTATGCATAGCATTGACTTACAAATAAATGGACGACGCGACGGGTCTAATACGAAAACCACGAAAAAAATGTCCCAAGTCAACCTATTTAAACGTAGTGACATTTCAAGGAATATGAAAAAGCTAAAACGTTGAATTTAAATTGTAATGTCCTCGCAGTATTGTCTAATTTTGCTTGCTTCGCTGTCAGTCGAACAAACGAAGACTAGAGCGTGAATCTCTGTATACGATTTTAACGCCCTATAAGTTCGGACACTTTTTAGCGCGGACCCGACGTCCATATAATTGTAAGTCAATGATGCATAGCATAGTATGTAATTGATTGGCCATAGAATCCGTGTAATATTTGCCATAGTTAACTTTAAACAACTACATATATAACCTTCAGGAATATCACGCAGAGGGTGCGGTGGAATTGCACGATTTAATTCTGCCTTCCCATTTTCATAACTAGGGGACTAGACGTAGTATTGGGTTCCATCGCTATGTTATGGATATACCAAGGATTCGCGTGCATTAAGCGTTAAGCTTCCACATTTTTATATGGAATGGCTATGGAGGGAATTCCCTGCTTGTAGATTTATTCCCTGAACACTAGAACTTGGGCCTTTTCAAGGCGAGTGTGATTATTTCAGTGTGCATGCTCCTTCGTTAACCTTATCGTCACTTTCAATTAGGTGACATGAATGTCGAAGCATTTTGTTGCATTGTTCATGGTCGTTTTCAAAATAATATTATAGCGCGCATTTTATGAATATGCGGGAAAGTTTTAAGGTGAATCATAGAGATGACGTATTTTATCGTGATATGCCAAACCATCATCAAAATATCATCGTTACAAAACCGTTAAAAACTATTGCAGTCAGGCTGGGATAATGTTAATGTTCTCTTTATAAAATTCTTTGAATGGACACGATTTTGGTAACGAAAATTCCATCAAACAACACTTACAGTCTTACCACAAAAACGTTTAAGCAGTTGTTCACCAGATGTTTAGAAAAAGTTGTACCATAAATTCGCGCCTAACCATTGTTTTGGGATGGACAGCGGTTGGACATTGTTTAAATTTAAACCACTGCCAGATGTTAGTTTAACGCGTGTTTTAGCCATTGCTACAGATCACCAATACTCAAGGGTCATTGCAAGCTACCGTTTACTGTTGTGTTTTATTTCTCTTTTCGTTTATTTGTGGTGATTATTATGGATGTCTTAAATTTTATTGATTCTATTGACACGGGCGACGTGGATTATATGGATATGTTTCGAGACAGAATACATCGTGAGCGAATTAATCCATTTGAGTATTACGATGAAAAGAAATTTCGGACAAGGTATAGTTCAATCTTCGGACCATAACATAGTGATTGTAAAGAAAGAAAGAAAGTGAACTTGAAAGAAAGTTTCGATTTTGTAGAATATAGACGTCCACGAATGCAGAGTTGACAGGTGCCTTCTACATTAATAGGAAATATTGCAAGAAGAAATTTCATACAATAACATTTTTGATATAACAAATTTATTAATAAAATTTGGACAAAATTATGCCATTTTTTCATCATTCAACAATAATATTTCAAATTCCTTTTTCTCCAACTTTTTTTTCTTTATTTCTTTTTCGATCATCAATACTTCAGTTAGTAACTTGTGTCTTACATCCTAGTGACACAATTCTTTAGTTTGGTAGGTACTTTATTTTCAATTTGTACTCCTTCTCCCATGATTTCGGTGTTTTCCGTTCTTTAACTTCATTGTTTGTTTGTAAAATAGTAACTTTCTGGCCTAATCTGAAATAAATAGGCAGAGTTTTTTTAAGTATAGTAAATTATGTGCAAACATAAAATAAGATATTTACGAATTACTCTCTCAACTATGCGTTTTTTACTTCCTCCTTTCTATGGCATGCTTTGTTTTTGTGCTATATTGTTAATAAGACGTTTGGGTAGCAGCTTACGTGCCATTCCGGAATATTTACGAATTATTATTTTAAATGCCGAAATAAAAATCTGTAGCTAAAAAATAGTACAACTGCATTACCTCCTCATCATTTATTTAGTAACAAATACTTATTCAACAAATGCTGGTTTATCTATTTGTTCAACTGAGTCCTAATTGAACAAAAGAGAACCGAGAGCTTACAACAACTAGAATTACAACTTACTAGAATCTGTAGCAATATTTAACTATTTATGATGTCGTCTTAGAGTGCATTGATATGCAATTTCTATGTATTTTATCAGGGCGAAAATTTCCAAAAGGGAACTTACTTTCATAATTTCGTGGTATTTAATTCCCATGTGTAGGATGACACTACTAAATTTTTCGTCTTGAATCACCACACTCGCGTTTTTATCCAGTTTTGATACTATTTACCGATTTAAATACGAAACGCACGAGAAAAGGCGAAAGTTTTTTAAAAGAAACCAACGATCACTAACATTACACGCACTATCAGTCCTCTCTTAGGTTCAGGTAAAAACTACGTTCCGTTACGCTTTACCCGTTAACAAAACAGGCTACGAGGTAAAATAAAAAAAATACATTTTAACAAATTCTTGCATTGTATTGTACAACTTGCAAATTATTTGCAAATAATATATATTTTATGACAAAACATTGCTAGTTATTTTAAAATTATTAATAAACCACTGTTGGATCTGCGTAAAATAGAAAAGTGGGGACAAACGGCGAATGATTGAATGAATGAATTCTAGTGCTGCCATAGATGAATATTATTTCTGTGTTTATACTTTGTCTACAAAGACTGGCGTTAAACATGGTTTTGTGGTACGACACGTTAAACACTGTTTTAAACAATGTTTAAAGACTTAGTCACTGACTAAGTAAACGCATGTTAAAACGGTGATTATTAAATCTTTTGTAGTAAGACTGCTAGAGCTGTATTTTATAAGTAAATATAGGATTATTTATGAAAGGCAAATTCTAAAATTGCCATTGACATTGCCAGTACACACTTAAATGAAGTATGATATTGAAAATGAAACTATTTTTTCGGGTTTAAACCATGTATGTTTTTTCAAACTAACCAACGATTCAAAAATTAATTGATTGATTGGAAATTTAAAATAAGATTAAATAAATTAATAATTTTCGTAATGGTTTACTTTATATTACACATCCTTGGTTGATATTACCGCCTTAGTCAGCCGTGACCATGGGACTTGTAAACCGTCCGTAACGGTCCGAAAAATAGTTTCATTTCCTATGTGTAACAATCTCAGTCGAAAATCTAAGGACTCGATAAAGTTTGATATTTATTTTTCAATGATCATTTTACTTTGATTTGATGGAGTCATCGAGTCAGAAAATCAATCAGAAATAGAGACAAAATAAGGGCCATCCATCCTTAGCAACTCATCAGGTAAATGGGCCTTATATCACTTTTATATATCAACTCTCGTTTGCGCTGAAATCACAAATTACAAAACTGAAATAGTACGGCGCCAACAACTGACCTCTGTGTACGTCTCCGTATATTCCAAAATTATTCAGTATTTATTCGTAATAAAGATAATAACCTCTAACAATGGGGGCTGTTCCATTCGGTGGTGTGGGAAAAATAAAACATCTAATTACAAAACAAACGGAATCACATTTCATCGGTAATTCAATATTAAATATGTAATTTTTAAATTTTCCTCCATTATAGCAAAGCTCAAGTTAAACTGGTCGATTTGAAGTGGAACTATTGACAATCGGAGCGCAATTGTGACCGTAATGATTTGGCAGAACAGTTTTCAAACAAATTAAATGACATATCGTCTCTATTTCTGGTTATATACATTGATGGAGTTTTTGGCCAATCCAATAGAATAACAGGAGAATCTAATGCACAAGCGCAAATATCACAAGTTACAATTCATATCAATGAAAAGATTTGAATGTTTAAAATTACCAACCACTGATCGAACCACAAACTCAATAACAAACGTGATTGATGCAAATGTTTCATTGGCGCCTTGACTACGTGCTAATTGCGAGTTGAATTACGCAATTCAAATGGACCTCATTGGGAGCACCGCTTGGGAAATCAATTTGTCCCATAATAGCGGGTAATAAGCGACAATATTGCTGAAAACCCGGAGGAGATTTGTCGTATTGGATAGGGATGCCAGAGGACAGAGAACTGCCGCGACATTTTGATTTTGCATTCCCCTGGCTTTTTGCCTAACGATGATATTTTTAAACAAAAAGAATTGATTTTCATGATAATTAATTATTCATTTATTTGTAAAAACACTTGTGCATTTTCGTGAGTTTCGTGATATTGGCACTTAAAGTTTTTTCTTTGGAAAATGTCAATTTGTTTTATAATACTAAGTGACGGTCGAGTAAGTTGTGTGCTTGGTGGTAAGCGACTCGCCTGCCCCTGGCAATTGCAGTACCTTAAATCACAAAGATCTGAGGGGCACTGCTCCCGACACTCTGAGACATAATTTGACAAGTCCTATGTGCCTGTAATTTCACCAGCACCCTTACCCTTATTAATTGTACGCTGACGTTGCTAATTCAAATTTTTGTTGAATTGATATTCAATTATTTTTATGTGAAATTCCACAAGTTTGTTATAATTGTTAATACAAAGATCGAACACTCAGAAAAAATCCTTCGATCCGGTCGGATTCGAACCGACGTCTTCTAGCATACCGTGGCAGACGCTATACCAACTAAGCCACGAAACGAACCAGCGGACCTCATGAATTTTTCTATGCCCTTGAGTCGTATCTTTGTATTTGATTTTTCAACGACTTTTTAGCCGTAGCGCCGTCTATGAGAAATTTATGATATTTCGTCATGCTAGAAATCGTTGTATTAATAATTATAATGAAATTGAAATTAAAAAATATATTAAGAAACCATTTATAGGCGGTTGTAAATCTTGATTCACTGATTCCAGATTTGTTAATAAAACAATTCCACTAGAAAAGCCGGATTACGTTAGTTATGACATGAACCGATAACTCAATAGGACCGTAGTTGGGTATTTAGTATCTATTGGTATACCAGATGTCGTTACGAGTGCGAAATATCTATTTTTGTAACTAATCTATTTTCCACTCACAAGTTGCAATACTCTAATTTCTAGTGATAACAAAGAAATCAACTAGATGGCGCTTAGACTTTTATGAACAGTGCCGGGTATTCATTTATTTTGTTTAGGACTAACGCCATCTACCTATTTTAGGAAGCGTAACACACAAGTTAGTAACACACAATGTCGCATGTTTGTCAAAGTTCAGAAAACAATTTTATAATAATAAATGTAGAGTTATTGGTTCATGGTTATGTTAAGAAAGGGTGTATAAAAGCTGATGTGTACATAAAAAATAGTACAGAGTACTAAAAAAACCGATCTCAAAAGTCATTCATCCCTTAATTTGCCACCCTTAGAGGTGGAATGTTTTCTTCAAATTTAAATGAGACTACATCTGAGGTACCCTCTTTCCAACAAGAAAAGAATCATCAAAATCGGTACACAAATTGTTGTGTTGAGTTATCGCGTAACCAGAAAGTGCGCGAAACCGGTTTCATTCCCTAGTTTGCCAACTTTAAAGATGGAATGTTTTCTTCAAATTTAAATGGGACCACATCTGAGGTACCCTCTTTCCAACAAGAAAAGAATCATCAAAATCGGTTCACAAATTGTTGAGTTGAGTTATCGCGTAACCGGAAAGTGCGCGAAACCGGTTTCATTCCCTAGTTTGCCAACTTTAAAGATGGAATGTTTTCTTCAAATTTAAATGGGACCACATCTGAG
>NW_020654520.1:3081166-3081466 GCF_003589595.1 Hyposmocoma kahamanoa
TTAAAGATGGAATGTTTTCTTCAAATTTAAATGGGACCACATCTGAGGATATCACAAAAATAATTTTTTGAGATATCATAAGAAACCATAACCCAGTTTCAGAATATTGAAATTATTTAATGATATTTTAGCTATGTACAATTAGGTAAGGTAAGTTCCGATATGTCGAACACGTTAACTAATTTTAGCTGTTTTCAAAAGAGAATATTGTGCTCTATCTTTTGCTATTTAAAACGCATATTTGACCATTTGTCACTGAGCCGCGTTTTAGTTCGTGGACGGCAGAATTAAATTGTACAA
>NW_020654520.1:3096466-3100660 GCF_003589595.1 Hyposmocoma kahamanoa
CTGCACTAGGTTCCTTCGCGTTTGGATACCACTTTCCACTTAACATCAGGTGGAGTGGAGTCATTTGCCTGTCCTGTATAAAAAAAATACAAAAAAAACATACAGACGAATTGAGAACCTCCTCCTTTTTTTGAAGTCGGTTAATAAATCATTAGTATATGTAAAGTATTTATTGAATACTGCGGTTTTCTTGTGAAATTTAGAGGTAAGTTTGAATTTATTTCTATCATGAACGTTAGGAATCGTATTTTCACACCGTATAGTAATAAGTGCGTATCCTCAATTTTATAATATATTTTTTCCAGAGTGATCGATTCAACACTTTCACTGTTATGTGAAATGAACCAAAGACTTTGAGGTAGTATAGACCCTTAAGAACCACGGACTGGTTCGTGTCGACAACGTGTCGAGCACGTTGTCATGCTACACAGCGAGAGAAGTAGAGAAATCTGCGATTTTTTTTAATTTCCCGTACTGCGTATGTAAAGAGCCCGAAACGTTGGTTTGTTTAACAAACAAATATACATTGTTTCTATTTCCTCAATGTCCCTCAGCAATCATCAGATGTCCGAATGCACACGAATATTAATTTTTAATTAATGGGCTACCTAATTAGATTTAAAATCTATAATAATTTGAATTTTGAACAACGTACTTCATCGTTGTTTTGTTTTAATTTCCGTGTGAACTAACATTTACTCCATGTCAGTAAGCAAGTTAACAAAAATATAAAGTAAGTAAAGTGTTTCATATAACTAAAACTTGTTTTATATAACTAAAAATGAATATTTTATCAATAATTAATCATTTTAAGTCAGTCCGTATTAGAAAGAAAATAAATTTATTCAGCACAAACACATGTTTCAAGTACAATATTATGATTTTATGCTTATTAAAGTATTGCACTGAAAACGGCCCCACTAGCGAATACTGCGGCGGAGCCACAGTGCTGGTTTTCCCTTCCAAACCGGAACACAATAATGCAGACATTACTGCTGGGCGGCAGAAATAGGTAAGGTGGCAGTAATTCCCGGGACGAACTCTTTCTTTTCTTTTTCTTCAATGAATGGATGCTATCACCGCCATTCCACGGAGCCAAAAGAAAGGATTTTTCTTATATAATTACGTCACCACACTATAAACGCACACAGTAGGTATATTTATATTTATATATATATTTGCTATATTTAAGTACTTTTGCGATCTATAATATAACACACAGCATTAACACAACGTACAAAGAACACATACGCAATTATTTAAGCAGTTTATTTTATTTTGCGACACACACGTCCGTCACTCATCTCAGCTCAGGGCTCATTGAAAATCAGCGCCACAGTCAATTGCGGCTGTGGCATAAGCTGAATGAAGTCCTTTTGCGTACGCCACAACCGCACACATGACAGTACAACATTTGTAGTTGTTATATTTAGTATTTTTCTGTTTTGTTTGTTATTGTCTTATTTAATTTTATTTTAATTTTGTTAATTACGTCTTTTTGTTTTGTTTTGCTTGTCTAAGTAGTATCAATATTTTTTTTGTATCTATGTGTTGTGGCGTTGCAATAAATGTCTATTCTATTCTATTCTATTCCATTCTTATAGTTTGGATTGCTATTAGGCAGATTTGGGTGTATGTAACATTTTCTTATCTTCCCCAAGATCAAAGGAAGCAAAATTGTTATATAGATTAGTTAATGTGGGAATTAAGCGAAGACCGTAGATGATGTTTAAGGAGCCTGTCATTACGGGGGCGACATTTTCTAATCAAGAAAAAACCCTCCTTAAAGATTAAAAAAAAATATATTTTCCCAATGGTCTCAACCCCTTTTCGATGGTATCGACTATTTTTCATAAAGATGAACTGCATTAGAGTGCCTTTGAACAGAAGTTTTCATTATTATGGGAGTGTCAACTGTAGACGCAAAAAAGTCACTAACGCCAAACAGGCTTTATTTCCCACGTGAGATGATTTATTACCAGCTCCGTGATAAAGGGTGACGTGGGTCATTTTTACATGTAACCACAGCTCTATTCTCTTGGGTGCTGTGACGTTTTCTATTATGTGATTCGGAATGTGTGTTTCATGATTAGATTTATGTAGGGCGATTGAATATCGTTTCGGAGTGAATTTAACGGGCTCGCTCTGATGGTCCGCGCGGAATTTGGTTGTTTCAATTGAAATTGAAAATTTCTTTATTTCCGAAGGTAAATAACTCTTTAATTCACAAACATGAAGATTTCTATTTTATTGGCTACGTATCCACTGAAATAAGCCTTTCTCTACTCCTGTAACCATAAACCATACCACAAAGGCGCTCTTTTTAGTTCTGTACCAAAATTCTATTGTCTATGGTTTTTATTCTTAATACCAAGTGACGGGACGAGTAAGTCGTGCGCCTGGTGGTAAGCGACACGTCTATCCATAACAGTTGCAATGCCACTCAGAGCTTTAAATCGCAATGATCTTAGGGGCACTGCCATTGCGATCGTCACCTAGCCTTGTGTCTATAATTTCACCAGCATCCTTACCCTTCCAAATTGGAACGCAGTAATGCTTACTGCTTGGCGGTAGAAAAAGGTAAGTTGGCAGTATTTTCCTAAACGAACTCTTTCACAAGGAGCTCTACTGCTACTAAAAATGGTAATCACAATCATAATCAAATACTGAACAGAAAAAGAAGGATGGCGAAAGCTGCCCCAATAACGACGAAGAGCCGTTCATGGACTTTGCTAGTATAATTTTGCAATTTAGTTTATGCCTAGTTATCAATATATAATTGTATATTTTTAGAAGTCGGGAATAAAAAAATGAAAGACATTATATTTTAGAACCGATGCAAGAACTCAACGCAATTGATTCTGTTCGACCATAGATTAGGTAACGTTCTTGTACGTACGGTTCATTTTAAGCATGATTGAATGTTTACCTACCTAAAGTATTGGATATTTTATAGTACATACATAAAACAATAATGCTATAAAATACGTAATGAAATAATTAATTAAACAGCAATGACATCAAATAAAAAATAAAACACAATGTGACAAAAATATTTAGACAGTATTTAAATGAGAGATAATGAAAGTTGCAAAGGAACGTTTTAACAAGAGACCTCTTGCCAATGTCAATGTCACGTTGATATTGAGAACAGTGTGACCATTTGTGGCAGATTTCTGCTATTAAGCAGATTTAATTTTTATTCATTTTCATTGCTGCAGAACATGATAGTTATATTCAATATGGCAGAGTTCCGTAGATTTGGGAATATTCGGGAAGTTCTTTATTATTTTTGGAATGAATCTTTGTTGTTTTCTGCTACTACGAACAAACATCTGAAGCGAAATACAAGACGTTATAAACATAACCTACATCAACTTTATAACCCCAGCTTCTACAGACTGTACCCAGTTAGCGTTTTTGATGCTTTGATAATTAATCACAAGTATTGTAGGTCTCCTTAATGCACGTCGTCAAAAACACTGGGCCACAAATTACACGGGATGTCGCCATCCTTCTTTCATTATAGTTTTGACAGAACTATAACTTCATTTAAATACACAAGTCACGACATTGTAAAGTGACTATCTGATCGTCGGGACATCGAGATTGACAGACTAGTAAGAAACTGCTCTCGGAGTAGCTCAGTGTATTCAACTCATAAAAATTGTAATGGTATTTTCAATAAAGACCTAAGAATTTTGTAGGTATTTCAATAAAACGCTGAATAATTGCGATATCGAATTGAATTTGATTAAAGGTGAGTACACTTGTTACATTTTTTTAAATAAAAAATAAGTGTTAATTGAATTTTTATTGAATTGATATTCGAGAATCGATCGATAATTGATATTTTTAATGAATATCAATTCAATAAAAATTTAATTAATACAGTGAATAGCGACATCTCTCGCCAGGACTGGTAGCTGTAAAGGTACTAACTGGGTGATAAATCTGTAACAGATTTCTCATAGATGGCGCTACGACTAAAAAGTCGTTGAAAGACCAAGTACAAAGACACGACGCAAGCACATAGAAAAATTCGTGAGGTCCGTTGGTTCGTTCCGTGGCTTAGTTGGTTTAGCGTCTGGCACGGTATGCAAGAAGACGTCGGTTCGAATCCGACCGGATCGAAGGAATTTTTTCCGAGTGTTTTTTCTGAGTGTTCGATCTTTGTATTAATAATTATAAAAA
>NW_020654520.1:3100670-3128541 GCF_003589595.1 Hyposmocoma kahamanoa
TAAGTGCTCAATTGACCACTATTTCACCTGATGGAGAGTGATGATTTGGTCGAAGAATTTCGACGAGTTCACTTTATATGAACCTGGTACTTGTAAAGAAAGGTGGTCTTTTGGTGAACGTAACATTTTTCCTATTTTGGTTAAGGGGTGAAAACAGTTTTTATGGAAAACTTCCTTAGCAACCTGGCTATTTTATCTGTCACCCATTGTACATTATCCGTATTAAGTATTCTTACATATTGACCATAATAATACGAGCAACAACCGCGACAACATCATCCAAACCTTTCGCAAATGGCGTTTCGAAATGCGTAATAGCGACTGCTGAAGATGTCAATCTCAGAATGGACAACAGCGAGGTCATTGTACTCACGACACATACGGGTGAGGGATTATAAAATGAGGTATTGTTGGTGTACACACACAATTTGAAAGTCACAGGATTACGAACGCGCTAGTTTGTATTAAAATTAATTAACGAAAGAAGATTAGGGGCATCGATTTTGGAATTAATAATCTTGTAAAGTGTGACAATTTCAGATTGCTTACGTCTGCATTCTAGGGAGTTCAAATTAAACTTCTCCATCAATTGTTTGTAAGTATTGATGCCGCGACCAAGATCATAACATATAGGATATTAACCTTAAACAACGCTTTTGCACGCGCTGGGCCTATCTTGGGCCTAGTGGTATAATAAGGTAAAAAATAGTACATTCACAACTTTAATTTGGCTCCTTGGAAACCTTTTCCCAAATCATTTTCTTCTTTAAACTGGTTTTATAATTTCTATCACTTGCAATAAATAAACCGGGGTAACGGGAAACTTAATTAAAACACGCTCCATAGTTGTAAAAAAATACAATGTCCAAACCCGCTGAAGCCCCGCTAATGTCCCGGTACCGGTCCGCGCCCCGCCACTGACGCTCTGTGGGGACGGTTGCATAGAACTCAATATATTACAATACCCGCCCCCGCATCAGCCCCGCGTTCGCCACGGGCCCGGCGCGCGCCACAGCCGCGCGGCTACCGCGCGTTTCAGTGTGCCAGGGTTCATATGAACTCATACATTACAAAAATTCCCGCGCTCGGAACGCTTCCACGGCCGCCTCTGTGTAGCCAGAGCATTACGAATGGAATTCGATCTCGTTCATATGACCACCACGTTTGCAGTTTGGTCAAACAATCGATCTATTGAAAAGGAACTTCGTTAATCGTGTAATCTCGCTAAATGGTCCGATCGAACGGTGATGTAATTTGACGCCGATTGCTTACTTTTTATGGGGTTACGTTAAGTCGTTGGTTTAAATTGGCGAAATTGCCAACGTTTCAATGGAAAATTAGCTCCATAGAATTGAACGCTGCAAATGTGCTCTCGGTGGTCACATGAACGAGAACGATGTGTACTGCACCTGGTATACATTTCAGCTCGATATTCCAATTATTCTGTGTTTTATTGAAATACAAAATTGTTGTGTCCTTATTGAAAAAGTCTATACATTGATGTTAGCTCCATTTTCTACCATTATAAATTTAATCAGTCGTCGGCGGACTGGTGAAACACCCTATAAACAACAGTTATAAATACAAATTTCTTTACCATAAATTACAATTTACAAGCCCCTTTCAACATTTGATTGCACGGAATTATGTAAAATTTTAACAAACTTTGTTGCGAAGTGTTACGTCGAAATAATTTGGTAACTTTGTAAATCGGTTTTATACTAATAAATGTTTCACAAACATTGAAATAGGCAGAGTATATTTATAGAGTGGACAATACCTCCATCTGAAACTACTGAACAATTGACAATAAACTACTTCCTTGGCTATTTACTTACTTACGGTTATTATACTGAATACGGGTCCCATAGTCACGGTTGACTCAACCGTGACCATTTACAGGTCCCATGGTCACGGTTGACTCAACCGTGACCATGGGACCTGTAAAGGGCCCGAAACGTCGGTTTGTTTGAAAAAACAAATATACGCGATTTAAATCCGGAAAAATAGTTTCATTTCCTATGTGTAACAATCGCGAAAACCTAAGAACTCGATAATAAATTGCCAATGAAAAAAATTATGTACACTTAAACAAGACAACATTTATTTTACGATAATAAATAAATTCTCTGTATCCTTACAGGACATATTTTGAAGAGCTTCTTGGAGATTTTTCTTTACCTTAAAGCAACAGAAATTATAAATGGAATATTTGGCGTTTAATTTATTGTACAAAAATGGTCCAAGAAACACAAAAAATCTTGAAATAAAAGTATGTTTTGATGATATAATTTTGGGGCAGACAATATCTTTTCGTCTTTTATTAGTGTTTTCAGTAATATATGGGAGTAGTACCTGCTATTTGAGGACTGTGTAAACTTGCCTGATTATTTTAAAATCAGCAGAAACGCGTAGTTTTTTAAACACAAACATTAACTTACGGAGTCGGGCGCTTAGTGCTTCGATATGGTGTTTAGAGGATAGGATGTCATCTAATATAACACCTAAATACTTTATCTTGTATTATAACATAAGTGTATTATGCTGCGCTCTCTTACAGGGTCTCACATGCAGTTCCTACCTCTAAGTCTGTGTACTATAACACTTAAGAGTACATGTGAAATGCAAATAGGTAAATAAACAAAAGATAAAAGTTGTGTGTTTCGCTCGGCAGCAAAGTTGTTTTGCGTCTCATGCCTTGAAACGCTCGTTTATTGCTCAGGTTTTAACGCGTCAAACAACAACTGCGCAGCCTTGCATACCAAATAACTATTCCCTCGTTAACAGCCGAAAGATACTTGTTGTTATGAAATTACAAAACACTATATTGAAACTATAGAATGTCGTTTTTTATTGTTAAAATTTGAGCCGTGACAAATGTTAGTAGACCGTCGGTTTCGAGGCATTTGCGCGATCTGAGAGTTTTTGCTAACTCCCCGCAACACTGTACTGCATTTTGCGCGCGTAATTGTCAAACCAAAAGACTATATTGCAGCGTACCGTGTTATGTTAAAATAATTTCTAAATTTTAAAACTTATGTACAGTGTATTTTCGTTTTTAATATCTCATTCAAAAACACCAATTTTACCATGTGTTACATGGTATAAAATAAAATATTATGTTGTCGTTATTTGATGAGAGTTTACTGGATACTGAATGAGGATTGACTGACTCTGGTTGACTGAGTCTGGTTGACTGAGTGAGGTTTACATTTTGTATGAGCTACTTATACTAATTTGGTACGTGTGTTCTATGCTGATGCACAAGGCATGATTGTAACTTTGCTTGTATCAAGACGTGCCTGAATGTCGGAAGAGGGTTAGACATTCTGGCACGTCTGTGGCTGGTACACCAATACCTCCAAAGTTGAAACGTCATGGTATAGATTAGGCCTAGCGAAATCATATGAGTAAATCAAAATACTGTAAGTGACTTTGTAGCGTATTAGTTTGCTACGGCAGAGTTGTTGTTTATGATGTTAGTTAACACAGTCCCGTGAGGTTGTTAGTATTGTAAAGGTAACACTGTATACCAATGAATACAGACAAGTACTTCTTTTCTTTTAGAATCTCTGAAATATAGGGTAAAACATCAGCTGTTTTATACCTATGTGGGTGCTGTATTATACATTAGCATGGACTTGTACTTTCTTCCGCAAAGCGTAAATCAGAGTTTTAAATTAGCCTTACTTATTCAACAAGTTAAGATTAAGTTGTAAAGATTAACTTGTTAAGATGAGTTCCGCGATTTTTCTTCTCAAACTTTTGTTTAAAAATGTTGTCTAAAAGTTAAAAGTAATATTTAATTTGATATTAAAAAGAAATGGCTGTTTGTAAATGTTTAAAAACATAGTACACAAAGTTGATTTTCGTCAACCTTTTCGATTATAAGGGGTAAATTAGATATGTAGATTGAGATCTATTTGGTTAATTAAACAGTGGTCTAATAATATCATACAATAACAATAAGTTTGTTTATTTTCTCACCACAACATTGAATGTAATAACAAGAACTATACATAAAATAATCTCAGTACAGAGTACTAAAAAAACCGACCACAAAAGTACGTGGAATTATGTCTATTTGCTAAGTTTTATTGAAATATCCCCTAGTTCGCCACTATATAGGACTTGACGCTGGAGATAATAAAAATAGGTTCTCACTACGACACTACTCAAAGTATATTGAGAGAAAAACGCCTTGAATTGAAGAAATAGCAAAATCAACCATTAAAGTAATTGCTCCTAAATTAAAGCTAGGCGCTTTTTATAAAAGTGAATCTTCATGCGTGAACATCCACCCTTCGAGGTGGATGATTTTCTTCAAAATGAAATGGGACCACTATGGAAGTACCTCCTTTCCAACAAAAAAGAATCATGAAAATCGGTTCACAAATACCGGAGTTATCGCGTAACATACATACAAAAAAAAGAAAAAAAAGAACATACAGTCGAATTGAGAACCTCCTCCTTTTTTGAAGTCGGTTAAAAAGAATTATACTGTGGGAGACTGGTGTCTAAACTAGACGTATTTCAGGTCACCAGGACTCCACCCCTTGGAAAATACAAATTTGCAACTTGGAATTATGTACTTGTATTTTGATAATTGAGATTACTAAATTATCTATTTAAATTAAAGTTTACAAAGGAATTTAAAAAAATGGTATTTATAGTACAGGGAATTCCATGATTTGAGACCAGGTAAATTGTAAGCCCCATGTGTCGAAAGTATTTGTACTAACAATTTATTATGTGACCAAACACTATAAGGTGACAAAACTGTAAAGAAATAAACGTATGTGTGAGAAAAACTACACGGCGCGTGCAACGCGATCGAGCGTCTATTCGAATTCGAGGCGCTGCGGGAGCGTCGTAACTTAAAAAAAACCAAATGTTTTTTTTTCAGATTTTGGAAAACACATAACCACACAAGCGCCCTGGTTTTTTTTTCTAAATTTGGTTTTTGTCAGAAAAAGTAAAATGGAATAACTGAAGTAAAGTAAGACACTAACTTTTGTTTTAAAATATATATAACATGTTTATTAGTAATAAGTGTTACCCACACTTGCAATGTCATCAAAATTTTCTGTGTCTTCGTTTCCTGCATTCAAAGCCTACCGAATAATTTTATATAAGCGGCTATAATGTACGTTAGGTTATAAGGTACGTTAGGTTAGTAATGTAATAAGGGCTGTGAGCGATGTGGAAAAATAGTTGATATCGCCTTTAGATAAATAAATAAGTAGTGTTTTTATCAGTAATCATCAAAATAGCGATGCAACAGCAACCGATAGATTAAAAAAAGGTAAAATGTTATAATCCCCGTATTTTCCCAATCAATCCCACAAAATGCCCAATCGAGTTGATATTCCCCGCAATTTGGGGAATTCGCCACAAATTGACAACACTATGAGTGTTGCCCATTTATTTTGAGCAATTTATCTATGAAGAATAATATTAAGAACAAAAGATGAATTGTAGTAAAAACAAATACAATTGTCACATTGTCATATTTTTATTTTCATACATTTAGAAAAAACCCGTACTCCAGAAAAAATACGGTTTCTTTACATGTTTTTTTTTTCATTGTTTTTTCATCTCAGAAAAAAAACGGTTTTTTAACGACACTACGCCGCGGGAGGCAAAGAGGCATTGGCGTCCGGCCAGAGCCGACAAAAACCGAGCGTTGTAAAATCTTGCGCATTTCGAGTGCCGTTTAATTACGATGTTATATTATAGACGCTAAGATTCCTTGAAGAGCTCGTGTTACAAGGTCGATAACGTTAGGGAATTCAAAATAAGGGACTGTGACTAGTTTTCAAAATTCTTAGTCTGTTATTTTACCTTTGAACTAGTGCAGTTGACGAAGTATAATTCAGATTCTTCGTCTTCTAGCATTATGGGCACCACCTGATCTGTGCAGTCCACATCTGGAAATAAAGAAACATTGTTAACTTCATAACTCCCTTCTCCTTAGAATGAATTTACTAGGTCGACAAGCCGTCTCCGCTTTTCCGCTAAAGACGACAACCTACCTAGTGTAAATATTCAGATGTCGGTCATCAACCGTAGTTAACTAAATACCTACCTACCCGATTAGTTTGTTGAACGTTGCTAACAATTTTTAGCTTTTATAAGGAAACTTTCTCTATGTAAATGTAACTGAGACTATTGACTGAAATATGTTGCCCTGAAAAAAACTCCAAAGAAAGTCACCACAGAGATTCGACCAATCGACTTTTCAATTGAGAAGCAACCAATCTCTCATTAAACTATCATCTCTTTTCATTTCTACTGGTAATAGGAACATAAGTTTTAAAACTAAGGCTACTATTTCACTGTTCAAAATAACTTGCAATCAGTTACGATGTCCCATGAAAAGAATATCTATTGGAGTCGTTGACAAAAAGACGTTGCGCGTTTTGCTACCGCTAGGACCGCATGTCTTTTTCGTATAAATGCTTTCGGACCAGCTTAAGCCAATTCCGCGTTTAATTAATGTAGTGACCTGATGATGATGACATAAGAACTATTTAAACTATATATCATGCCAATTATTTTTTGATATATTATATTATGTAGGCAGCAAACAAATATGTTCATTATTATTGGTTTTTCAGTATCTAGTTTTTAAACAGCCATTTATCCAATATATAATTTAAGACCTGTTTTAAAAAAATATAGGAGAAAATTGAAAGCGAAGTACGTTATAATTGCTATGTACAATCTCTATATTTAAACGTTCGTGTTAACGAGCTAGAGTTCGTTATTCTTTATCGATGCAGATTGTTTCTTTAGCTTGTAGCTTTTCCAATTAGGCGATTATAGCAGATTTTACTTGAGGTATCAGGAATTCTGCTGTCATTTTTCGAAATCATGCCTCTATATTGTATGGCAAAACAGTCAGCTTTTGAAATAAATTGTAATCAGTATTAATGAAATAATGGTAGTTCTGGCCTATTTAATTACTTTATAATTATCTTCGTGAATTTTCTCTAAAGTTATATAACAGTCAATTATGAAAATGCTTTTTAGAAAAGGTGACAACGACGACATAAATAATTATCGCCTAATTACACATACCTATGTATTTTTTTAAAAGCATAGAAAAGTGTATGCATAAAAACTTGTGGATTTTTGTGACAATATAATATTATAAAACCAGAGCAATGACGACTTCCAAAGCGGAAATCTACAACATTGGCAATGTATAGTTTTATTAAATGAGCACTGAATATTAATAATAATATTAATAGCGGTAACTTAACCACAGGACTGTTTCATGATATGCTTTAGACTTCATGATATGCTTTTGTGTTTCACATGATTTACTTCTCAATCAATTAGAAAGAATCAAGTCATATTTCGCAAAGTATGTACAGTGCGTTGTTGGCTTTAAAATAACAGATAATGCATACACAATAAAAATATGAGATTTTAAATAGAACCTCAATATATTTGGTGTACCACAGGGAAGTTTTATAGGACCGATTTTATACCTACAGTATATAAATGATATTATTGATAAAATTTAGTATATTATTTTCTGACGACATATTCACCGTCGTAACTTGATTACGACGAATGTTAATTTCAGTAAATCAAATTATATGCAAATATGATTTCAATTTAAATATCGATGTAATTCAGGAAGTGTTCCACATGTTTTTGGATTAACCATAGATTAAGAACTAAACTGGAAAACTCACTTTCGTTGAGAATATACATGTGAGAATCAATAAGTTTGCGTATGTCTAAAAAAGTTACAAAATATAACAAGTAAGAATGCTGTCATAACCACATACAGGGCACATGTAGAATTCATTCTACCTTACGGTCTAGTAGCATGGCGTAAGAGTACAGACCGAATTTTGTAGCACAAAGGAATACATTTGAGCAATTTGTGCAATTTTATCAGATGAAACAAGCAGACCATTGTTTCAAAGCCTTGGTTTGTTAACAGTACCGTCATTATTATATGAAATTTGTATCTTTGTACGAATATACACATTTGTTTAAGAAAGCCAGTGATGTGAGCTGAGTAGCAGAGTTTGCAGAAAACCCGAATATACTTTTACTTGATAATATCCCTGTGACTGCAAAATATAGCAAAAAAAAATTACTTATAATAAACTTATACAAGTATTTAAATGAATATGATTTCTTTGGCATAAATATTTAACAAAAAATATGATATAAAAGATTTTTGCATACTTTTTTGTTATTCCCGACATACTTAACTTACAAATTTGTACGTTGTGACGTTCTTATATTTCTAGCAGCCAATTAACTTTCTTTCTAACCAAGTGATGGGACGAACAAGTCGTGAGCCTGTTGATAAGTGACACAACTGTCAAAAACAGTTGCAGTGCCATTCATATTTTTCAATAACATATATTTGAGGGGCACTGCCACTGCGCCCGTCACCCTGAGACATAAGTTGACAAGTCCCATGTGCCTGTAATTTCACCAGCCCTTCAAAACCGGAACATAATAATGCTCATAATACCGCTTGGCGGCAGAAATAGGTAAGGTGGCAGTACATTCCTAGACGAACTAAATATAATTTTATAACTAGACATTATTGAATATATATGAAACATTTTTGCACCGGCGCTGTTTCTTTTTTTTCATCTTTTGTTATACCATGTTTTAAGCAAAAAAGCCCTCTAAGCAGCCGGCTTCGAGCAGTCTGACCTATTAAAAAAATCAGCTTTAATCAGAAATTAGTTTTGAATTATTAAAATATCGATAACAATACAACACTAGTGTCCATATTGAAACATACGGTGTTTCGCTTTTCTACGTCTACAGTTTTCAAGTTCGCTTTTGCTAATTGCATACCTATTTCTTGCAGGGAAATGTGATTTAAATGAAATAAATAAAAATATATTTATTTCTCCACAAAACAGACGTGGATAATTGCAGGCTATTATAAAATAACAACCAATTGACGTTGACAAAAATATTGCTGATTTTCAGTCGTCACCTGTTTTCAGATACAACTACATTAAGCAATAATGTAAAATTTAAAAGCTGACCGTGTCAATCATTAATACAAAGATCGAACACAAAGAAAAATGACTTTGATTTCGAGTCGAACCAGCGCCTTCGCGATACCATACTTGACGCTCTCCCAACAATCTACAGAATGATCCAGCAAACCTCGTAGCAGATCTTTGTTTTATTTTTGCGAATTTTTTGCCGTATCGCCATCTGTGTATTAATAACCGATCATCCATCTATTAATAATTATAATTCCGTAAAAATAATTTAATCACGGTAGTAACATATGTTCGAAAAGCGTAATAGGAATGTGAAAAAGTTACATTTATTAAATTAATAAATAACCTAAAAATTTTGTGCTGTTAGTGGTTTTAATTATGGTTCAGTTGTTACTCAATTTCTGTACTCGTTTGTAAAAGTTATTTACTGGAGTCGGTAGTTGCCTCTGTACAGAGTTAGATAAGAAAAATGAATAACTCAAAATGCTGGTACTGCACAGATATTTCTCGGCAGGGTTAAGGGTAGGCAATTTGAAGTTGCTTATCATGCAGTAAAACAGAGTTTAGTTTTAGTTTCTTTGACAATATTCGGGAAGATTCGAGTGGATCCTTCAGAAAACAAAGTGACTGCGAAATACAAATAAGATACCAACTCACAATTTATTTAACTACACATAAAACTCAATTGTTTCCCCTAGTGGATATTTAGCATTTGGCCGCACATGGTCTTGACTGCGCTAGTGAAAAAAGGACAAGCCTTTTAACCCGTATAATAAATTAAGTAGGGTACCTACGGGGCCCCACGTGGGCACGGACTTTAATACGCTTTCGCCAGTTTATACTGTTAGCAGATCTGCCCCCGCTACGTTTGTTTTCCATTACTAGATAGTCTTATTACGCTATAAGTCCATATGACTTCCAAGTCAAAACCAATTTTTTACAAAAGTACGGTTTATGCAACGAATGTAGGTAATAAGTAATAAAGCAATACGAAACAAGACGCTGTCCACGAGCACGTCACATACGCAAGTTAATTAGCTGTAGTGTAGTACGTGAATTTCAATTTTTTGAATTTTAATGACACTTTTTGAGTGTTTTTGTAAAACCCTTTTTTCTTTCCTGCATATACATATTCGAAGTTGCGAAGTTTGTAAAGAATAATATCACCGACTTTGAATTTACACGTAGCTCACGCCGCAACAAACAACTTGTGCTTCCTAAACCTAGGTTAGAATTATTCAGAAATGGTCCTTATAATAGAGCTATTAAAATATATTATGGCATTCATTAACACGTCCGTTTAGCGCCGCGCGAGTGCCGACTGACTGGCGGCCCGTGAGCGCGCGACGTATTTACATGAGAGCGAGAGCGAGAGGCATATATATAGGCTCTCTCTCTCTCTCTCTCTCTCTCTCCAACTTATGTTAGGGGTGTACGTTATATTTTGTAAATATTGTATAAAGGTAGGGGCTGAGGATAAGAAAAAACATTGACACTAAACCTTGAACCACGACGCTGTTTCCGCTGGACTTTCATCGTGCCATTCATCGCCGAGGTGAAGACTTCAATTCTGGGAGCCGATTATTTGCACCACAACAAGCTCCTGGTCGAACTGCATCACAGAAAACTCGCCGATCGCGTCACTGAGCTTAGCATCACATAATTTCTCAGCGTCTGAGTCAGGCGTTTACATGATCGACCGCTATCACGTGTACCACGACATTTTGAATCCTGACGTTCTGCGACCCATGTTACTAAAGAGCCCGATGAAGCACCAGGTGGTCCATCACATCGACACAACTTCCACCGGACAAGTGTACCAGGTTGCGAAAGTCGAGTTTGAACGCATGATGGACATGAGAATATACCGTTTGTCGAAGAGTCCATGGGCCAGCCCGCTCCATGTTATTAAGAAAAAAGACGGCAGTCTATGTGTATGCTAGTCCCCGCAGAAGACTAAATGCAGTAACACAACCCGACAGATACACAATACCACGAATTCAGGACTTCACGTATCAACTTCATGGCACAAAAATATTTTCCAAACCTAACTTGAAGATGGCTTACTACTGGATTCCCATATCGAGTGAAGACGCAGAAAAGACAGCAATTATAAAACCGTTCGGGCTGTTCGAATTCAACTGCATGACGTTTGGCTTACGTAACGCGAGTCAAACGTTTCAGCGCTTCATGCACGAAGTACTACGAGGTCTTAATTGCTGCTTCACCTTCGTCGATGACGTCCTCGTGTTCTCCGAAAATGAAGAACAGCATAAACTGCACATTCAAGAAGTACTCGAACGTCTCAACAACTACGGTGTTACATTTTTTTTTTTTTATTGCGACTCGGCAAAATGACTGCACCGCGCCTGATACTTCTGGACTGGATTGAGACTACAGCCATGAGGCTACATGAGACTACAGCATGAGGGTTCGGAAGGTTTGTCTTCATTTTCCATTTTCGCTTCAAACATTGAATATAAGCAAATACGAGTTCGGAAAAAACAAAAATCAACCTCCCCCGGTTATGAAATATCAGCAGCCGGCTTAAAACCTACTGACGAGAGAACAGCAGCCACATCAAATTACCCGAAACCACAGACCATCCAAGAACTCAGACGTTTCCTGGGCATGTTGAACTTCTACAGAGACTGCCTACCCTATGAAGCTGAACTGCAAACTGAATTAAATAACATTGCATGCTGGTCTGCCACGCAGAGCTCCCTCCTCAATAACACATTTGATGAAAAAGCAACACCAACGTTAGCTTGAGGCACCTGTAAAGGTACCGGCTGCGGCGAGAAACTTCTAAAATCTCCCACTAGATGTCACTAGCGGCGCTGAATGCCGAAAACCAGTACAAAGATCTATAACAAACACTAAATTCACCTCGACAACTTGATCTGTAGCTCAGTTAGTAAAGAACAGTGCCACGTGTAGCAACGTGGTCATGTGTTCAAGTCACATAAGGTCGAAGAAATTTTTCTACGTGTTCGGTCTAAATCTAGTTGAGTATTTTCACAACAAAATATTGTGAATATCATGGTTTTAAAATCATGACGATATTCAATAAATACTACTGCTTCTTTTGTTAAAAAAATGTACGTTGCGGTAGAAATTTGTTAATTTGTATTCTGCTTACGTCAAACTGTGCCCAACATTATACCATCCACACAAATAACATGAATGTTTATAAAGCCTACATCAGAAAAAATCCGCTCAAAATTTGGTCTCATCATGGTAATTAACTCGCAATTTGATCACGTGAATGCAACATTAATCATATTCTGTGCGTAGTGGCGACGCACGAAAATTGGGAAGTCGACGCGTTCATGATGTCATTTGCGTCAGTCTATTATACAGATGTGCTTGAAATGCGGCCATGAGCTGAGCGAGTAGCGATTAAAGCACGGACGAAAAAAACAATGAGTGCCTTAAGCCTCGATTATCTACTTATCAGAACCGCTGTTGCCAAATCGCACACAAACAAATGATAAATACTACGTAGTTTCAATTTAAAAACAAATTCTGGACTGTTAATGTAATTTAAACTTTACCGTTTAACGTTAAACGTTACCTTTGAAAGCTCAATACCTTCATTGCAAATTGCTGCCATCAGTAGCTGAACTACAACGAACAACTAACATCTGAACGAATTTGAAAGTAGTATCTTCTATGGTTTATATAGTGCCCTTACCTGTTTTCACAGATAAAATATGCCAAGACTGTGGTAATTAGTCCTCAATCTGCGTGAACGTGAATCGTGCCAAGACAAAGTGACGGCGCGCGCTAAATATCATGTTTGTGACGACATTCACGTCGCTGTCAGTCTATTGTATATGGTTGATTTGGGGCTATAAACTGGGCGGGGAGCATTTATACACGAGATTTAACAAAAAGATTCGATCATATTGTAGCTGGTGAATATATACAAGTTGAACAAAATCATAATAGAAGGCACAGGCCTTTGCCACGAATTCACTGTGAGTAGCCGCTAGCGACCGCGTAAGTTACTTCACAATTTTGTATGGAAAATTATACAGCGCCCCCAGCGGTCACAAGAAGAAACAACATTCTGTATACAAATATTTTACGCGGTCGCTAGCCATAACTGTCATTGTAATTTCATGGTTGAGGCACTGTAGTACATAACATTAGATTTTTTACATTAATTAAGAGTGTAGATAAAAATAAATCGTTCCCCTAAGAGTCATGCCGGAGACACTCTCCTATACTAAAACAATATGTGACCCTTTAGCACTGCGAGAATGTTAGAGGTGTTAATAATTCATTCAAGAATAAAAAACATCGCTTTCAACGTACAAAATAGAAAAAGAATTGCGATTTTTTTAATAAACCAATAACCATCAGCGTAAAATCTTTGAGTTTAAGCAACTAGATAAAAATCGCTAATTTCCTGGCCCAATTAGAATATGAATAGCATTTAATTTGAAGCGCCCTAGCGTACATGGTGACTGAATGTTTGCTCTCATTTCGTACACACGACATATGTCATGATGATATATCTGTGTTCTATACCGTACAGTACATTCAAATAAATGGAAATAGATTGATTGGTCTAACGTTTGTAATTAAATCTCGAATATTTATTTACGATTTAACAATAGATTTACATGGTAATAAATAAAGGAAATAGTAGAAGAAAAGAAAAAAACGAGTCGCCTTTAAGGATAGGAATTAGGCATTAATAGCAGTCCCATATCTTTCTACGTAACTTTTGTTTATAGTGACCCTCTCTATCTACCTCTTGGTTATGCGGAAGGGCACTACAACCTCTGCGCGTACAGGGAACTTCTAAGTTCAGGTTCTGACCCCTGATCAGTCAATGTACAGGGTTTTCACGGGCCATTGTCACTGACTTCATCCGGTTCTCAAGAGTTTAGTGCTTCGGGTGAGCCAGTTCGAGTGCACGTCAGTACCTTCCTTATTTTCCAGACAGGCACCGGAGCTTTATAACACAAGCTTTACAACACAACTAACAACGTCGACTCTAAAGTCCACTATCAAATTTCCTCATCCTCACGCTCACTTCCCGACGCTGAAAAACGGCATTAATAGCGGAAGAGCCTGTGAGAACTATTTGATAAGATACTAGATTCGAGCTCGGAGTGGCATTGCAACTGTCATTACCACCAGTTTCATGACTGTCGCTTGATATTAAAAAAATAATCATTCTTTGCCGAGTGTCGAACATTCAATAACTCCTGAGGATGGCTCATATAGTGCTATGTTTTTATTGGTGAATTTTGATGACTGTACTTGCGTTTGTATTATTTATTTTATGTGGAAAGCGGAAATTAACCATATGAAAAAAAAACTCAACACAAAAAAAAACGCGCGCACACACGCGCGGACATACACATTGATAACCACAAATTACACCCAAATTCACAAGAGAAATAAATGTAGGTCGTACAATTATTACAGGATCTCTATGTGCTAGTCCAGTTAAAGGAAGCGCAAAAACGCGCAAAAAAGCGCTGTTTTGCAAGCTACTTCTCCTAAGACCCCGTGTACGTCAAAATGTACATACTAATTTTAGTAACAGTAGAGCTCCTCGCGAAAAACTCCGTCCAGGGATTTACTGCCACCTTACCTATTTCTGCCGCCAAGCAGTAACGTGAACATTATTGCATTCCGGTTCCGAAGGGTAAGGGTGCTGGCGAAATTACAGGCACATGGGACTTTTCAACTTATGTCTCTGGGTGTCGGGCGGTGGCAGTGCCCCTCAGATCTTTGTAATTTAATAAAGCTCTGAGTGACACTGCAACTGTTAGGGACAGGCGTGACGCTTACCACCAGGCACACGACTTGTTCGTCCCGTTACTTAGTAGGTATTATTATGAAAATATCGCCTTCAAATTTAGCGCTACATACATTCTACATTACCATCTAGAAAAATTCGTATTTTACGCAAAACTGAGGTAATCCCTGATCAATATAATAATAGACATAATAATGTATCTAATCTGTCGAATTGCCTTGTAGAAGCCTCCGGTAACCATAAGACTGGCAGTTATTTCCGCCAAAGAATAAGTTTAGCAATTGAAAGGGAAAATGTTGCCAGCCTTCTCGGCACGATGCCCTAGGGCATGGCCCTCGATGAAATTTTCTATTTATAAACTTTCTTACGTTTTTCATGTATCTACCTGCTACTATAATACAGTATAACACAGTATGAAAATTAAAAATATATTTGTAATCTCAAACATTTAGTACATTTTAATGTGCATTAGGCATTTATAGCCTTTCCCATCGTAGTTTGCTGGGACTTAGAAGGTTAACCTTCACTGGATTTTCGGAATAGCAAAATAATATACTTCCATTTTTGTTAACATTCGTGGTTATTTTGACAATATATAAAGAGCTTGGCGTCGTGATAATATTACGCAGGTTTGTCATATTCTGAACAAATTGCGTTCAGTCACGTCGCCGTCATACGATTTCCTCCTACACATACTTACATTCAAATGATTTTCATCTCGAATTTCATGAATCGGTGCGATACAAATACTATTGTGGAAGCTTTCAGCAACAAAATTATTGTACTTGCAATTGAATTACACTCACACCACGGAAACAACTAAATACACGCCACCTTTATTTTGCTACCTCTAAGGTTATAGTAGAAAACCAGTGCTTTGCTTTTATGCAAAACTGGCACTGAGCTAGGATCTTTTTGGCTTGCAGCAGCACACACAACTCGTTGTTTTAAGTTGTTTTTAAAAAAAGTTAAAATTGAAAGTGAAAATAGATAGAAGAAAGAAATAAAACAAAAAATGTTTAAGTTCATACCCTTGTGTGTGTAAATTGTTTTTAAAAGAAATTAAAATTGAATGTGAAATTAAATACAAGAAACCATTGACTTACAATTATATGGACGTCGGGTCCGCGCTAAAAAGTGTCCGAACTTATAGGGCGTTAAAATGGTATACAGAGCGTCATTCACGCTTTAGTCTTCGTTTGTTCGACTGACAGCGAAGCAAGCAAAATTAGATAGTACTGCGATGACATTACAATTTAAATCTAACGTTTTAGCTTTTTCATATTCCTTTACATGTCACTACCTTTAAATAGGTTGGCTTGGGACATTTTTTTCGTGGTTTTATTAGACCCGTCGTCCATTTATTTGTAAGTCAATGCAAGAAACAAAACAAATGAAATAATATTTTATTTCTTTGTTTTCTTTTCTTTATTTTCACTATCACTTTTAATTATTTCATACTCTTGTGTGTGCTTGTGGGAAGATATTAATATCTACCTACATAAAAAAGGTACAAACAATAGAAGTTGCAAAGTTAAGAGGTGCGAGACGCATTTAAAACTGAACAGGACCCCGATTCAGAACTCTTCGATATTTTAATCGAATCGTTCGGTTGGATATCGTTCTCGAATCGACGGGCGCTTTCCGAGCTATTCAGTTAAACGCTCGACTAGGATTACATAATACGACATCGTTATCCAACAGACAGATAACTGTGTTCTGAATAACGTTTCGCCACCTTTGCCAATCAAGAAGTCTGCATCACAGACGCCCCACGATATGTGAGAAATGACGTCATCCAACGCGACTTGAGCATGGAGAGCCTCGACTGCTTCGTGGATCGCCTAGCTAAGACCATGTTCCGGCGCGCCGGACAATCCCTATATAGCCATATACAGGGACTGGCACCACACCGCCCAGCACCCTGACCAGAAACCGTTTCCAAGGGACCTACTTGGGCCCGAGGAAGCCCCACCGGACCAGACACCAGCTGAAGATGGTTGAGAAACCATCCGGGATTCATCTGAAGCAGCTCACCCTATTGTGACACCCAAGGGTTATACCCAACCTCGTCTGCACGAGTGGCGATTGACCCCGCCGAAAGAGGCCGACGCCTCGAACGGCGATACCGTATCCAACTCGAAATCGGACATTTGACGCGAATGTTCTGAATAGCTTTCGATTCGGTTAAAACACCGAAGAGTTCTGAATCGGGCTGCAAGTCAGGTACGTTATCAGAAATAATCAATAAAAAAAAACACCTGACTCTATACTCAAAGTGATACAAGTATCTACAAAAAGATATGATGTTCTATTTTATATAAAATGTTTTGTTTTGTAATATTAAATGACGGGACGAACAAGTCGCCATTTGATGGTAAGCTACACGCCTATCTATAACAGTTGCAGTGCCACTCAGAGCTTTAAATCGCAAAGATCTGAGGGGCACTGCCACTGCGCCCGTCACTCTGAGACATATGTTAACAAGTCCCATGTGCCTGTAATTTCACCAGTACCTTCACCCTTCAAAACCAGAACACAGTAATGTAACATTACTGCTTGGTGGCAGAAATAGTAAGGTGGCAGTGCTGCCCTGGATGTTAAAAGGAATAGTAATTTATTTATGAAAAATAGTGACAGACATAACATTAATACGAGGAGTAGAAATAAACTAGCTTTTCTTGATAGTCGTCTTCACAAAGTCAAAAAATCATTTAAGGGGCAATGTATACGCTTCTATACACGAGGTTTAAAACTATAGTGAAACAAAAACTTTATACTAAAGGTTATTTATACAACTTCTGCGTACTTGGATGACAAAAATCCATGGTAGTAACCCGTTTAGCTCATGGAGGTAGTCTCGATCTCTGAAGTTTCAAATAAAAAAAAATATTGTAAATGTTATTTACAAAGAGCAACCCCTAGAGTTTCTTGCTCATTCTTCTCAGGGGAATCTGCCTTACGAATGAGCGGTAGAGTTTAACTATTGTGACGATTTGAAGTGTAATAATGCTTACCTATGAAATAAAGATTATTTTGAATTTGAATTTGAACTCTTTTACAAGAAACTCCACTAAAAATCTGTTTCGTCAATCTTCTTTAATTAATTCTCTATACATGTCCAAACGTCATTGAAACATCCTTTTTCTAGGAAATAAGTTGTTCTGCTTTACACAAAAATATACACTTACTGTGTTGTTCCATTGAGGAAAAGTAGTCATAAATGTAATGGAATGTATGTAGTCGACTTCTGATATTGGATACTCAGTGAAGAGTTCACGTTTCAGCAATTAGATTCTAAAGTGGTTTGTTTTTGCTTGCTAGAGCTTGGAAATATTTTTCCCACTTAGCTTTTATTTGTAACAGTAATATCTTTTGACGATAAAGGTGAAATATAAGGCCGTCTGATGTATTTTGAATGGTTGTTCAACGTATCATTTTTATGTATCGCACGTGACAACTAACATAGTATTAACTCAAAATGGTTTTAAGTTATATTAATATGTATTACCTATTAGTTTCAAAGCGACAGTGTTGCTCAGTCACTTTGAAATTATATCGTAAATGAATGACACATCAATATAGCGAAATTTGGAGATAAATTATTAATATAACTCAATTTTGAGATAAAATATAATATAACGCAATTTTTGAGATAATACTATGTTAGTTGTCATGTGCGATATACTAAATATTTAGCATTGTGTTTGAAACCTATTTTCCACTTATTCCACTTTTCAAATCTGGTAGTATTTCTGACCCCACCAATTTCAGACCTATATCAATACTACCAACTCTCAGTAAAATCTTTGAAAAAATTATTCTAAATCAGATGTGTGCACGTTTTTATAGTAATAACTTAATGTCTCCTAAACAATTTGGTTTCACTCGGGGTCGCTCTACAACCGACGCTGGTGTCGAGTTGAATAATCATATATTTGATGCATGGGAAGTCTCACATGATAGCGGGGCTATGTTGACCTTTAAATCACAAAGATCTGAGGGGCACTGCCACTGTGCCCGTCACCCTAAGATATAAGTTGACAAGTCCCATGTGCCTGTAATTTTACCAGCACCCTTACCGTTCGGAACCACAACGCAGTAATGTTCACTTTACTGCTTGGCGGCAGAAATATGTAAGGTGGCAGTGCCTCCCTCTTTTTTACGTCAGGAAATCCTCATGGATACCCTCCGCCCGGGGGGGGGCGAAAGGTTATGTCGGACTCCTACCGACTAAAACCTGACGGTGTTCCATCTTCTCAGCATGTGCCGAAGGCACGGGGACGCTTACGCACTCTTCCGCGACTCCGGCGGTGATTGATCCGGCTGGGCGCCGAACCCCATCTCGCTTTTCGGGGAGAGTTCTTGTCTCCCCGTCAACAATCTTGAGTGGCAGATGCGGAACACATACGCCGCCATCTCGGGTCCACCAGTAACGAGGGACGGACTCGGCAGTGCTTCCCTGGACCAACTCTTTCACATGGAGCTCCAATTATTTCACTCGAGTGACCTATGGGTTAAGTATACTAAACGTGTTTAAGCCTTACATGTACAATACAATAACGCTTTCAGCTACGCTGTTTCGTCTACCGAGATGGTGCAGTAGGTCACGCATGAACAAGGAAGCGCACACAGATGGCTTCCAAGCGATAATACGAAAAAACATAAATAGTCACAGCCGCATCCTGAAAATGGTAGCAGCCAGGTTTGACTCTCCAATCTAAGGGTCGTATTCTAGAACTCTACTCAATGCTCAAGTCAGGATTGCACTGGAAACACAAGCACTGGAAATACGACCCTAATGGCAGGGACTTGAGTATGATTTCGAGTGCTTTAAACCATACTTAAATCCTGACTTGAGCATTGAGTAGAGTTCTATAATACGACCCTGCATGTACTTGGGTTGAGCAAATCATTTCTGTATTTATAATGTTAAATAAATAACTTTTTATAAACATGCGGAGCACTGCGCATGCAGTACAACAATGCGTTCAGGTTGCCGTTCCGACTTCCACCTTTCGTCGCGTCAACCATATTTGCCGAGCAACATGTAGACGATTTCTATGCTTATCATGCAAAAGCGTAGTGCATTGCTATTCCGTCGCATGCGTCTCAGTACGAACAGCATCCTGAGCACCTTGGTGAAAAGATGGGAGTCCCCAATGCTGGGGCGGTGGATGCACTTACACATTGCTGTTCGTTATATTCTCATCTTAATGCCTATAATTTTGTTTTATTTTATTATTTTAAACCTAACACTAGCTTAAGTATTTTTCTTTACTAACAAATGTTATGTATGAATGTGTCTGAAATAAATGGATTATTATTATTATTATTAAAACAAAACGAAACGAAAAAGAGGATGGATTCATCCTCTACTTTGCCACCCTTGGAGGTGGAATATTTTTTTTCAAATTTAAATGGGACCAATATTGAGGTACCCTCTTTCCAATAAAAAAAGAATAATTAAAATCGATTCTCAAATGCCGGTGTAATCGCGTACACACAAAAAATCTCCTTTTTTGAATAAATAGTTTTTGTTTTGTTATGTTGTGTAATACTAACATAATCTAAGTGAAAATGTTATACAAGTTATATGAATCTGTGCCAGAAAAAGGAAATTCTATTATAAATAAATAAGTATTAGACAACATCACAAACGTTTCCCCGTGGTTGCTCCAATCTATAACTAAAGCACTTGTGTTATGGAAATCGGAAATAACGACGGTACCACAAACACGCAGACTGACGAGACAACATAGAAAAGTTTTCTACGTTGACCGGTCCAGGGATCGAACCTCAGATATGACACCATGGAAACCGGTATATTTATTGCTTTTATAAGTCCCATGGTCACGGTTGACGTTGAACCTGGAGTCAGTTAGTCAAATGAAACAAAAAACGTGTCAGCCATATAAATACAAAGTGTGTTGACATGAATTAAATTCGCGATTCGAGTTTCCCAAATCGAGAAAGGTGTAATTTTTGTATATTTTTTATGATGCCAAGGGTTACAAGAATTGGAGAGGATGTGGGTTATATTTCTGTATCTAATGGAGCAATAAACATTTTTGACGTAATTTCACTTATGCCATTCTTCCCTGAGGGGTGGGATTGAATTTAATGGCTTTGCGGCTATTATGCAAAAAAGATGGGTTCCTTGAAGGCAGCGACAACATGGACTCGTTTTATGAGCACTGAACTCGAATGCATATCAATGAGAGAAAAGAACAATAATTATTTCTAATACTACCCTATTTTTAAGTATTCTGTTACTATATAAAGCTTCCGATATAAAGCTTTGAACTGACTTTTAACATCTCTAGCCGGGGCTGGTAGCTGCAAAGGTATCTAACTGGGTAACGAAATATCTACTACTACTACTATGGCGCTACGGCTAAAAAGTCGTTGAAGAACCAAATACAAAGATACGACGCAAGCACATAGAAAAAATCGTGAGGTTCGCTGGTTCGTTCCGTAGCTTAGTTGGTATAGCATCTGGCGCGGTATGCTGGAAGACGTCGGTTCGAAACCGGCCGGATCGAAGGAATAGTTTCTTAGTGTTCGATCTTTCTATTAATAATTATAATAAAGCTTTGAATTTGAAAAAAAAAATTAAGCACAAGTTGTAGTGCCGCATAGAGCTTATAATCGCTAAGATCTATTAGGCACTGCCACTGCGCCGGTCACCCGTAGACACAAGTTGACAAGTCCCATGTGCCTGTAATTTCACCAGCACCCTTATCCTTCAAATCTGGAACACGGTAAGGCTTACATTACTGCTTGGCGGCAGAAATAGGTAAGGTGGTAGTACTTACTTTCCTGGACGATCTCATTACTCATATAAGAAACTCTCCTGCTACTAAAATGTTATTTATAGTTGGATAGGTATTTCATTCCATTGTCGTACGCATTAGGAAGGAAACAAAGCGCTTCGTGCGAATGTAATTAGCCGCTCACGCGATGCACTCATCCTATTGCAAAATGGCGGCTATTTGGTTTCGCAAATTAGAAAAGGATTCAGTTTAAATACAAGTTTTTAAAAATAAAAGTTATTATTCTGCATTGCTAAATAAATACCCTCCGTACTACAACAAAAACATCTCAAATAAAATGCAGTAATACACCGCAAATCCTGCACTTAAAAAGCACTAATGAAATTTTTGGTGTACTTGGGTAAATATGATAATATTACGTTTGAGTGGTTCTAATGTTTCCCATGAAATTACTCCTTAAAGTATAGTTATCCTTAGAGTAGTTACCGAAATAGCAATTAGTATTAGTTCTTTTACCTGTTATAACTTCGATATCCGATAAATCGGTATAAAATTATCACCGGCACCTCTAGGTGTGGTATGCTTCCAGAGACGCATGAATCGCGTGAGCGGTTAAAGCTGTATTGTAAGAGCTCAGTATGTTTACACGATATACGCCATTTAACTGGTGAATGTGCATGTGTTTTTGTCTTTTACACCTTCAAACAATCCGACTGTATGTATAATTTAGGAAGAACCACAGAACAGAAAATACAGTAGAAGTGGTTAGTTAGCCTCACACGCGTGTCAAGTATAGGTCTCATAGGACCTATGTGAGCTCCGCTATTTTCGCTTTGTACGGTATAGTTGTGTCAATTCTTTCGTTCTTGTTTTAATAAATTTTAAATTTTCTGTCTATCGAAATAATTTTTTTATTACAACAAACGAAAATAAAGCTTATTTCCTTGCAATATGGTCGTTTCTTTTTTGGAGAACTAAATAAATAACTCCAATTCGCCGTGGTTCAGCAATTAACCGCTAGATGGCAGGACACTGATTGAAATTGCAATTTAAAATCTATCAACGATATGCCAACAGAGTAAAGTTTAAATTATATTAAAAATCCAGAATTTGTTATTCGTTTTTTAATTTGAAACTACGACCAATCATTATCGAGATTTCGTAGTGTTTCAAATTACGAATGTATGAGTTTTGGCGACATCGGTTCTGATAGTAATCGAGGCTAATGACACTTCCATTGTTTTTTTTATTCCGTGGGAAGAGCAGTAGGGCTAGCGCGACACGGCACGACATATGCGAGAGCGGCATAAAGTGCGAGATCTCTATCCGAGAAAAGCAGTATGTCGTAGGTTATGTCGCTCTCGCGCTAGTCGCGCTGTGTTGTGCTAGCCTTGGTTGGGTAAGAGATTTTGACAAGCTTAGGCTCAATTTACAATGCCGCGGAATGTAGGAAGGTGGAGGGTGCAAACAGTATACTACAACATAATAGAAATTAAAATAACAATAGCAAGCCAACAGTTCCTCGTTGATAGAAATTGAGTTGAATAAAATATGCATTGATAACAGTCAGTTAACAAAATATTTACAACTTTTCCATAAAATCATAAAAATGCCACGAAGTTTTCAGACCGAACACGACGCCGCCGGTCTAGATACATTACTTACCTACCTGGTCACATAGAACCCTAACATGGAAGAGCGGGGTCTCCTAGCACAAGCAATTATTTTACTTAAATGGAGTTCCCCAGCAAACTTGCTGTAAACTAGGTTTAAGTGAACGTAAATAAATACTTTTATTTTTTATTTTATACTAAATACATCTCTAGAAGTTACCAATCACACAAAATTTATGTAATTTTTTCTATAAATGTATGTTAAATATGCTAAAAATTAATCGTTTTAGGAGTTCTTATTATTAGAAACATTACGTTATTCGTAATGTTGATGTGTAATAAAACACCGACAGTAGAATTCAAACAACACGTATAAACGCTGGGTCGCGGACGCGCGAACTGAACGTAGGCGGAGATCTGTCGCCGGCGCACGCCGCGGTGCTCATGCGTAGTGGGTGTATCATGACTTGTGGAGTGGCTGCGTGCAAACGTGTCCTTATATTATAGAAAAGTTTCCCGCTGATGGAAATTTAGTTGAATAAGATTTGATAACAGTCAGCTAAGAAAGTAACTACAACTTTTATATAAAAATAAAACCGACTCCAAAAGTTTGTTTATCAATGTACAAAAGTACATATGTGGGTTAAATTCAATTAACCAGATTCATATCTAATTTCCTACCCTAAGAGGTGGTTCACCCTAAGATATAAGTTGACATTGTTGACAAGTCCCATGTGCTGTAATTTCACCAGCACCCTTGCTATTCAAAATCGGAACGTAATAATGGTCACACCACTGCTTGGCTGTAGAAACAGGTAAAGTAGTATTTTCCTAGACGAGTTTTTTCACAAAAAGCTTTACTTCCTGCGACTAAAAAATTTAGCTGCATTGTAGTGGAACGGAATATCGTAAGATATTTATACAACAACAAAAAATAATTAGAGAATCTTAGTACAGAATACTAAAAAAAACCAACCTCAAAAGATTGTGGATTTACATCTATTTGCTAAGTTTTATTGAAATCGGTTACCGAAAAGTGCGCAAACCCGGATTCATTCGTTCGCCACTTTATGGGACTTAACACAGGAGATAATAAAAATCAGTGCTCACTGCTTAAAGCATATTAAGAGAAAAACGCCTTAAATTGGAGCATAGCAAAATCAAATATTATAATAATTGCTCCTTATAAAATTTAGGCGCTATTTATGAAAATAGTCTTCGTGCCTAAAAAAAAGTGCACGAGTCCGAAACAATTGGTTTCTTTAGGCGCTGTTTAGATTTTTATTATGAAAATTTAAGTCATATAGACATATTTGGGATTTCTTCACAAGGTTATAGGATAAGGGTAAGAGAAGCTTTATTTTAACAACAAATGTAGTGATAAAATTATTTAGTATAATACATATGTTTGTTTTTATTATTATTATTATTGTTTTACTTGTACATGTAATTAAGTTAAAGTTTTTAATTTTTCTTACCTTTTTATACTATTCCTCTTCTTCTTTTTTGCTTGTGATGTTGTTTCGCTCATTATCTTATTTTAGTTTTTGTTAATGGAACTCTAGGTCTGTATGTGTATCAATTTTGATTTATTACTTGTTTGTTGATGACTGTTTGTTTCCTTAAATAAATTAAAAAAAAAAATACTGTCAAATAATTATTTAATATTTAATTATTATTACTCGCCCAAATCTAAAAACAATGTTAAGTATGAAGCTTCATTCGCATCATGCGTCTCTTAATTTGGTCGAGTGTTCATGTTGTTTACTTATTTGACAGTAATTGTTTTGGACGGATGTAGACCCCCGTATAGAATAAATTTTTGGGAAGAAGGCTGGGCCGAATAAACCACAGTCCGGCTGGTCCGGATTTATGGCATCCATGAAGATTTCCTATATCCAACGATGAATGATTCTTTGCGTAACTCGTATTGTCTCGGCGTATCGTCAACAATGGATAAAAATGGCCCCAGTGATAAAAGTAATCTATACTGTTCAACGTTTTAAATAAAATCCGATTTAAAGTCAATGCAATATCGTACAGTCATGAGCGAGCTTTTTCATTGTCATTATCGGCGATCGGTCATCGCGTCACTGACCAGGTCACTATAATAACTCATTGTCAGGGATTCGCTGGAAATCCGATGGTAACACGATTGAGTTTTTTTCCTAAAAGCAAAACAGGGTACTGTCTATATCGAACAAGAACAATACATTTAGAATAGAATAGAAACCACTTGTTACATAATAATTTAGGAGAATTTTACCACCTATTTGATAAAAGTGTCATATTGTTTTTCATTACACTTCCTCGTAAACAGTGTCATGACGTGCAGGCAAAGTGGACTGTAATTTCCTAAATTTACGCCCACGGGCTTTTTCATTACATTACGGCCCTTGTACAGTATCTCTCATAAGAAAAAAGTTTTTATGTACGATAAATCTGAATGTACTCGCACAAAGAAAGACATTGGGGTACAGGGTCAAGAGCACGTCAAGCTTGACACTTAAGATTTATATCCAACTCTATGACGCTTACGATAAGAACTGCCCTAAGCACACAGTGTCAAGCTTGACGTGCTTTCGACTGTACAAGTACCTAAAGTAAATACAACATTTGTAGACAGACAATTTAACAAGCGATCGGCGGATTTATGTAATTTAATTAATAGGAAATTAGAAATATAAGCCAAAATTTATAGAGACTGCAAGAAACATATTAAAATGGCTACCGTCGAAATCGTATAAGGAAACCGAAAATCTACTAGAACACTTGCTTTAAAAACACTACTCTCCTAATTTATGGCTATACGTTAACACACACACACACACGCACACGCGCACGCACACGCGCACGCGCACGCGCACGCGCACGCGCACACGGACACGCACACGCACACGCACACGCACACGCACACGCACACGCACACGCACACGCACACGCACACACACACACACACAAACGTTTTAGGATTCAAATAAAATTTAAAATTAGAAGTTAAGAATTTTGAAAATTGTTACAAAAATTGTTTTCTTTTCTTCTTACGTTGTTAGGAAATGTAAAAATTAAACACTAAATTTAGTATAAGTTAAAAATGTTAAATGTGCATTTATAGCTATGGAAGAGCGGTGTCTCCTGACACAGGCTTGATAAGCTTAATAGAAGGTACCATCCACTGTTAATGAAGTGTTAATTGTATTACTGTACTGAATAAACATTTTATTTGATTTATTTTTATTTCTAGCGATGCGTGATTAGTGATTACTGATCTGAATGATCATTCGTTTCTAATTAGTATTATTAATCCTTAGACTCCATAGAGTCCATGCCCTCTCTGACATATGGTAAATACCGTAATTGTGACGGGGACTGCGATATTATGACATGGACATGGTGTTAATTATCTGGTAGAGTTCTGACTAGTTCTGTGGTCATAGTGTATTAATCAGTGTGTGCATAGCGCACAGTCATCTCGCACCCTTGTGTATTTTGAAGATAACTTGACAAATTTTGTTTTGTTGTTAACCTCCGAAGCAAAGTGATGGGAGTTATAATAAGTTTGAAGTAGAGATACGCGACTTTGAATGTTACTAATACTAATGACTGGAAAGGACAAATCATTCACCTAAATCGAAACCAAGCATAATCGTTCGATTCGGTCGAATGATTATCCATACCGATTGCCCCTGCCATATGGTTGGGTGCAAGAGTGGAATGATTATTATGACGGAACTAGTTGGAACTCCACCACATCACTCACACCATGTCCGTATCATAATATCCCAGATCATAATATAATCATAATAGACAATTCGAATTCGATCGATGTTTCTTAGCTATATTTGTTGAACATTTGTTCAGCTGTTTAAAGACCATCCACACTTTTCTTACTTGGTGTAGTGATATCAGTCAGAAAATGTATACACGAGGTCTGTCCCAAGACAATCTAACCTTTGTCCTATTCCGCGCTGGGTCTATTAATAACAATCCGACTCGAGGCATCCTTTAAAGTAATCTCCATTCGACTGAACTACACGCTCACACCGGTGCTTCCACATCCCGAAGCAGTCATGGAAGTCAGTTTTCGGAATAGCCTTCTGTGCATTCGTCGCATTTTTTTAATCGTCTCGGTGTCGTCAAACTGACGCGCTTTGAGCGTAATTTTTAACGACAGTCCAATGACAATTTTCAAAGACAATGGCCGTGGATATCGATCACCTTTAATATGAAATATAAGTAGTTAGTTTTTTCTTTGTATTATTCAAATATTGAAAAAAAATATTTCTGAACTTGCGTGTCAATAGATGGCATTGTGTGTTACAAACTAATTTATAAATTAACGCTTATTAGTATGGGTAGATGGCGTTAATCCTAAGTAAAATAAACGAATAGCTGGTCGGATCCATAAAAATCTATGTAATAAGCGCCATCTAGTTCATTTGTTTGTTATCACTAGAAATTATCGCGATCGCATTAACTTAATTCTCTGCCGACCAGTTTGATGGAACCATAAGTGTTACGGGCATTGCTACTTCGTTGAATGTGTACTTAGAACCGTGAGAGTAACACTTGTCCATATTTTACCTTTTAGCTACGTCATAAAGCCCAAGGGCTGTGTTTCGCCCCGCGAAAATAATCAACTGTTATCGGTTGCTAAAATGGTTCTAGTTTCCTCAGCTTTGGCGGATAACG
>NW_020654520.1:3128551-3143634 GCF_003589595.1 Hyposmocoma kahamanoa
TTAAGTGTTTAAGATATTAGTTCTCATATTTCTTAAGCGTTTAAGATATTAGCTCTCATAGTTCTTAAGTGTTTAGTTGACTTACTGCCGTGATTTTTAAAGAAAAAAATTGAGTAATGTTTCCTTCAGCATATACAGGATGGAAAAAATAAGTGATACATCAGGAAGAACCTAAAATAATTAAGATAGTTAATTTTACTTAAAGGAAATATTATTTTTTTAAATCATCAACTACAATTACAGATTGTTTGAAAAGCTTGCCTGAGCCGGAAATCGAGTTATTCATTAATATGATTTGACGAAAAAAGCGCGCTAAAGCCATTGACTTACAAATAAATGGACGACGGGTCTAATACAAAAACCACGAAAAAAATGTCCCAAGTCAACCTATTCGAAATTTAAATTGTAATGTCATCGCAGTATCGCGCTGTCAGTCGAACAAATGAAGACTAAAGCGGAGTTTGGCGCTCTGTATACGATTTTAGCGCCTTACAAGTGCGGACACTTTTTAGCGCGGACCCGATGTCCATATAATTGTAAGTCAATGGCTAAAGCACTGACATTCAATACCAAATAATTGTTATGTTATGTTATGTTATGTTGTGTTACCAATCTGGCCTTCCACGAAGATGTCTCGAGTTCGATTCCCGATAAATACCGTAAAGGCCCATTTAGATGGAGAGAGTTAATCGCACGCTTTATGACGAAAAATCGTACGCAATTATCGTAAGCAATAATCGCCATGATATTATCGTATCATAATGTTTACATTCAGGCAAGAACTAAAATCTCGTCTACGATTATGTCATACGAGATTCGCAAGCAACTTAATCGCCTCTTCGACTGTTTACTCAGAGAAATATGTAGTAAGGAGAAACTTGCTTACGAGTTATCGAATTATCGAAACACGATCTCGTATAACATTTTTTCAAGTTCATACGATTATCGTACAAATTGGTGATTGATTGATTACTGCGGTATTGACAATGAAAATATCAAAATGATGCAAAAATCATTCAAATTTAGAACTGCTGATAATATTAAGTTCATTGCATTGTATAGAAATATACATTTTTTTTATAATTTTTTAAAAATTTTATAACATTTCTTAACCCATTTTTTTTCCTTTTCGTTTCCTTAATTCCTCGCGCACTGTACTTTTGCTTTCAAGTTCTGTTTCCCCAAAAACGTCGCGCATCGCTACCTCAAACTTATTATACCTAACACTTGTCACTTTGCGTCGGAGGTTAACAAGAGAACAAAGTCTGTTCAGTTATCTTCAAAATACACAAGAGTGCGAGATGACTGTGCGCTGTGTACACACTAATTAATACACTATAATTATACACTACATGATAAACAATGGTACATTCTCCATTAAGGGCAATAAATAAGGGATGTAAGACTTTTAAAGGGCCCGAAACGTTGGTGTGTTTGAAAAAGACATCGAGAGAAATATCTATATCTACATTTATTTTTCTCGTGAGTATAATTTGTGTATGTGTGTGTCCATGGCACCCGCGATGCAGGATTTCTTTAGTGCGGAGCTATGACTGTGTGCGTAGAAAAAAGTAAACATGTGGACGCGGGCGTGTGTGGCAGCGTGCAACTACCCTGGCCCTCGTTTGCTTCATTCTTATTAAAGTCATGTGTAGGATTGCACACTACACTAACCACAACACGTTCGAAATCAGAAGGAAGTTCTGATTCAGATTTCGTCGAGTCACCGCCGCGGAATCCCATGATTAATATAGACTTAATGCGAGTGGCAGGAGGAAAAGCGAAAAAAACTGTTTTGCCAGATCAAATGGTTAAGGCATTTACTATTGAATAACGGTCCTTAAAAAAATATACTTTACCCTTAAGGATGTTGTCTAAAGAATGTGCTAATTTGTTATACGATAGGATGTACTTTACCCGACCATATGAAATCCTGAAAACAGGCTAAAATAATACTTCAAAATTATTTATTCAAGAAGAAACTGAGATCAAAAGTCCGTGGAATTACATTTATTTACCAAGTTTTTTTGAAATCAGTTGCCGGAAAGTGCGCGAAACCTGATTCATCCCCTAGTTTGCCATCCGTAGAGGTCGAATATTTTCTTCAAATTTAAATGGAAATAATAGTGATGTATCTTCTTTCCAACAAAGAAAAAATCGGTTTACAAATATAATCGCGTAACATACGCACAAAAAATTTTCAGTCGAATTGAGAACCTCCTCCTTTTTTGAAGTCAGTTAATAAAACGTCTAATTTTGCACACTATTTCCATACGGAGATGTTTCTCTGTAAGTACTACAAAGAACCTGAAAAATTTTGGTTTTCAACTGAAGAGTTATAGTTATTAAATTCACATTTGTCTCAAAACTTGAAAATTGCCCAGCAGTTTAATGGCACGCCGCGCCGCCCGCTGCAGCGACAGTCTCCATCAGACGATTGTCAACGTTGGATCTGTGCCATATTTTCTCCGCCTGTTCTTATTTCACTCATATTATTAATTTTTGCGCGCGGATTGTGGAACACGAGAGGCGGCCCCCCACACCTCAAATCCTAATCTCAGCTCACTTTGCAATACCTCGTCTTAAATCTCTCCTTAGAGATTGCATTCATTGTTATACCAAAAGTCAAACCCAACAATATTCTAGAATAGCAGTCATCTAAATTCCAACCTAAATAGTTAATTAACCGTTTGGTCGTTGGGTTCAAAGTAGTTTGACAAGTTAACTCGAACAACAAATTCGATTAGGTCGTCTCAGCGACACTTCGCTAGGTGTTAAAGGGCTATTTCAGTACAGTGGTATTCATGACATCCTAGTCCCTACGCAGAGAAAATGAAAGACAAAGGTTGTACAGAAAGGATTAGTCACTGCTGGGTTTTATGTATAATATAAATTTCGAGTACAAATAAAGTTAAAATGTGTGCCCAACTTCTCGTTCCTAACATTGATACGAACAATGATTCAGGTTCAGATTAATTTATTTCTAAAATATAATATTACAGTATAAATTGCACTACATGTCAAAGTATAAGTAATTATATTGAGATCGTCAAACAAAAATGAAAATTATAAGATTAAAAATACACAATAGTTAGGAAGTTAACAATTCATTAATAATAATATTGTTTTTAGGTTTTCGCGATTGTTACACATAGGAAATGAAGCTATTTTTCCGGATTTAAATCGCGTATATTTGTTTTTTCAAACAAACCGACGTTTCGGGCCCTTTACAGGTCCCATGGTCACGGTCCCATCCCATGGTTGAAGACTGTACCACCTCAGTCAAGCGTGACCATGGGACCTGTAAAGGGCCCGAAACGTCGGTTTATTTGAAAAAACAAATATACGCGATTTAAATCCGGATAAAAGTTTCATTTCCTATAATAATATTGTTGTTATTAAAACTACATATCAAATACCATTCTCCATCAAGAACCGTCATAAGTTGATAACATTTACTTTAAATTTAAATTTATTTTAAACATTTACTTTAAATATAAAGGATTTTCCAAGAAAAGGTATTTCAGCAGGCGCCTACGTGTTTTATCAGATGATTCAAGTCTGAGAGTAGCAAGTAGACGTTCATAGTAAGTAGGTCCGATGACACGCGGGTTTTTCTCTGCAAGTGCCATGTGTCGGGGGACTGTTCTCAAATAACCGGTACGGTGGAGTGGGATGCGAGAAACATTTACACTAGTGTAGTATTGGAAATCACATATCCAAAAAATTAAAATTAAATTGTCGCAGTTTCCTTACGCACTACGTGAACGATCAAACTTGAAAACGTCAGTGGCCGCATACTTACGCCTGTGCTCCGGGAAACAGTGCAAATGCCCAAAATCTCATAACCGCAAAAGTATGTACGGATTCTTGCAAATATAAAATAACTAGAAAGCTGCAAGCCGCTCTTTATAAATCTAATATATGTCGGGGGATACTCCGGAGGTCATTTACGGAGAGACCATCTTCTATAAACTGCGGCGGTTTAGACTTCCTATTGTACTATTTTCATCCTCTAAGTGTTTAGAAATGAAAACGTTACTCAATGTCCAATTAAAATAATAACTATATATTCCATCGTCATTTTTTTAAGCTTTATTTGTTTTTAAATAATTACAAGTGGCGGTACGAACGTGTGACTGATGGTAAGGCCTGTCCATAACAGTTACATTGCCACTCCGAGCTTTAAATCGCAAAGATCTGACGGATACGGCCACTGCACCTGTCATCCTGACACATAAGTTAACAAGTCCAATGTGTAATTCCACCACGCTCACAATACTGCTTGGCGGCAGAAATAGGTAAGGTGGTAGTATTTCACTGGACGAACCTTTCACGAGGAGTTCTACTGCTACTACATATATAGTATTTGCGTATATCTAATATATAATTCTTTAAGTATGTTTTGGTAACGACAACACATGTAAAGCACTTATAAACAAATATTTTTTATTGGTTATTGGTAATCGTTTCACTGCGATCTTGGCTAACTGTAAGTGACGATGTAGTTGGGAATGGAACATGTTTGCCTAAGCCATTTGCTTTCACCTTGATAAGGCCCTTGTTGTATTTACCTTGGTACTTCACAATTGAATCCAAATGTATGCGATTTAAGATTATATAACCAGAGATCGAAATAGAAGTATATTACCTATACCTTCACATTCAGGAAGTAATTCACATGAAGCGATAATACCTCATTTTGAAATGCCGTAATTATTGTACTATTCGATACCTTCAATTAACACTACGTCAACTTTATTTTTTGGTCATTTTCTGTTATTTTTGTAAACAGTCATTTTTAACCGATTTTCAAAGAATAGGAGGAGGTTATACATACATAAAACATACATGTTTCATTTATGTTGCATTTCTCCGTCAATTGTAGATCGATTTTGGAAATTCTTTTTTTTTTATTGAAAGGGTGCACTCTCGTGGTGGTGGTCCCATTGTAACCAAGTCAGAATTTGATGAGGGGATTCCATGGAAATCGCAAAAAGCCTATAAGCAAATATTTTCAATGAAAATGTTACAATTACAATTACATGTGAGTTTATTAGAAAGGTACGAATTATGGCGAGTGCCACTGGTAGGTTATTATTTACAAATATTGCTCCCCGAATTTCGTAAAATAAAATAAAGGAACAAAAAACTAAATTTGAAAAAAAAAAGAACAAAGAAAACTAATTTTACGATAAAAATATTAAAGAAACAAAAAGCAAAATAAAAATAGAACAAAAGTTGGCATAGTGTTCACTGGAGGTATCGATATGTAGTTCTTTTTATTTTTGATGTGTAACTCGCTTTACTACGGAAGTGTGTTTTGATGAAAAAATTTGTAATTTTAGGCGAAAGTTATTCAACCTTATCCCTTCCTCTCCTTTCCATCAGCGGACCACCCGTGCCGGACTGCGTTGCCACAGATGGACGGTCAGTTCAATACCGTCCCGCACTAAAAAGTTTGGCAATTCGTTTTTATGCCGAACCATCAAATTGTGGAACCAACTCCCGGCGCATGTATTCCCTCCCCTCTTTAACATCGGGTCCTTCAAACGTAGTGTGAAGAAGCATTTGGCCAGACCGGCAAAATGATAGTGACGGAGTGAAGATATTTGTGTTTTCCATCCGTTACTCTCATCTCTGGACTGTATTCGCACTTTCCATCAGGCGCGGTGCAGTCATTTTGCCGAGTCACAATAAAAAAAAAAAAAAAAAATATTTTGTGTTATATATTAGCTTTTCATTATTAATCATTCTGGGATTTTAAAATTAAGTATTATCCGCTTTGTGTATATTACTTGAAGTTTCTGTAAGTGTATTTGGACTGTTTTGATATCTGATTATAAGGGATAAAAGTTCAAATTGTAACTGGCTGAACATACAAGCTATTAGATCATAATCTCACAAGAAAAAAAGTCTATGTGGGTCGCTTCCCAGGCGGTGTTGATTCAATTTTCCCCAGTTCTCAACACGAGTTGTCAATTGTGGCTAGGAAACTAGCGATTACAACGAACGACTTAATTTTTTTTATGATATAAAATGACTTGACGTGCAAATAATTCGCCTGGTACATTGACTTACAAATAAATGGACGACGGTCTAATACAAAAACCACGAAAAAAATGTCCCAAGTCAACCTATTTAAACGTAGTGACATATAAAGGAATATGAAAAAGCTAAAACGTTGAATTTAAATTGTAATGTCATCGCAGTACTGTCTAATTTTGCTTGCTTCGCTGTCAGTCGAACAAACGAAGACTAAAGCGTGAATGACGCTCTGTATACGATTTTAACGCCTTATAAGTTCGGACACTTTTTAGCGCGGACCCGACGTCCATATAATTGTAAGTCAATGGCCTGGTAGTACGCGACGAGGATGGATTCAAAAAGGTGGAAAGGGAATGAAGTACACCAGCTGTAACTTAGTGTCACTTTGATTTTGAATTAATTTATGGTGAGAGTATCAACTCAACACCTGTCGACCTTCATGAAGGATGAGTTTTGGCCGAGGGTGTCCTCACTGACGTTTCCGAGGCTGGCTACCGGACACCCACGTTGCGTCACACGTCACAGACTATACGTGTCATTGGTGTTTTATTATATTATCATGTATGTTAGTCTATAAGGTATGGTGTTTATGGTACCTTAATATAAATAAATAAAAAAAAGCGACTCGTCTAAATTATAACAGATCCGAGGGGCATAGCTACTGCAGCGCCCTTCACTGTGAGACGTAAAGTTGACAAGTTCCTTGCGTCTGTAGTTTCACGAGTGTCCTTATAAATTAACACATAATATGAAGTAGACATAAAACGTATTGAGCGAATTCAGAGCAGATTTATGTGGTATCTTTTTTATCAGACTCACAAAGCTAAAGAGCTGCTCTCTTATCGGTACCTCCAATAAACACTACGTCAACTTTACTTTTTGGTCACTTTCTGTTATTTTTGTAAACATATTTATTCACTAATGTTATGCTCCCCGAATTGTGTGAAAAAAAATAAAGAAACAAAAACAAAATTCGAAAAATAAACAATAAAACGAATTTTGTGAAAAAAAAAGGAAACAAAAGCTGGAACTGGACCAAAAATTCAGTTGACGTAGCTTTCATTGGAGGTATTCTTATGAGGAATGCCTTTCTTATTTTAATTTAATGAGTACAAGGAATAGAATATTGCTACTAGACCACATGTTCTTACACAAGATTATCAATGGAGCCGTTGACTGCCCTTTTCTATAGGGACTGGCAAATTTCAACGTTAAGCTGCCTCGTTTGAGTAGGTACGTTCCATTTTCAGTTAAAGGTGATTGATCAATTGATGAATCAAGACAATATAACCACCTGCATAAGCGGGGTGACTGTCTCGTCGACATTTTTTCAAATAGTACTTCGCGATTTAAGCATACAATCAAATCTGCTCTGACATCTGTGTCAAAGTAGTTTAAATTTTTTTCCAATCCCGGATGAAAGAAACTGCTCTCTTTATTCTATTTATGAAGGTAAAAAAAAGTAAATAGCTGTACACGAGCTATCTAAAACGGCGCTTTTTCGTCTTGTTGCGTTCAGCAGCATGTCCTAAAATTACCCTCGTAAATAATTTTTTTTTTTTTCTTAAGTTCTACTAGCAAAACTCGCCGTTCCATCAATGTGCCAATTCTCGTTACTTTTCTTATTGTCTGCTTCGGTAAAAGCTCAGTTATGTACTGCATTTTTTTTACAATGCACTATTAGAATTACTTTAAAATCCAACTTCGACTTCTTAGGTCAGTAGTTTTGTCCTACGATGCAGTAAAATCATTTCCGAAAATCCGGAATTCGAAACAGTAATTAATTAACATTTTGTGGTTTTAACAACTATACGTCGCTCCTTGTACATATATCTATACATGTGTTTATATATGTGGAACGCCTTTAAAGCATTTATGGCTCAGCATGCTTTGTGTTGCAGGTGTTGCTAGCATTAACTGCAGCTTCATTCTTATTCTTCTATTATAATAATTTGCCAAACAATCTCACCAATTACGATCTCGAACAAGGGAACTGTCAGTAATATGAATAGAGATAACATGATAGACCAACGGATCACTTCGCGGAACTACCCAGAATATCCAAACAGACGTAATGTAGGAAATCCTAAATTGGTGTTTCTCGTTCATCATTTACAGTGTAAAACGTTGGGCCATCGAGGTTGTCAGAAGCGATAGCGTTTTTGTTACCACGTCACGAGTTTCCTAACCACAATCTCATGGGGCGTGTCATGCCATATTGCCTGCTGATACCAGCAGAAAAACTTCAACAGTTCGTATTTTATTTAAAGTAATGCAATTACAAATTAAACTATTCGTAAAAAAAGACACTGAATTTCTGAAATAAAATTAAATCATATGGAAGGAAAATAACCTTCAAAGAAAAGGCTACTCTAGCGTAAAGAGAAACCTAATCAAAACCTTATTTCATGCGCTTCATTCAATTTCCATTTACAAAAAGTACTACACGCAGATGCTCGTAAATAGTATCATAACATGCATTTAAAGTCGATGGTCGATCGTTTAATTACCGCCTTATGGATGTAATGGATTTATTTTTTTATTTAATTGTACTTCTCAACGTCAAGATTAAGCAAAAAGTTTTTAAGCTTGAAAAATCTGCATATATGTATGTCGCATAAGCTTGAAGTATAGAAGAAAAAACAAATAGTTGCAGTTTAAATATATTTTACTATGTTAATTTTATGAATTCCAATTCTGCAGTATTTTTAGTATTTATTTGTTTTGTAATACATCATGGTAGCAAGCGTTTTTTATTTATTTTTTCCATCCTCTAAAGTTTTTGCCTTGTGCAACATTTTACATCGAGTTGTATTATCTATCTATGGAAGAATAGCTGGCCATCTGTTTATAAGAAAAAAATACAAAAACCCGCTATTGGCAAAATTCGTAATTATATTGTACTGTTCCGTGATATTCATTAACACATATTTGTAAAACAATCTATTATTTTATTATAATTGTTAATACGAGTTTGTCGACTAATTATTTATGTCCAAATTGGGTTCAAAATAAAAAAAAAAAAATAACCGACCAGACTTTAAAAAAAAACACTGAATTACATATTTATGGGCATTGACTTACAATTATATAGACGTCGGGTCCGCTCTAAAAAGTGTCCGAACTTACAGGGCGTTAAAATCGTATACAGAGCGTCATTCACGCTTTAGTCTTCGTTTGTTCGACTGACAGCAAAGCAAGCAAAATTAGACAGTACTGCGATGACATTACAATTTAAATTCAACGTTTTCGCTTTTTCTTATTCCTTTACATGTCACTACGTTTAAATAGGTTGACTTGGGACATTTTTTTCGTGGTTTTTGTATTAGACCCATCGTCCATTTATTTGTAAGTCAATGTTTATAGGATTTAACTAGTGCTCCGTTAAAATGAGGTGCTATAAATCCGAGCCGCGATGCATCTGATGAGTGAAGCTCATTATTTAAAAAAGTAATCATACACACACATACATACACATTTTGCTTTGTTCATAAACTCCGGCAACACAAAGGAAAGCCGAGTGCTTTGAGGTTGCATCAAAGAGAAAATTTTGTTTGTTTGCACTTGTACGTGGAATAATTAGGTGCACACTAAATGTGCGCTTAATTACTAAAGAGAAAAGCAAGAGGACTGAAGTTGTTCGCAAGACACCGTTGTTTTTTGGACGAAAATCAAGTTTAAACGTAATATTTATTTTATTGAATATGATGATGTTTTTACTAAACTACTATGAGGTTTTAAATTTTAAATGAAAACCACCGTGAAACTCGTCTATACTACCTCAAATGGCTTTGATTTATTTCGCATAACAGTGACAAGTGCTGTGCGCAATAATAACAAAAACGCAACACAGTCATAGCCCCGCTCTAGGGAAAACCTGTGTCGCGGGTGCCATGAACCATAAATAAACAACCACAAATTACACCCAAACTCACGAGATAAATAAATGTAGGCCATGCACATATTCCTCTCGGCCTGGGAATCGAACCGAGGACCTCCGCGTGGCAGTCCGGCATGGTAACAGTTTGGCCACGGAGGCAGGCAATATGTGCGGTATTCGTCCTCGTATATACAACCTCAAATGGCTTTAGTTGATTCGGCATATCAGTGAAAGTGTAGAATTAATCAATTTGAAAAAACATATTGTAAAATTGAACATATACACTGATTACTATACGGTGTGAAAACACGATTCCTAAACATTTTCACGATTAAAAAATTAAAAAGCAAAAACCAAGGGTGCGAAATAATATTGTCTGGCTCTGAATCACTGCACATACAGGAACTGACATTTTGATGTAAAGAAGTCCTTATACTCCGTCCAATCGAGTTCTTAGGTTTTCGCGATTGTTACACATAGGAAATGAAATTATTTTTCCGGATTTAAATCGCGTATATTTGTTTTTTCAAACAAACCGACGTTTCGGGCCCTTTACAGGTCCCATGGTCACGGTTGACTGAGGTGGTACAGTCTTCAACCAGTTATATCTAATATTGATGCAAACCACCGTATTCTTTCACTAAAGTTACAATAGTTATTAATTAAATACCTTATTTTTAATTTTACATTTTAATTTTAATTTTTTTTTTTTGAACGTTTTCTTTGTACTGTAAAGGGCCCGAAACGTCGGTTTCTATGAAAAAACAAATATACGCGATTTAAATCCGGAACAATAGTTTCATTTACTCCGTCCAATCATTTATTTCACTTTTGGCAGATCTAATTCTAATCAATTAGTGATGTCCTAATGCGTTTCCGATTCGATTTGTTATAACTATCGATTTTATTTATGAAGTTTTAAATATTTTTTTTACAAATTATTTATTAATCGTGAATGTCAGCGGATACCAAAAAGATATTGTCTGCTTGGTATCGTGATGTTGCGTTTGACAGTTTGTGTACTCAAGAATTAATAATTAATGTTAATGAGGATTGCAAGTGATGATTCCCGTTCATATGGAGAAAAATCCGATGATTCATCATAATAAACAATAAAAGTTTATTACAATTTGTTTCATTTCAACAATGAACTACAAAGTTTATTAGACAGCCGCTCCACAGTTACCAAAATTTATCAACTTGTATTCAAGTTTCTTTATTGTATTCAAGTTTTTATTATCTTCGATACATAATCTGTTGGCTCGATAAATATCGGAGCTAAAGAGCACGTCGCTTCACTAAAATTAAAAAATATTAGAGTCCAGGAAGTTTTGCAAGTATTGTTTTGTCTACGGTTGCATGGCAATAATTACGGAACTTTAGAGGCATACATATGTCAAAAGTTAAATAAATGGTTCGACGGAGGGTGTTTTATAGACATTTCACAGTAATTACTAAAGTTCGAAAGTACAAAAGATGGATAAGGTTAAAACGAATTCTAATCACGTGGCAAGCTGCAGAGAGCGGCCGCGCTTGTCCGCTTTCCAAGTGACTCGCACACTAAAAACCCCTCTTGTCAATGCTCGTTTGTTTATAAAAGCATTGGCCATAAACTTCCTCCTTAATTTCAAACGGCAACCTTGCCAACGACTATCATGTCAGATGAGACGACTCATTAAACTTGTAGACAATATTTTTTCCTTTCTCTAATATTAAATTAAACTTATTCCAACGAGACTTGCGTCACGCCCTCTGCGGCCTCACCAGTTTGAGCTGTCAAACTAACGTGACATTGTAAACAAAGAAACGTGCTCGATCATTGACCTTACTCGATACTAGTTAAAACAAAGCTTACCTATATTGTTACATTACGTTTGAAGTGATAACTAACTCCGTCATAATGTAATGACCAAGCTTGTAAAGATTCAGTAATATAGTTTAGAAAAGTAAGCCTTGTAAAGCTTTCTTTCTCTCTCGTCTCACTCACCTCTTTGCCTAAACATGATGCATTCACTGGTTTTAAACTGGCTGACGAGAGCAGTTTTGCCGACACCTGGTGCTCCGACCATGGCGACTCGGTGGCAAGCCACCGGCTTTCTCTCTAGAGGCTCGGGGGCCTGTGCTGGTGATGATGGGGCGAGGGAACCCGACCGCGACCGGCGCCGGCGGAAGGAGTCGCCTCGGTTTACTATGCCTGGAAAAGAAGCACTGGATTAGACTATGTATTGGTTTCTTGAACAGCGATTTAGATAGAGCTCCTTGTGAAATAGTTCGTCCAGTGAGGTACTGCCACATACAAGCCGCGTTTGCTGTATGGAGTTACCATACTTGTTTGATTATACAAGTACTACATGGTAGTACTGTACATATTATGATTTAAAACCTTGCTGTCGCTATTCTTTGATACAGAATATACAAAAGCCAGAACACTACTTAGAATAACTAGAATAACTTATTAATAACACCTTAGGCCATACTGTAATAATATAATAAGTTATAATAATAAGTTGAAGATTCCACGCCAATGCCACAGGCCACGTGTGAAACCACCAACAGTCGAGCGAAAACCTGTCATCTTACCTTACGTGAGAGGTGTTACAGACAAGATCGGAAGAGTCCTCAGGCGTGCATCTATCAAGACCTATTTCAAACCCCTGAGGAAGATTTATCAGTTCCTGAGACCCGTGAAATGTAACATCCCCTTACAGGATGCAGGAGTTTACAAGCTTGACTGTGAGTGCGGTCTCTCTTATATTGGACAAACAAAGCGAAGTATTTGTACCCGCGTCAAAGAACATATAGCTGATGTCAAACACCGTCGCGTAAACAAGTCTGCAGTCTGCGAGCATGTCATGGATAAACCTACACATTCAATGAAGTTTGACAAACCCCAGGTCCTTGCAAAAGAAGTCCGTTATCTACCCAGGATGCTGCGAGAGGCCATTGAAATTAAAAAACATCCTAATTTCAACAGGGAAGATGGTTTCTCCGTACCACCAGTTTGGGATCCAGTATTTCCTCTAATGAAAAATCCCAAACAGACATAAGACTGCAGTACTAATTAATATGTTTTAGTTTATTCTAATTTCTATTAATAATTAATAATAAATTGAAGTTCATAATTCATTCAATAAAATAATTTGTAAAACTTAATATAGCGTAAATTGGAATGTTTTCTTTGTAAAATTAAAAATAAGGTATTTAATTAATAACTATTGTAACTATAGTGAAAAAATAGGGTGGTTTGCATCAATATTAGACATAACTGGTTGAAGACTGTACCACCTCAGTCAACCGTGACCATGGGACCTGTAAAGGGCCCGAAACGTCGGTTTGTTTGAAAAAACAAATATACGCGATTTAAATCCGGAAAAATAGTTTCATTTCTTGTTTATTCTTAGAAAGCGCACTAGTACATTATTTTTAAATCGACCATAGACAATATTCTTTTTCGTTCTTATTTTTTTGTTAAAAGTTTTTTTCTTGGCTCTGTAGCGTCCTGCCTTTGGCCACAATATGTAATTTCGATTGGATTGCCAATTTTTGATTATTCTTCCAAATAAATCTTTTGTTACTGCTTGAGACTTCAGGATAACATTGTCGTAGCTAGTAGCAAACCAAACAGAATTGTTGGCCCATCCATTACGCTCACGAAGCCAGATACAAAGTTTCGCTGTTATTGATACGTCTTAGGTATTAGAAAATATTGAAATGAGAGATTGTTTATCAATAGTAATTCACGATTTTTTTAATGGAATCGATGACGTACTCGGCTCGGCGGATATGTTCTACGTCTGCCGAAGGAAAAGGCGGTCTTTATCAATCGTGATTATTTATTTATTTAAAAAATACAGATTTATTATACTTAGATTTACGAGAATTACTTAATAATAATGTAGTTTACATAGTCGCTACTAATGATCTTATATACTTATACATATACTTGCCGCTACTGGGATTCGAAGCACCGACGTACGGTTTTCCCAGAAGGTTACCTATTCTCTTAAATAAAGTTTACATTAGATTTTGTAGCATAAGAGCTCCTTGTGAAAGAGCTCATTCAGGGAAGTACTGCCACCTCACCTCTTTCTGCCGCCAAGTAATAATAAATCTGTTCCGGTTTTGAACTGTAAGGGAGCTGGTGAAATTACAGGCACCTGGGACTTGTCAATTTATGTCTCAGTGTGACGGGCGCAGCGGTAGTGTCACTCAAATCTTTGCGATTCAAAGCTCTGACTGGCACTGCAACTGTTATTGATAGACGTGTCACTCACCACCAGGCCGACAACTTGTTCCCGTCACTTGGTTTCATGAAAAAAACATAAGCAAATAATTACCATTTTCTTAAAGCAAAACCTGACACACTGCTTCTCCAACGTCTGACGTCAATTGTGTTTGTATACGTTCGTTTCGGCCCTACCCTAAATCCATTTTAAGGTTACAGTAATTTTAACTTCATTTGTTTATATTCAGTTTGTTTGCGGTAACACGGCGTGGTTTAAGCACACGAATCTGGGATTACTAATTAGTCGTAAAAAAAGTTATTCTGTTTTTTATTTCGAACGAATCTTTTTTGTAGGAATTTAATTGTTATGACCAGAGATAGGAATAGACAAGATTATATTTACTTACAATTCAAGGACGTTGTATTTATAGACTGGATAATAATACCTCGCTTTGAAATCTCTGTATTGTAATGTTAACAGACTTCAAGAAAGGAAGAGACTCTAATAATAATAATAAATCATTTATTGTCTCGTAACATTTTCTTCCTTAAAAACTAATTAATCAAATACAACAAAATAAATAAATTTGAGACTAAAAAGGCTGAGGTTCAGCTTATGCTGGCACGGCGATAAGACCGCGCAGCGCTGTTTTTCAACCTCTCCCTTATCCCTATGGTCTTGAGCGGGATACATGTCAACGGGGTACATATAGCATAATATATTAAAAGACATACATGACACAAAGAAACAATAACAATATTGATATGACATTGATGGACATTATGTGGAGGAAAAAAAAACAATAAAATAATAATAATTATAATGATGAAACTAAAAGAAAATGGTAAAGAAATATTAACATAAACAGTTCATGGAAATCCTGGGTGTGTGTGTGTGTGTGTGTGTGTGTGTGTGTGTGTGTGTGTGTG
>NW_020654520.1:3143734-3144899 GCF_003589595.1 Hyposmocoma kahamanoa
GTGCGTGCGTGCGTGCGTGCGTGCGTGCGTGCGTGCGTGCGTGTGTGTGTGTGTGCGCATGAGTGATCGTTATTGTGGTGAATGGGATTAGCAGTCATGTCAAAAAAAGTCTACTATTTTTATGATTTTACAATGTGCATGTTTCAGGTTTTCTGCGGCGAGTTGTCTACGCAATAAGGCCGATTTGTATTTTATTCTAAAGCTATTGATGCTCATTTTATTCCTTAGCGGTGGAGGTAAGTCATTCCAGATACCCGCTGCATAATACGTGAAACAGCCCCTATATCGTGTTGTTTTATGTTTACGTATAGCCAGCAAGTTCAAAGTGACAGATCGGAGACTCCTATGCGTAATATTTTTTATCCACGTGAATTTTTCAAATAGGTATTCCCGGGTTTTACTCTATACCAGCTTATGAATGCACTCTAAATACGACTGCAGTATTTTTGTGTGTATGTACTACGCATTGCTTGAACACGTGGACAACTGCCTCTGTGGCCGAACGGTTACCAAGCCAGATTGCCACGCAGAGGTCCTAGGTTCGATTCGGATTCGGATACGATATCGTTATCCAACAGCGTTTACGGAGTTAGTCGGTGAAATAGATTATAAGAAAAATGAAAATCCTTTTTATACATTTTTATGACTTTAAATGCCTAAAATATAGGAATGCATTAGTCTTGCATTAAAATAAATTAAGAAAATTGAACAAAATCCAGACTTTATTAAAAATAAGAGATTTCCATATTACATTCCTGCTTTGTATACAATAGGACCTTCATTCAATAACTGTGTTCGGAATAAAGTTTTGTGGAGCCCTTGCCGGTCGAGAAGTTCGAGTCATTTCGGTTAGGTTTCGGATACGACAGTTTGACGTTCGGTTCGGGTGTTGTGAATGAAAATGAAAAGAAATCGGTCGACAACTTTTATTTTTATATAGGTACCATGTGGCAAGTTACACACCTGTAGATAACTGCTTCTGTGCCACTCCGAGCTTTAAATCGCAAATGTGTGTCATTAATTATTCTAAAATACTTATCCGCTCACGCGATGCGCTCATTCTACCGCAAAATGGCGGCTATTTGGTTTCGCAAATTAGAAAAAGATTCAGTTTAAACACAAGTTTTTGTAAATAAAAATTATTATTCTGCATTGCTAAATAAAT
>NW_020654520.1:3144999-3153449 GCF_003589595.1 Hyposmocoma kahamanoa
AACGTTTACCATGAAATTATTCCTTAAAGTATAGTTTATAAACATTTATATTCAGGGTAAACTTAAAAAAACGCTACTTACGGTATGTTTTCAATAAAAAAACACCGAAATCACCAGCCCAAACGATAACACACACGATTGTCGTGACGTATTTTTGAAGTTGTTTATTTTTTTTAAATGACAGATCCAGGCATTAAAAACTTTATGGTTTGCTAGAGTAGTTACCGAATTAGCAATTAGTATTAGTTCTTTTACCTGTTATAACTTCGATATCCGATAAATCGGTATAAAATCATCACCGGCACCTCTAGGTGTGGTATGCGTTTACGGCTGCATGTATCGCGTGAGCGGGTATATTACTTCCTTGAAGTTTCGGTAAACTTTAGAGTTTAATAGTTAGCTATTCCCATCACTTGCAACAATACTCGTACTCTAATTTGTATACTATCTATACATATATGACATATATAGTAGCAATAATCACTGGAATGACATTACTACGCTGATATAGTGACCACAAGCACGTCGGAACGCGAGTTTGGCACTGTCTGTTACATACTTTTATACTTTGTATATCTTAGTATTATATACTGATGATTACAATTGTGATAATATACAGAATGTACACAACACACTCTGAAAAGAACTAACGTAATAGTGTGTCGTAGAAAATGTCAAGTTTGGTTTGTCTAAAAATACACAGCTGATCAATTGAAACACATTTTTTTAAAATATGATGTTGTAACGCCACTATTGCATGTATGGTGCCGCGCTTACATATTTCTGCCGCCAAGCAGTAATGTAGCATTACTGTGTTCTGGTTTTGAAGGGTGACGGTGCTGGTGAAATTATAGGCACATGGGACTTGTCAACTTATGTTTAAGGATGACGGGCGCATTTGTAGTGCCTCTCAGATCTTTGCGATTTAAAACTCTGAGTGGCACTGCAACTGTTATGGACAGGCGTGTAGCTTACCATCAGGTGCATGACTTGTTCGTCCCGTCCCTTGATATTTAAAAAAAAGATAACATAAAAAAATAAAAATGCTTAGTATTTAAGGTAAAGCCAGATTTAAATTCCTTTTTTTGGGCTAGTCTGTTTTTCTTGTGACTAGGCTTTACTTTTGAACTGTTTGCTATCACGTTGACGTTAATAATGTAATTAAACTTTAGAATGTTTAAATACATGTTATTGTTCTATCTAGAACTTACAACCAATGGGCTTAAAAACAATGTAAACAATTGCAGACTAATTAAATTTCGAATCGATTTCTCGTGAGAATCGGGTAATCTGGTTAATGTGTTGTTGGTTCACATCCCTAGTTATGTTGCAATGACAGGTGTCAAAACGGGTCTATTATATTGTAATGACGTTAACACTTCCCTTAACGTGCCCGACTGCTCCACAGTGAGAATTTCCTAACGACGTTTTCTTTTTTAAAGTACTTGCAATACGATGGAAATAAATGTAACATTTATGTCACAAATAATATGTAACGTTAAGTAAGAATATTTTTAACCGACGTCAAAAAAGGAGGTATTTTTTTGTATGTAGTGACTCCGGCATTTGTGAACCGAATTTGATGAATCTTTTTTTATTGGAAAGAGGGTACCTCAGTGTCGGTCTCATTTATATTGAAGAGAATATTCCACCTCTAAGTGCGGCAAACTAGGCATACATTTGGTTTCACGCACTTTCCGGTAATCGATTTAAATAAAACTTGGCAAAAAGATGTAATTCCACGGACTCTTGAGGTCGGTTTCTTTTTATAAAAAATTACAATTAAAACAAATACAAAAAAAATAATCATCAAAATCGGTACAAGTTATCGCGTAACATACATACAAAACTAAAATATAAAAATATAAAATATAAAATACTGTTAAGAGGGAGCAGAGGAAAAATTCCTAATCTTTGATTTGATTTTAGAGGGGTATATACACTTTAAAGTTAAAAATAAAATATTGTATGAGTAACTACACGATATATTCAAGCATAGACATTAATCAGAAACATAAAACAATAAAGTTTCTTCGATAGATAAAAATCACGAAATGACCTCTAATTTTCACATTTTTTCGATTTATCCTCGAAATGCTACAGGTTATTAGGACAAAAATTAGATAATTAATTATATTTATGCATGATCGACAACTGTCACTACGGTTTTTTTTTAATCCCTTTAGTTCTAGAGTTATTCCGCTAAAACGAATTTGGCACTTTTAATGCGCAAAATTCAACATCTCCTATCGCATGTCACGCGAACTTCAGGCATATATTTGTTTCACAAATTTGGGCGGAGCCAACATCAAAACTTTATTGGCATGCTCCCTCTTAAATCGAGAATCTCCTTCTTTGTGCGAAGTCGGTTGACAATTAAATAAGTTATCGATTACGCTAAAAAGAATGTGTTCATTAAATAACCATTTCCAGTATTCTTTACTTCGCAATTTCAAACAAAATTGCAACAAAGTTAAACTACATTTTAAGCGGTAGTTTGCCGATGGAACGCGCCATAACTTTTAAATTGATGTACCGATCCGGACGTGAGAGGTGTGGCATTAAAGAATAAGAAACTCTTGACAAAGTAACTTTATATCGAAAACGAAATGGTCGTAAAGTCTGAAATGGTAAAACGATTTGCTTTGTAGGATGAAATTGGGAAATTAAGTTTTGTAAATTCATTTTGGTCTGGGTGCTTCAGGTACCTCTGTCGGTATTCTGTTGTAATAATATCCATAATATACTGTTTGAGACCAAGTTATAGGTGTGGTTTATTAGTACATGGTTATTATTACATAAAGTGCCTAGTTCTGTGGCCAAGCAGTAAGGTGAGCTTCCTGCTTTTGAAGCATAAGGGTGCTGGTGAAGCTGTAGAGCCTTGAACATCGTCGTAAAGTTGCCGGCTTATCGGTATTCTACAGTATATATTACGAAGAGTGAATTGCATGATTTGATTCTGCCTTCCCCGTCCATCGTCGGGGGATTGATCAGGGGGATCAGGGGGGCAAGATCCGCATGACGCGTTTCGCTACCACATTCCTATGGCGAGCGGCTTTGGAATGGAATTCCCTGCTTTCGGATTTGTTCCCCGAACGCTATAACTTGGACCCTTTCAAGGCGAGAGTGAATAGGCATTATTTAGGCGTGCATGCTACATCGTTGACCTCATCACCACTTTACATCAGGTGCGATGGAGGTCAAATTTGCTTTTTTTTATATATAAAACAGGAACAGGGGACTTGTCAACTTATGTCTCGGGAGACGTGCGCAGCGGCAGTGCTCATCAGATCTTTGTGATTTAAAGCTCTAATGGCTCAGCAGTACCTAATAGCATCTTGAAGATGATGTATATGAAACTTGATCGTCCTTTGATGTGGAAACTCACTCTTAAGTACTAGGCTAAGAGTTACTAATACAATTGTGGACCTATTAAGTTGTCTGATTTATAAATAAATAAATAAACTGCAACTGTTAGCGACAGGCTTGTCGCTTACCAACAGGCGGACGACTTACTCGACCCGTCACTTGGTATAGAAAATAAAAGTGAATCATTTCAGAAATTCCTAACATTTCACCTTTTCGACTTTTTTATATAAAAATGTGTATGTTTGACGTCCATCTCACCTGATGGAAAGTGATGATGAAAATTTTCAATATCGGTCCACAATTGACGGAGATATCTGAAAACCTAAATACAACATACGTACTGCCAAAGCTACAACCTCCTCTTTTTTTTAAATAAATAAATATCAATAAGTATATTATTTTAAATTTACCAAAGAACAATTTACATTTGCTACAATTATGATTTGCAAATATTTTATTTTAACTTCAAATCGAGTTCTTAGGTTGCTGCGATTGTTACAAATAGGAAAAAAAACTGTTTTTTGAATCTGTGTAGTGTATATTTGTTTTTTCAAGCAAACCAACATTTCGCGTCACGTCTGGCCCTTTACATGGGACCTGTAAAATTTTAAAATTTTAAAAGTTATACCTATAGAGTGAATATTAGCTCCCGTCGTAACCAAGGAATGACTAAAGATGAAAGGCGAGAAATTGAAACAAAATAGCTACATTTTTACTTACAATTACAAAACGTTCAGATCAGAACAGATCAGAAATATAGAACGAACTACAATACAATTCCTGGATTTCTAACGGAGTTATTATCCACTTCCTTGAAATTGAGGTAATTATGTGGGGGTCAATTACTGTTAAATAAGTAACACTCGAACAAATCAAAAAACAATGTCAAGTATGAAGTTTCATTCACATCATAAGTCTTTTAATTTGTCGATTATTTATTACTTATTTGACAGACGAATTACTTATTTAAAATAAATATAAATATAAATAGACAAGTTACTTATCGGACGGTGAACGACAGTAGACACCACGTTCCGATTTCTGGTAACGACGTTCTATGGCCGAACGAAGAGCTTCCGTCATACTAGCATGTTTGTCACACTGTTTGTGCGTTTACAGTTCACACTTCTCAAATTTTATGACTTTTCTATAACCATACAGTGAGGTATACAATAATAAAACAGAGCACTGACGAAATTTAAAATGTAGGCCAACGGGAAGTATGGTTTATTGCCGAACCAGCGCTGACGTCAATCGGGATCGTAAAATGGGCAAATTTGTAAGTTGCACCAAACAATAGTGCGTTTGCGCATATAAGTGTTGCCTAAGCTGAATACTGTAGGTTGAATAACTTAAAATTAGGTCACTATCCCCATTGACTTACAATTATATGGACGTCAGGTCCGCGCTAAAAAGTGTCCGAACTTATAGGGCTTTAAAATCGTATACAGAGCGTCATTCACGCTTTAGTCTTCGTTTGTTCGACTGACAGCGAAGCAAGCAAAATTAGACAGTACTGCGATGACATTACAATTTAAATTCAACGTTTTAGCTTTTTCATATTCCTTTACATGTCACTACGTATAAATAGGTTGACTTGGGACATTTTTTTCGTGGTTTTTGTATTAGACCCGTCGTCGTCCACTTATTTGTAAGTCAATGACTATCCCTATATTTATTGATTGTCACAAGGCATAGATTATTCCAATATAACACATGCCTTTGTAATTCATAATGGGATAAAAATAAACAATATATTTTTAATGTTTGATATATATGTATATTAATTGTTCCATCTATATTAGGCGATCTACGGATAAATTATAAATGAACTGCATTCAAGGTAACACGTAGACATAGACATAGACATACTTTTATTGGCAGGAATAAAACAACACAAAACCATACTAAAACAGTTTACATACAAATAAGTAGGTATATGACTTATAATTACAAGTAAAACTAAAACAATGATGATATATTAGATGCAGTAGTATGGCCTGTGTTGTAGCGTCATGCCAACACGGGACTTATCTCAGCATATGCTGCAGTAGCTTTACCACAGCGCTGATTTTCAGTAAGCCCGTAGAGCTCGACGCCAGAAATTCATTAAAAAGAAAAGAATAAAAAAAAATAAAAATAAAATAAATTAGAAATATTAGTGCTTTCTTTTTACTATTACTATCATATAATATGCAAATAAATATATATAAATAAGATATATTAGCGAAAATGACATAATACTTATATTTAAATGATATGAAGTTACAGAGCTATACCCTATCAGCGAACACTATTATTATGTTTAAGTATAATTAATTAATATTTGGTATTCAAAAATAATATTTCTTCCTCTTTTTCTATCATTAGTCTTTTGTTTTAACGATTGATGACATTTATAACCGGTATATCTTTTAATATTGATCTTCTAATAAATTTAGGTTGCTTGGTTGTGCCCTCTATTTAGTAGGTTAGGTTAGGTTAGTATATGAAAAAGCAGCAGGAGCCGAGCGAGCGAAATGAGCATGCCGCGGCAGCGGCCGGCGAGTGCCAGAAGCCAATTTGCTTGCGTTTTCGAACATGTTTTTAGGTTATATTATAATTATAATTAATATAATATAAACGATAATAATTTAGTTTTAAAAATAGGTATCTAAATTTTGTTTTTAATCCTCATTTTTGTCTTAGTTTTTAGGCCCAACGTGAAACTATCAAAGTTAATTTATACAATTCAAAAATTTTTTTGTGTAGCTCGGAACAGATAAAAATATCGATCGATTTAATTTAAGTCTCAGAGAAAGAGGATCAATCATTAAAAAAGATGACCGTTTAGATGTTTTTGCCTGCTGCTTTTGCAAATTTAAAAAGATCATCGAAATACATGCAATTTATAACCTGGTCCCCATAGTATCTTTGACAGAGAAATTTAACGAAATTAATAATCTTATGCCAGGGTCACAGTACATGTATGAAAAATCAGTTTATGTTTACAAGAATAGGAATAACGCTTTTTCCGATTTTTATTAAACATAGGAAATGACTACTATTGAAATGAGGACTATTTTTCGGACATGAGATGAAAACGAAACTATTTTTCGCATCGCTACACTTGCGATTCATGGGTGATTGCAGCGAGGCAATCGCGCATTTGCATCGATGCAGTCGCGCGTTTGCCTCGCGCTTGCATCGCTGCTTAAAATTGCGCGCTTGTGTTAGATTAGCGACTGCATCGCGTTTGCATCGCGTTTGAATCGCTGTTATAAGTCGCCGCGTCTAACCGCTCTTAATCGCGTATATTTCTTTTTTTCAAACAAAGCAACGTTGCGGGACCTTTACATATTCCATGGTCAGACAGCCGTGACCATGGAACCCGAAACATTGGTTTGTTGGTAAAAACAAATATATGTAAACAAGTATAGTAAATATTTTTTATGAAAAATAATGATAAACATATTAATTCGATGAATAAGAATAAATGGCTTGACAGTCGCCTTTTCAATGTCACAAATTCATTTACACGTCTCTTTAATAAGATTTCGATTTGATATTCAAAATCTGCCTTTCACGAGCTTTAAAACTATATTGAAACAAAAACTTTATACGAAACGTTATTAATGCAGCTTCTGCGTAATTGGATGATAAAAATCCATGGTAATGACCCGTTTAGCTCTTGCAGGTGGTCTCGATCTATCATATTTGAAATAAATAATGTAAATGATTAATGTATTCAAATGGTTATTTACAAAGATCAAACCCTTGAGTTTCTTACTCATTCTTTATGTATTCAATTTAATAAAAAAAAAGGTATCCAAATGTTACAAGCCTTCCGGATCCTGATGCCCCAAGGCGGGGATATCGGCAAAAGTTTTTAGAAAACTACGTTGAAAAGTATTTTCCCTTTTTTTCGTCATACCTATATTTATATACGATTTCTTTCAATTTTAAACTATTTACGTTTGAACATTAAATTAACTTTCTCTTGACTGCTCCCATTGCAGCAAAGATGGGGTCTGTGATAGAACGAGCTCGCCCAGAAGATGCACATATATTCTTTAAAGACTTCTGTAGCTGTACACATTATAAAGGATAGCACTTTTTTTATTGTAAGAAGTGTACCATGACGCAGGTGAAAGGGTACTAGTTGTCACCGCTGCACAATGGTGATAATATAAGAAATAATTGAGTCGTTGGTTGGTAGATGGCTGGTTATATTTTGGATAAGAAACTTATTTACACTTATTAGGGCGTCTTTATGCTGATTTATAGCGTATGGTAATTATTTTTGATTGCATTAAGACGTGCCTGAATGTCGGAAGAGAGTTTGATATTTCTGGTGGCTGCTACAAGAAGTTTGAATCAAGTAAGAATGATATCCCTTCGTGTGGATGTTCCACGGTAAAACGGAGCAAGCGCGCGCAATGAACTGGTGGAACTCACGGGCACACTGACCAAAGTATAACGGGTAGAAAAACCATCAGACAGACAATTTTGCGCTGATAGGCTAAACTAGAAACTAAGACCGAGCCTATTTATTATTTTATGTATTTTGCTAAGCTATCCCACAAATGTTAAAGATAAAACACTCACAAAAAAAACAAGAAATAAAACTGTATCGAGTTCATGACAACTTTTAAGCAAGTGCCTTTGAAAGTTCTCGATCGAAATAAACACATTATTAGCATCGTCTGTGGATGCACGCACTGCCCACATTCCTCATTCACACAAACAAACAGTCAATGACGCGTGTTGGTTGAACACTTTAGATGCTCAAATAATCAACTGTATACACAAACGTACCATCTTGCCTGTCTGCGACTGTCACATCTACTTATTATACTCCCGACACATTCTTTAGCTATTTTCATTCAAATCAATATTTCCATACACCGTTAATTCTTGGCCCATTTCCAGGACATTTCTCGTATAGGAGAGATACTCACGCCGTGGTAAACATTTCTTCAGGTTTTCCTCCACGTTCGTTCTATAAATTTGTGTCATTATTTCAATAGTATCCATCGTTTCTATAGTCTGTATTTTTTGAAGATGGAGGAAAATGACAGTTCATAGCGCAATAGTGTTGC
>NW_020654520.1:3153459-3161356 GCF_003589595.1 Hyposmocoma kahamanoa
TAAAGCGTATTCTGGTATATGAATAGAACTTAAATCGACTCTAAACGACAAGTCATACGTATTTTGCTAAAATCTTGACAGTTCTTTCAATAGACTTTCGACGACTAAATGTCAAATTTCACAATCCAAGATGTCGTTTATTAGTCGTTACGTTTCGATTCTACTCATATCAACGTTCGTTCAAGTGATACGTGATTTTGGATAGGACTTCGATCGAACGACTACGTAACTTCAACGATATTTTGATAGCTTGAACGTACGTGAATCGTCCTACTGTACTCACTCAGTATTAGAGTCCACTGAAAATTAGTGTTTATTTATTGTTTTTTTTTTAGCTTTTTGTTTCTGTGTATTTTGTGTTGTGGCATTGTAATAAATGGTTTCTATTTCTAATTCAAATCATTACTCTTACTCCAGACGTTATCAATAATATTATTCAGGCAGTAAATATATTTTACGACTAACGCTCTGGAACATCTGTTGTCACTTTATTACAATTAATTTAGTGCTGTCACTAAACAAAGTCATCATATTTACATAATTTCCCTTTCGATTTACTATTGAAAATGATTAACTGTTTTGTGATTTTCGTTTAATTCAATTTGTGTCTCGTTTCGAATATTTCTCGTATCTTTGATAATAAAGTCACGATTTTGACAAAAAAATTGTAAAATATGTTGCACCATCCATTTCATCGGTGACAAAAACGAGTAAAATTCCAAATCGTATAACTAGGCGTGCTAATGATATGTACAGACGAAAGAAAAACATAGATCTCAAATATATAACAAATTACCGAAAGATATTCAGGCGAGTCACTGGAGGAGAAGCGGGAAAAAAAAACTGTTTAGCTAGATCAAATGATTTTGGTATTTACTATTAATTAACAAAACTTACAAAAAATATACGATACACCTAAGGATATTGTCTAAAAAATGTGCTAATTTGTTCCACGATATAATGTACTTCACCCGATCATATAAAATCATGAAAACAGGCTAAAATACAAGAGTGAAATGAATTATTTGTGAATAAAACATCTAACTTTGAACATAATTTTTATATGGACCATTTTTTTTTAATACTACAAAGGACCTGCTAAATTTTGGTTCTCAACTGAAGCCTGTAGTTATTAAATTCAGATTTATCGGTTTAACGATGCGCCGTGCCGCCCGCTGTCTTGCCCCGCCCCTCACCCCCTAAAATGTAATCTTAAGCTAGGAATATCTAATATACGTAGGACGTAGTTGCGGGTACCGTAGAGATTTGACATTAACCAAATACCAAGCCAATACGCTACTGAAAAAGAAAAAAAAAAAAAAAAAAAACGCCTTATTTAAAAAAAAAACGTGTTGGCAACGGCTCCTATCTGTACAGAAATCGACAAGCCATTGGTCCATAGTTAAAACCCGTAGCCACACTAAATACATTCCTTTAGAATTTTTAATTTGTTTATTTTACCTTTTGCATAAAGTGCAACATACACAGCCTCTTTATAATTACTTGGTCTTTAGTATACACGCCGCTTACCTGTCTGACGCAGCAAGTGAATAGCGTTAGGGAAAGACTGAAAATTATCAATGCTGAATATTCATTCTTTTTGTCCACTTCATTGCTTTATTATTCAATTATTCGCTATTATTACGGTTTATCTAGCGGCTGAACGGTTACCATGCTGGACTGCCACGGACCAGGAGAAATATTTGTAAGGCCTACATTTATTTATCTCGTAAGTTTGAGTGTATGTTTGTTGTGGTTGTCTATGTGTGTTGCCACGGCAACCGCGATATGGGGTTTTCCTAGTGCGGGGCTAAGAGTGTGTGCGTTATTAAAACAAATAAAAATGGAAGTAGATTAAATAATGCAAAATACCTACACTTGTGTTAATTGTTTATTATAATTAGTAATTAGAGTATAATAGAATTGAAACCATTTCTTTCAACATCGTAACACAAAAAGCAAGAATAAAAAAGTAAAATAACTAAAAAAACAAAAACAAAGCACACATTAAATAGTGAACACAATTTATATAAAAATCATGTGTGACTGTGGCGTATGTCAAAGGATCCATTCAGACGAGAAAAGGTTGAGACGCTGATTTACAATGTGTGCGCGCGTCATTGTTATTTGTTTTGTGGGTAAATAAATATATTTTTCTTTATTTATTTGTTTTTTTAAACTTGTTGACACTTCGTAATTTCAACTACAAATTAAACTTCAGCTGCTGCCGTCTCTAGTCAACAGTTTAAACATTTCAGTTAAGTAAATGCTGGCGACGACAGGTTTAATTGCAGTTAAGTTTTAGCGGGTTTAAGCCTCGGGGGTTGATTGTCGGATAGTCCTTTATGAATAATGGCACAAAATTCGATGTAGGTAAAGTATAAGTTACATTTAGGGAATCTCTATTCGATCCAATTTTCAAGTTTGTGCTTTAAGTACATTATGTACACATACATATGCGATTAAGCAAGATATTCAGAACTGGAGATGAAACTGTTTTTTAACCGACTTCAAAAACAGGAGGAATTTCTCAATTCGGCTGCATCTTTTTTGTATGTAATCGTGTATTACTCCGATATTTGTAACCAACTAAAAACGCAAAAAACACACACTATTTTGTTGTGCAAATGGATAGGATCAATAATAGGGATGTTTCCTTTAGGTAAAATTAGCTATCTTCAGAATTGAAGGTGCTTCCCCTTCACGTCCTATTAATTTTTACCACCCTTTATATATAGCGGGAAGCGGAAAGGTGGAAGAAACGAAAATGTCATGGCTTCGTAACATCAGGTAGTGGACCGGCCGTGACCGTGGAACAACTGTTCAGGTTAGCTCTGGACAAAGAAAGATACAGAAAACTGACTGCCGACCTTCTATAATGGAGAGGCACATGAAGGAAGAAATATATAGCAAAGTTTTTTTGAAAATAGCTACCCCTAGTTTCTCGCTCGTTCTTCTCGGGGAGGTCAGCACAGTGAATGAGCAGTAACTTAAAAAATAACATTTGTAAGTGTGAATTTATTTTATTATTATAAAATTATTTTTTTATTTTAACTTTGTAATAAATAAACATTCTTCTGTTTTTTTTTATAATATCAAATGACGGGATGACCAAGTCGTGCGCCTGATGATAAGCTACACGCCTGTCCATAACAGTTGCAGTGCCACTCAGAGATTTAAATCGCAAAGATTTGAGGGGCACTGCCACTACGCCCGTCACCCTGGGACATAAGTTGACAAGTCCCATGTGCCTGTAATTTCACCAGCACCCTTACCCTTCAAAACCGGAACTGTTTGGCGATAGAAGTAGGTAAATGGCAGTACTTCTCTGGACAAACTCTTTCACAAGGAGCTCTACTGCTTCAAAACCAGTTCCAGTGCTTCAGTTCATCACCATCCAATACTGAGAGAAGATATCGTCCTCGTCATCGACAAAAATGAACCACATTAGCTGGGTAACAATTGATGGTCTTATCGGAGCGATTTCTTCCTGACAACCTAGAATGGAGAGATATTAAACGTGAATAAAATAGGGATACAATTATATGGACGTCGGGTCCGCGCTAAAAAGTGTCCGAACTTATAGGGCGTTAAAATCGTATACAGAGCGTCATTCACGCTTTAGTCTTCGTTTGTTCGACTGACAGCGAAGCAAGCAAAATTAGACAGTACCGCGATGACATTACAATTTAAATTCAACGTTTTACTTTTTCATATTCCTTTACATGTCACTACGTTTAAACAGGTTGACTTGGGACATGTTTTTCGTGGTTTTTGTATTAGACCCGTCGTCCATTTATTTGTAAGTCAATGACTAGATATAAACAATTACATAGGCATATAGAATTTTTTAAACAACACTTTGTCTTTATAACATGTTATATTTGTATATTTATATCATGTACTTGACAATTTAATCAATAACAGAATGAAAGCACGACATAAATAGATTTACGAACAATAACAAAGTTGATAAAGTTACAATGGGATGTAACAGAAATGATAACGTAAGCACATTAGGAAAGTAATATAGTTAGTCGTTGAACAGAAACAATATTTTGTTAGAGAAACAAAATATCGATAAAAAAACAAATCACAAACTTGTCTATCTTCCTTATAATACCAGCGGGAAGAACCCTATATGGATAGTATTTACTTTGTTATTTAACCGACTTTTATAAAAGGATGAGTTTCTCAATTCGTCTCAAGTTTTTTTATGATTGTTACGCGATAAAATGTGAATCGATCATGATTCTTTTTTTCTTGGAAAGAGGATATCTCAGTAGTGGTCCCATTAATATTTGAAGAAAATATTTCAACTCTAAGGGTGGCAAACTAAGGGATGAATCCGCACTTTCACTTTCGGTTTTTAGTACTTTGTAATGAGATTATTAAAATAATAGCAATAATAACGCACGCATTCAACAAAGACTCGCATGAAACCCTGAGTCGCGGGTGTCATGGGCACACACATAGACAACCACAAATTACACCAAAACTCACGAGAGCAATAAATGTAGGCCATATAAATATTTCACTCTGCGTGGCAGTTCGGCATGGTAACCGTTGGGTCATGGAGGCAGTGGTAAAAGTCGTAATAGCTTGACCTACCGCCTCTTAAGTAAGCACAGAGACGTGGGTTCGAATCCAGGCTTGAATCTCTGAGTTTTTCGGAATTGATAGATACGGTGGTGAAGATGTGGCTACAGACACGTGAGACGTCCTGTAATGAGCAGACGACGAAGGCATCGAAGGGAATCGTTATAGAGTTATAGATGACTCAAGCAACGCGAGGCTTATACCCAGTAGTGGATGAATTGCATGAAATCATTCTACCATCTCCTTTCTATCACCAGAGGACAGACGTAAGCTTCCATTTTTATACAGCGTATTTCTAGAGCAATAAAACTATACTACTACTACGCCAAGCAATAATGAGAGCATTACTGCGTTCAAGTTTGGAAGGGTCAGGGTGCTGGTGAAATTACAGGCACATGGGACTTGTCAATTTATGTCTCAAGGTCTCGCAGTGGCAGTGCCTCTCAGATCTTTGCGATTTAAAGCTCAGAGCGGCACTGCAACTGTTGTAGACGTGTCGCTTACCAACAGGTGTATGCCTTGTTAGTCTTGGTACTTGGTATTATAAACAAAGTACGTTATGGGAGTGGAATTCCCTACCAAGAGATGTGTTCATCATCATTAACAGCCTATCGCAGTCTAATGCTGGACGTTGGCTTCTCCCAATGCGCGCCATTTCGCCCAGTCCATAGCTCGCTGCATCCATTTGCTGTCAGCAGACCTTCGCAAATCGTCACTCCATCTGGCCTTAGGGCGTCCTAGATTACGTTTGCCGAGCCGTGGTCTCGACTCAAGAACTCGCTTCTCCCATCGGTTATCGGTTCTTCGACACATATGTCGTCTACTGCCACTTCAGCTTGATGATCTTAGTTCTCTGTCGTCTAGTCGAACCTCGTTCAGTACAATGTCCTTCAAAGAAACTCCGAGCATAGAAAGTTCCATAGCTCCCTGAGCAATTTGCAACTAGTGAAGTAACGGTATCATGAGTGTCCGCGTCTCGGCTCCATATGTCATAACAGGTAGAAGCACAGACCACGAGAACACACTGATTGAATATCTTTGTTTTCAAACTTTGCTGTATATGGGTTTACAGATTTGATCCCTGAACGCTATAACTTGGGCCTTTTCAAGGCGAGAGTGAATAGTCATTTATATAAGCGAGCATGCTCCAACGTCGACCTCATAGTCACTTTCCATCAGGTGAGATGGAGGTAAAATGCGCATTTAATTTAAACATTTAAAAAAGTGTGAAAAGATCCTCAACTATGTGAGGATACTATTAAAATAAACCGATTTGATTTGATACCAAACCAAACCGATTAAATTTACATCTAAGGTGCTTCCGTTTAGAACATTCGACGCAGTATTTGAAAAAGTGTTTACTTGGAAAATATTATACAGTGAATTGAAGAAAAACCCGTACGTCAGGACTGACGTCATGGACGCCGGTCGTCGGCTCCGACCGCTATATATCAAAATCAATGTACCAATTGAGCGGCTTAACATCAAAGCGAATTATTTTTATATCATTTACGTCATTGAAGATACGGAATCAAAGGTAGTGACAACAATTTAAATATCAACAATACGGCACATTGAATTGGAAATAATTTGAAACATATTATTACCTACATTGGTACGAGAAATTCTCTCTATGTCATGGAATTAATCGTAATTGAGTAAGTTTGATTGAGAAAACGATGTGAACCAAATTTGCTATATGCGCGTGTATGCACGTACCTTGATCATCGAAGCTGGGTCTTCTGAATACTGAGGCTGCAGAACTCACGCCATTGCTTCGATGCTATGTCGCGGCACCTTACGCTTCCACTGAGTGGTGGTTACCTTGGCCCACAGGTATTCAGGCATGCGGCAGACATGACCAGCTCCATTTCAGCGTCCCAGCTTTTTGGGTGACATCAGCGATCTGAGTTTGGGAGTGCAGTGTCGTGTTCCGAATTAGGTCGATCGGTTGGAAGATCCCGAGTTTAAACTTTTGGATCTTCGTAAGTCACCAAGTGCATGACAAGACAAGACACGTGTATGAGACTGATGAACATATTCATCAGCTTCTTTCGGAGGGACATAGGGAGAGTACCCCGGTAAGAACTTTCATGGACCAATGGCTCCTCCAGACATTTTCAGTGCGTCAGCAATTTCTTGCTCTTGCCTGCACTAATTGGAGACTATTTGGCCCAAGTAAAGGTACTCGCTGACATATTGCATATCCTCACCATTAACGCAGATGTTACGCTTGGTTTTGTTTGTCATGACTGAGGTCGTCTTCATTAACTACAAACTAATTTATGAGGCAATGTGTAATACGCATCTATAATAAGATCCCGACTGATATATAAAAGTTACTATTAACGAGGTTTAAAATGATAGTGAAACAAGAGCTTTATACTAAATTTATTGCATGCAGTTCCTGTAATTGGATAACTAAATCCACCATAGTGACACGTCTAGGTCTTTCAGGTCGTTTTTATCTATGGTATTTGTAATAATATTGTATAAGTGAACCATCGAGTACATAACTAGAAATAGAGAAGAAACAAGGGCCATTCATCCCTGACAACTCTGATGATAAATGGGCCTTATGTTACTTTTAAATATCAACTCTCGTTTGCGCTGAAATCACAAATTAGAAAACTGAAATAGTACAGCGCCAACAACTGACCTGTGAGTACGTCTTCGTATATTCCAAAAATATTCTGTATTTATTTGTAATAAAGATAATATCTCTAATAATGGGGGCTGTTCTATTCGAGGGTGTGGGAAAAACAGCAAAACATCTAATTACAAAATCAACGGGATCACATTTCATCGGTAATTAAATATGTAATTTTACAATTTTCCTTCATTATAGCAAAGCTCAAGTTAAACTGGTCGTTTTGAAGTGCAACAATTGACGACACCCGTCAATTGTTTCAAAATCGGGCTGGCCAGTCGGAGCGCAGTTGGCACCGTAAAGATCTGGCAGAATAGTTTTCAAACAAATTAAATGACTTTTTGTCTCTATTTTTTTTTCTGGTTATATACTCGATGACGTGAACAATGTCTATTTCAAAAAGAGCAAAAGGTGCATTTATTTGACATGAATTACATCGCGCTCACCCCGCGCGGCGGCCGCGCAGCGACCGCGTGCGTCTAACTGTAATGGCAAAATACGCTCTATTTGTTTAGCTTTTACGTTTTAACTTAAATGAGCGTTCCGGGCATGCCCGCGGGACGCCCGCGTGGTCACCGAGCGGAGTCCGTGGCGGCCCGCGCGGCGGCCGCCGGTTGATTTCTTTAGAGGAACTTAAATGTTGTTGCC
>NW_020654520.1:3161366-3183805 GCF_003589595.1 Hyposmocoma kahamanoa
GTTCCAGTGAAAATTCCAGGTGCATAGGACTTGTCGACATTATGTCTCAAGATGATGGACGCAGTGGCAGAGTCAGACTTTTGAGACTGAAAGCTTAGAATGGCAGTGGAACTCGTACCGAGTGGCTAAATATCGGACGTCCGATACTTAGCCACTCGTTGTTGTAACAATATTCCTCCTTCTATCCGTAACAGCGTCACAAAAAGAACTCTCAAGCAGAAGCTGCAAGAGTGTCTTTTAAATATGTATAAATTAGAAATATGAGTGGCTAAGGTGCTTGAGAAAAAATAAATAAATAAAAAATAAGTAAATAAATTGGATGAAATTAAATTAGATTAAAAATTAAAATTAGACTGAATTGAATTGGTTACAATTTGAATTGAATTAAATGGGTTTTGTTTTGGGTTTTTACGAGTGGCGTTCCTGTCCCTATAGGGTCCTGGCAGAATACCAGTGTCGCGGGCAGCCGCGTCATTTATGCTGAGTCAACGCCTTTTCATTGCCATGGCTTCCAAGACAGATACTAATAGAATATATTACTGTCTTACGTCTAAGTTAATGTAAATTTATCTATCTATCTACCGTGGTAAGAAACCTGTAATTAGCCACAATCATTTAGCGAATCCCCGCGAAATTCTTAAAATTTAAGTTTGTTAATTGTTGAAATTGAAGAAATAGCTTTCTCAGAAATGGCGCTATGTCAAAAAAATCGTTAACAACCAAAAATAAAGGTGTACAACAAGCACATAGAAAATTTCATAAGGTCCTCTAGTTTGTTCCGTAGCTTAGTTGGCATTAGCGTCTGGCACGGTTTGCTGAAAGACGTTGTTCTTGCGAAGAGCTATTTCTGCCGCCAAGCAATTATTTAAGAATTATTGCCTTCCATTTTTGAAGGATACGGATGCTAGGACTTGTCAACTTTATGTCTAAGTGACGGGCGCAGTGGTATTGCCACTGTCAGGGACAGGTGTGTCACTTACCACCCTGTGCACGACCTGACATAATAAAAAATAAGCTAATCGAGAATATAGGTAATGTAAAGGTGAATGACACAAAAACGTTACAAAACAAAATTGTTCTATACGAAACTGTAATCCCGCATCAATTTACGACTCACGTAACACGTTGTAAAGCTTTAACGATTGCAAGTCTTTGGGGTCGCTCTTGCAAGCCTTTGGGGTGTCTTAACGGCTCTAAAAACGTGTTAACCGGGTTATTTAGTGCTGTAATGGATTTTTAAAGACCTCAAGTAGAATGGTTCTTAAACGTAAGAGTATAGAACTTTATTTTTATGATATCAAGTCATAGGACGAACAAGTGGTAAGCCTTGTGGTAAGTGACACACCAATCTATTCAAATTTATTTATTCTTGTCAGATAACAGTTCATAATAATAATAATACATAGAATTACATAATCTTACTAATTATACTATATACATTGTTACATAGCAAATGAAACTATTTTTCCGGATTTAAGTCGCATAGGTATATGTATTTGTTTGCCAAACAGTTGCTGACTCAGCGACCCGAAGTGGATAATGACCTCCGCACCAAAGTACGCCATTTATGTTGGTTTGTGCCAATTCCGACCATTCTGACACATTCAGTTCCTTTAGGTCTTTGGCGATTTCATCCTTCCAGCGACATCTTGGACGGCCCACTGGACGATGACCCGTAAGTTGCCCCAAATACGCTCTTGATGAATTTATTTAATTGTTTTTTTTATAACATCAAGTGACGGCACAAACAAGTCGTACGCCTGATGGTAAGCTACACTCCTGTCCATTACAGTTACAGTGCCACTCAGAGCTTTAAATTGCAAAGATCTGAGTGACACTACCACTGCGCCCGTCACCCTGAGACATAAATTGACAAGTCCCATGTACCTGTAATTTCACCAGGAATCTTACCCTTCAAAACCGTAACACAGTAATGCTGACATTACTGCTTGGTAGTAGTACTTCCCTGGACAAATTATTTCACAAGGAACTCTATTATAACTATTATAATAAACACAAACAATGACTAATGCAAATTTTAAGATCTCTTAATCTCACGTAGTACCTTAAAATATGAATAATTTAAAAAAGCTCACAAACTTGTAATTCAACGAAGTTTCACGAATAACAAAGCAAACGATATCTAACTTGTTCGCTTACATCAATTAGAACGTAGTTAAACAAGTCACTACCAGGTTTGAGTATTAACTAGTTAATTCGACAAATGTTCGCTATTTGAATTGAAATCAGGTTTCACTAACTAACTTCGGTTACCTGGGGCCCTGCCACAACCTCTTAAAATAATATTATTTTAACCTTACATCATTGACTTACAAATAAATGGACGACGGGTCTAATACAAAAACCACGAAAAAAATGTCCCAAGTCAATCTATTTAAACGTAGTGACATGTAAAGGTATATGAAAAAGCTAAAACGTTGAATTTAAATTGTAATGTCATCGCAGTACTGTCTAATTTTGCTTGCTTCGCTGTCAGTCGAACAAACGAAGACTAAAGCGTGAATGACGCTCTGTATACGATATTATCGCCCTATAAGTTCGGACACTTTTTAGCGCGGACCCGACGGCCATATAATTGTAAGTCAATGCCTTACAGTGACTTTTCGTACCATGACGCGCTTAAAACTATAATGTTTCATTGGCAGCTTTGTGACTATTCATTCACTGAGTTCGTACTATGACGCGACTTTAACATTAAAGTAATATTGATCTTATGTCACAGTTAGCAATCTTAAAATAGTTACACGGATGCAATGGAAACAATATTCTTTTCAGTTATTGATTTGTAATGATTAAAAATTAAATTGAATTTATTTACATATATCTCTTCAATATTTTGTTTATTTTTTATTTAATAGCACATAGGAAATAATTTCTAGTTAAATAAAAATACGCGATGTTTATTTCGTAAAATTATGACAGCGACATCTATATGCTCCTTGGCGACTCTAATAGTTGACACTAGACTATAATTCCGAATTCACAACGTGACACCCAATACTCAACTTGTTTTATTCATTTTTCTTCATGAAAATGCGGAAAAATAATTGGAAAGTACGTAATTTTAATATATTTCATTACTACATACTTTTCTTTTAAATAGTAAATAATATTAAGTACTTTAACAATATACTACGATAGGACGATTCGGAACATCAAGAGATGGCATTATACAGTTCATATAGCGTTATTTCTTTCCTATTTTTAGGAAGGAATAGACAGTATTGGGAAATCATTCGTTCTTTCAGTCATTTTAGCAATAATACATTACTTGGTTGACAGGTTCGTGATGGTACGAATATGAGTAATATTATAATAAGCTTACTTTAAGCTTACATTGAAATAAGATTGTTTTTAGAAAGGTTATGGTAGGCCCCCTGGTCTCTCGTAAGGGGAGAAGGCGAAGGCAGTTCGCTGCTCGCCTGATCCCCTAGTGAGACCAGCGGGCTCTGGACAGGGACTCCGGAGCCTGCATTGCACGATCTCACTCATCTGGGGGGCGGGTCGGAGGACAACCGACTCGCCCCTCCGTTGGCGCGGGAGCCCTGGCGCAAGCTAAGGCGGCCGGGCGGCGTCGTGGTGAATGTTCACCGATCCCACGGCGCCGACTCAACCGGCGAGAGGGAAACCCGGGGGGGTTTTAGTGGGGTAGGAAAAAAAGCCCCCTGGTCTCTAGTTTAAAATTACCACCGGGATAGCTATTCGTTCTGAATTTTTTTTTATCAATTCCTTGTAGTCACGAAAGAAATGGCATTGTTTATGGCAATATTTAGTGAAGCGATAGACTTCTAAAAAGTCGTTCTTAACACTAATTTAACTGAATATTATAATATTTTTTACTGTCATGATATTAATTATTTATTATGGTACCAGTAGAGCTCCTTGTGAGAGAGTTTGTCCAGAGAAGTCTGCCACCTCACCAATTTTTGCTGCCAAACAGTAATTTTTAAGCATTACTGCGTTCCGGTTTTGAGGGGCAAACGCGCGTTACCATTATATGTTATATCTATGGCCGTAACGTTTTATTTGTCGTTAGACGATTGTCGCTTCTAACCTCTTCCCATATCGTGACTGTCTGTCGTGACTGTCGTGCCATGATACCACGATAAAAGTGTCGTCGTATCATCGTGACAGTCTGTCATCGTAACGTCAAAAAAGTCTTGAACGACAGTTAACCGTATTCATTTAAATATACAAGCCATTACACTTTAAATTGCAATATCTGTCATCACAACATAATGGGAACGCGCCCTAAGGGTGCTGGTGAAATTACAGGCACATGGGGCTTTTCAATTTGTGTCTCATGGTGGCAGGCGCAGTGGCGGTGCCCTTCTGGTTGTGATTCAAAGCACGGAGTGACATTGCAATATTTCAGACGCGTTGCGACGTCCGTGGTTTCGAAGGGACCATGGTAACACACGTCATTGCAACACGTCCAAAACTTTGAGATAAATATAAATTAAATTATCCGAAAGTCTTTATTGTACTAAAAGTACATATTATGTAATTAATGTAAGCGCGACAATGCGCGAGATCAGCAACATATTTAAATTATTTGAATTTAATATCTATGTTTCAAACGTGTTGCAACGTACATGGTATCGAAGGGACCATAGCATCACACGTCATTGCAACATGTCTAAAACGTCGAGGTATATTTATACACGATAAAGTCCCGCTATTGAATCAGTTTCAATCGTGAAAATTTCAATTAATATTATTTAGATTAAATAATTTATTTAATCTAAACATTAACTGCCTCCGTGGCCGAACGGTTACTATACCGGACTGCCACGCAGAGGTCCCCGTGTTCGATTCCCTGGCCGGGAGAAATATTTGTATGGCCTACATTTATTTCTCTCGTGAGTTTGAGTGTAATTTGTGGTTGTCTATGTGTGTATCCATGGCACCCGCGACACAGGGTTTCCCTAGTGCGGGGCTATGTTGAGTGTGTGCGTTATTATTATTATTATTATAATTTATGCCATGTTATGTACTACTCGTACACATTAAAGCGTTTTAAATCCAATAACCAATCATCTCAGTACAGAGTATTAAAACAACCGACCTCAAAAGTCATTCATCCCCTAGTTTGCCACCCTTAGAAGTAGAATATTTTCGTCAAATTGAAATGGGACCACTACTGAAGTAAGTACCCTCTTTACCACAAAAAAAAATCATCAAAATCAGTTTACAATGCGGACCGAAGTTAAAAAAAATGTGCAGTCGAACTGAGAATCTCCTCCTTTTTTAAAGTCGGTTAAAAAATACAGTTTCATTTTGAATGTATAGCAATCAGCAAAATCTTAGAACGTAAATTCAATACTTTGTAATTATTTTTTATCAAAATTATTTCTTGATGCCAGAAACGTTCTGCTGTTTATTACTAATTTTATAACTAAATATTCCGAACATGCCATGTATTTTCAGCGCTAGAGAACATATCTCGAATGAAAATTAAATTCTACTTTAATTATAACTTTGCCATCCACGTTGCATTAACTTTTTCGAGCAAAAACCATGATGTTTTAAGTTTTTAGAATCGGAACAAAAGAAATAAGCCACCTGACAAACATTTCGTGGTCGGCTGCAGTTCAAAGAAAAATAAGTTTATAGATAGCGACAGTTATAAACTTACTAAAAATTATAATAAACAATACAAATATCGAACATCAAGAAAAAAATCCTTCGATGTGACAGATTTCGCACAGATGGCGCTAAGGCAAACAATCCGTTAAAATTAAAAACAAAGATCTGTAACAAACAACAGAAAAGATCGTAAGATCTGCTGACTCGATCTGTAGCTTAGTTGGTAGAGTGGTTGCACTTGATTGGCAAAACAGATACAGGTTCGAGTCCTGTCAGATAGACGGAATTTCTTTTTGTGTACGATCATTGTATTAATAATTATAACAAACTAGTGGAGTAATTTAACAGAAGAATAATTTAATATTATGATAGTAAAACATAATCATATTCGTTGCCATCAATATGATAAACAATTTCTTATATTTTAGTGATAGCTACACATTGAGATTTAAACAATTGTTTTCGGCTCTAAATCTGCTTTTTCAAATAAAACCAACGGTTTAGGCTCTGAAGAACTCGACACAATTTAACATAATTATTTCTGTGACAAATGGATTTTTCGATTGAGGCTATCAATGTAAAATGGTGTATACCACATTTTTTTTTCTATAATATTATTTTAAATGGGATAACGTACATAATTATTTTATATTTACATGCTATTTTAAAATTTATAAAAATTTAATTATTAAATATTTTTCACACATGAAAATACTTCACGCATCCAAATATAAAACAAGTAGTAAAAACTGATGGCAGCATAAGCTACACATTGACGGAAATTGTTCCGTTGCACTAGAGGCGATATTCGAACAAAAATGTACTTGAATATCTATCATATTAAGTTATATTGTATAAAAATAAATTTAAATGTGGGTTACACTACTGTGCGCTGATACCCTCAATTGTAACGCGAAAACTTGTTTACACAGTTCTTTCTCTCATCATGTTCATTATAATTAATGTCCTTTAATGTTGTTAGGGGATGAAATATGCAATGTCTCTAAACATTAATAGAATCGTCGACCTAAAAATGAATTATGCATTAATGAAGGCGAAAAGTGAGGGCCGTGGCACACGCTGCGCTTTATTACAAATTATTTTTATACACAAAAGTTGAGAAGAATTTGCAGTTGTTTGAGTGAGAGGTATTTGTCACCACTGTAATAATAAGCAGGAGAATGCAGTTTTCGATTAATGGTTTATTCCACGTGTAAAATTATGCACAAAATTTATATTAATAATAAAATTGGAAATCTTATATATTCTTAACCGATTTCAAAAAAAAAGGAGGAGGTATTTCAATTCGATTGTATTATTTTTTGAGTGTGTCGATCCCACATTTGTGAAACAATTTCAATGATTCTTTTTTTGTTGGCAAGCGGGTACCTCACTTGTGATCTCATTAAAATTTGAAGGAAATATCATTACATAATTAGGTCTTAATTTCTCGTATCTGAATTACTTAGGATGATTGCATAATATATTATGTTTTATGATACCAAATAACGCAATGAAAATGTCGTGCGCCTGATGGTAAGCGACACGCCTGTCCATGACAGTTGAAGTGCCGCTCAGAGCTTTAAATCGCAAAGATCTGAACGACACTGCCACTGCGCCCGTCACCCTAAGACATAAGTTGCCAAGTACCATGTGTCTGTAATTTCACCAGCACCCTTTAATACCGGAACGCAGCAACTACAGACATTTTTGTACAGATTGAAATTCTAAATTTAAATGTACTTGTTTTTGGCGCCTTTCTTTTTGTTATTTTCGTTGTTATCTCTGTGTCGGTTTTAATAAACCGTATCTAAGTACATATACTTTGGTTTAGCTCATTCTTCATTAGCACTAGAACCTCATTGTTTCATTCCGGTACAGTCACATTAAGGCAGTACTTCCCTGAATGGATTCTTTCACAAGCAGCTGTACTTCTACTAACATATTTTATTATTTCCGTTACACTTTGATAACCGACCTCTGGTCTTTTTGACCAAGCCAATAAAATCGTTTAAAAAACTATTAACTAAACTAATGGATAAAGTAATCAAAGTTAAATAATTTATTTACATGTCACAGTTAAAGCATACAAAATACAATTTAACTTAGTAGATTATTGTAAAGTACAATATGACGCCCTGTAAGGGGATAACAAACTACAGAGGGATTTTTTTTATAATAGATTAATAAATTTACAGCAACAAAACAAATATGTATATCAGACGCATGCATTAAATTCCAATACATGCATTAAATTCATTAAAAATAATAATAATATTTATAAAATTTTAACATTACACATTACACTCATTTTAGGGTGGGCGAGGCAAGTACTTACAAAATAAAAATAGGTAATACATTTTTTAGGTTAGTAACTAAATGTCAAAGGAGATTTCATGACATAATAAAAAATGTTTTACTCTAATCTAAATTAGACTAAATACTCTACTGTTTCGAGCCAATCCTTATTCGCGTGTCGAAGTGGTCGTTAAAAGTCTATACAACCGCAAATGGCATTGGTTGATTGCGCATAACAGTGAAATGTCGAATCAATCACTTCGGAAAAATATATTATAGAAAAATTGAGGACATACGCTGATACGGTTTCACGATGGAAAAAAACACACATTTACCTCGAAATTTTACAGGATTTTTCTGGTTATGTTATAGTAAATACCTAAACCATATTTGAGCTAGCATAATCTCAGTACAGAGTATTAAAAAAACCGACCTCAAAGGTACAAGAATTACATCTATTTGTCAAGTTTTATTGCAATCGGTTACCGGAAAGTGTGCAAACCCGGTTTCATCCCCTAGTTCGCCAATATACTATTATAAAATATTATAAAAATCATAATAATATATTATAAAATATACTATTATAAAAATCGGTGCTCACTGCTTAAACTATATGAAGAAAAAAACGCCTTCAATTGAAGCATAGCAAAATTAACCATTAAAACAATAGCTCCTTTTAAAATGTAGGCGCTATTTATATAAACAGGTGTTTATGCGTGAATAACCACCCTTAGCGCCCGGTTACACGAGAAGAAAGTTTTCGCGCGGCTGCCGCGCGGCGACCGTTCATGTACATTATTGGCGAATCTGAATTCTATTTACTAGGCAACAACATTTAAATTCCTCTCAATAAAATTACTGCGCGGCCGCCGCGTAGACCGACAAGCCAGGCTAGCCCGCGTGCCCGGAACGCTCGTTTAAATTAAAACGTAAAAGCTAAACAAATAGGGCGTATTTTGCCATGACAGTTAGACGCACGCGGGGCGCGATGAAATTCGTGTCGATTAAATGCGCCCTTAGAGGTGGAATACTTTCATCAAAATTAAATGGGTTCATTGCTGAGTCTCAAAAATCATAAAAATCGGTTCACAAATGCCAAAATATTCAAAAAAAAACGTTTCTCCTCCGGTAACTCGCCTTAATATGTCTAAGTCTCTCGGTAGTTTTCTATTTACAATTTAAGAAACTGTTTAGAACGAGCTCTTTTCTGAACTAGAGCAAAGCGAAGACGTCACATCTACTCAGCCACTGGCCGTTACGACGTCGCATTCAATATGTCTGAGAGCTTAGGATCTTAATACATAAATTAATAATTTAATATTCACCAGGCACACGTCCAATGTTTATGCTAAGGCGTTGCGTCTGCTGTGATTAATTCTGACTAGTGATTTCAATATTAACATTATTATTTTAAGGAACTAAGTCTGGTGTTAATAAACACCTCTTAGGTTTGGTATTAGGTGCGTATTCTTATATAAGGCTTTAAACTTATAACTCCCCTCTTTTTGTCTCTGGGTTTAAAGTTATCGTCATCTAAAAGAAATATAAGACTATTTTTAATAGAAGAGCCATAGATAAAGTAAACGAATATTTTGACGTCGTGTGTTCTAAAAAATGCTCAGTATTTTATACTACTACATACCTAATTAAAAAAAAACATTTTTGTGTGTTTCTTACGGCATTTGTGAACCGATTTTGATGATTCTTTGCTTTTAGGAAAGGGGGTACCTCAGGAGTGGTCCCATTTAAATTTGAAGAAAATATACCACATCTAAGAGTGGCAAACTAGGGGATTATGTATATAACCGACTTCAATAAAACTTGGCAAATAGTTGTTTTTTTTTCTTGGATCGGTTATTTTTATAAAACAATTACAATTATTTATTATGCAATTTTGTTTCATGAAGTAATATTATTATTAATATTAAATTAGGTAGTATTTTGCTTGTATGTGTGCAAATTCTTAAATGTGATTATGTAGACATTATGTCAATAATGATTGACCCAGCATAATAATATGTTTTGTATTTTTCAAGTACTAAATGTTACGCTTTTGAATAATAAAGCTTTTGAATCTTTGGCTACTTGTGTTCGCTATTGTGTGTTTGATGTACTTGAAAAAGTATTTGACGTACAGACAAACATGCAAACACTGACCAATATGACCATCTACCTCTAAGCTAAATAATAGGTTAAAATAATGAATATGAGCATAGTGTGGACGGTTTACTAGCGTATTTGCCTATTTGGCTCCTTTGATGTGCGTCGAGTAGCCGACAAACGCGCGGTAACGCGAGTATGGTGTTTGCTGTATTTGTCGAATAGGCAAACAAGACAAATGCTTTGTCACACGTGTCATCTACACATGGTGATTGTTTGCCAAATATATCAAATATAAACATGTGAAGTGCTACCATTTGAATCAGAAAATTAAAAAAATGATAATAAATTCATGAAATAAGAAATAGTGTTTAGTTAATAAAGTCAATTGTTCTTTTCCGCAGCTGTGCATAATCTTCCGCTATCAGTTTTACCAAACTGGTTATTTGTAATGAACAAAGATAGAACAAAGTGTAATGAAGTATGAAGCGGGCAGTGGGCCGCTTATCAGCTGTCGGCAGATCAAAGGTGTCGGAAGCTTTGTATCCGCCCGACACACCGCTATAATGGCACAACCACCCACTACGATACACTCGCTAAACTAGAGACGGGAACAGTACTTTAAAACTTATCAATGTGAAAGTGTTGTAGGGGAATACAAATTTATAGTGACGATACGAGCAAGTTGTAGGCCTGGTGATAAGCGACGTACTTAGGCCCGCCCAATGATGGGACAGCAAGTCAGAGGATTTTTAATTGACGAACAGTAATATACGTCAATGTTGAGACATTATAGTTAAAATTTCAATTATAATACTCAATGATAGTAGATACGAACGTAGCTGCGGTGAGCTTAGAGATACCGAGCCGGTATTCTCCGGAATGTATAGTCAGCCTTTGGCATGCTTTCACGTATAACGTTACCAATGTGGGAGGGACCAGGATTCCGCCCAACGCGCGCTGGAGAAGTGCCCCGCATGGTCCGCCAAACGGAATACTCTGGTTGCCCGGATCGGGCGAGATCTCCCTCCGCCAGGCGTAGTAGCGGCTATGCTGGCGGATCAAGAGTCCCATGAGGCTATTATAGTCTGTTCTGTGAAGCGGTGATGCTCCAGAAGGAGGTACCAGGGAAGTTTTTAGTAGCAGTAGAGCTCCTTGTGAAAGAGTTCGTCCATAGAAGTACTGACACCTTACCTATTTCTGCCGCCAAGCAGTAATGTCAGCATTACTGTGTTCTGGTTTTGAAGGGTATAGGCGTTGGTGAAATTACAGGCACATGGGACTTGTCAACTTGTGTCTCAGGATGACAGGCGCAGTGGTAGTACCCTTCAGATCTTTGCAATTTAAAGCTCTGAGTGGCACTGTAACTGTCATGGACAGGCGTGTAGCTTACCATCAGGCGCACGACTTGTTCGTCACTTGATGTTATAAAAAAACATGGCGGCTGCCCCTGGAGCGGGGGGCCCCGTTCGCTAGTAAGTTCGGCATCCGCGAGGAGGATGACGGCGCGGTGTGGCCCGCTTCTTCGTGAGGAGGGGAGGGGGAGGACGTAGCTTCTTCTAAATGCTGGGAGGGTTCCTGTGCGCAAAGTAGATCCAGCATCCCTCGCACTAGAGCACCCGAGAAGGCCACCGTCGGGTGCCATTAAAGGTTCGGCATAACCTTTCCGAGGCGGAGAGGTAGCCTAGGTGGATTTCCCCATGGAAATAAAGAAGTTAGGCGCGAGCACGTTATCGCGACGGCACTCTTTGGCATGCCTAAGGATACCGTTGCATATTTGCCATCAATGTCCGCCAATAGGCGCCGGGCCTTACCCGTATAACAGTGACAGTGCCACTTAGAGTTTTAACTGCTAATATTTGAGGCGCGCTGCTATTAAATATAATATAAACTATTAATATAAACTGCCTCCGTGGCCGAATGGTTACCATGCCGGACTGCCACGTAGAGGTTCGATTCCCGGGCCGGGAGAAATATTTGTATGGCCTACACTTATTTCTCTCGTGAGTTTGGGTGTAATTTGTGGTTGTCTATGTGTGTGTCCATGGCACCCGTGACACAGGGTTCCCCTAGTGCGGAGCTATGTTGATTGTGTGTACGTTATTGTGTGTGTACGTTATATTGCATTCATCACTCTGAGACATAAAATTGTCGAGTCCTATGTGCCTGCAGTTTCAACAGCACGCTTACCTATCATAATCTCAGTACATAGTACTAAAAAAACCGACCTCAAAAGTACGTGGAATTACGTCTATTTGCTAAGTTTTATTGAAATATCCCCTAGTTCGCCACTATACAGGACTTGACACTGGAGATAATAAAATTCGGTTCTCACTACTCAAAGTATATTGAGAGAAAAACGCCTTGAATTGGAGAAATAGCAAAATCAACCATTAAAGTAATTGCTCCTAAATTAAAGTTAGGCGCTATTTATAAAAATGAATTTTCATGCGTGAACAGCCACCCTTCGATGTGGATGATTTTCTTCAAGAAAATTTCATTTGGAAGTACCCCCTTTCCAAAGAATTATGAAAATCGGTTCACAAATACCGGAGTTATCGCGGAACATACATACAAAAAAAAGAACATACAGTCGAATTGAGAACCTCCTCCTTTTTTGAAGTCGGATAAAAATTGGAACGGTGCAATGATCACATTATCCTATTATTATCCTATCGATGGCATACACTATAATGCTGGCCCTCGTGGTGAAAGGTACTCGCCGATTGTCGCCCAGAAACGCCAGACGTACAGGAAAGGTAGACGTATACATATATAGGTACGTCATGCGGGAGGCTCCTTTCGTGCACCTCAATTAAGCGGTGGTAACCCAGCTGGAGAACGGTTCTCCATTGCACCTTGCTAGCCTCGAATGCCTATGGTGGCATTTACTTTTTTTAAGTTGCTTGAATGTTTATTAACAACATTTAAAGTTGTTTTTTAAGTAACTATACCAATTGCCTGATCTAAAACTAGGGAATTCCCTGTACTATGAATGCAATAGCAACGGAATTCACTTCGTGCACTGCCTAGAATACCCAGACCAGAACTATTTTAGAAAATGTAATTTCCCAAATTGGTCCTATCGGAAATCTAACCCGAGACTTACACGTCTAACGCTCACAGGATAAACTGTTGAGCCGCCGAGGTCGTCAATTTAAGTTACAGGTATATGGGAATAAATACCACCTACCTCTCAATTGAAAAGCAACGGCTCTGCCGAATTTAGAAGCGACTGTCTTTGAGTTTTGTAGCATAGAACATGGAATTCTATTTCAAACTATTTTGATTTGATTACTGCTCGATGACAGAAATATAAACATTATACTTGTTCAAAAGGAGCTCTATTACTAATGAAGAATAGAATATAATAAAAAAAATTAAAGAGGCAAAATACAACAATGTCCTACAATAAAATAATATAACATTTTTTTTCTAATTTCTTTGGAATTTCTTTACGTAGTAGAAGTCATTCTTCGTGTCGTCGTTTGTAAAACTTTTCAATTTTGCAGGTAAATTTATTAAATAAATATTGTAGATGGTAAATGTGTACAATTGGTTATTTACAAAGGGCAATCCCTCAGTGCGGAATCTGAAGCTACGAATCTCTCCTTGCTACGTTAGGTTAGGTTAACATTAAAATACAAGCTTGTTAAATATAAATAGTAAGTAATTCTATATTCTGTCGAATACATAGTGCATTGTTGCGGTAATATTCGTATAAGTAAGAATACTTAGCACAAAATTCATTGAAGAAATTTCACGATTAAAACCATTTGGGAAACACAATACGAAGATCTGCATGAAGTATTAGCGTCTCTCCATCCTAAGGTTATCTGTAAGAAATCGCTATAAGCGATAAGACCGCCAATATTTACCCTGCTAATGTATTTAATTTTTGTCATGTAATCTCTCTATATGTGGTGCTAACAATAAAGAATTTTCTGTCTATCTGTCTAAGTACATAGAGAAATTCGTAATATCTGCTAACTCGGTTTGTAGGTCAGTCGATAAGAGCGGACGCCACGGTGTGGCCGCAGATGCTGGTTGTTCGTGGTTATTCAATCTTTGCGTCAATAATACACAACACACTCCACCGCTTTTAATGTTACAGAGATCTGAACAAAACTTTTAATTGTTCCGTAGTTTTATTGGGTAATGGGAGCACAGACATATTTTGTTTCTCTTTTATATTAAAGAAAAGGAATGTATTAGTGACAATATCATACTTCAAATGAAAAGCGACAGGAGCCATCTGGAGTAAATACTATCTCCAGCTCGAATTTAAATTTTTCACAGACTAATTTTTACACACACTGGTTTTATTTCAGAATTTTTTTTTTTCAAACGAAACTGAAGCTATTTGAAAAATGTACATGGCATACTATAATATGTTCTATTTAGTTCAGATGATATTAAAAAAAAAAATCATTGGTATACGTAAAGTACGTAATGAATACATCGGTTTTCTTGTAAATTTCAAGGCAAGTTTGTGTTTTTTTTCTATCGTGAAAATTTTTAGGATTCCTGTTTTCACAGTACAGTAATCAGTGTACAATATTATCAATTTTACCATTGACTTACAATTATATGGACGTCGAGTCCGCGCTAAAAAGTGTCCGAACTTATAGGGCGTTAAAATCGTATACAGAGCGTCATTCACGCTTTAGTCTTCGTTTGTTCGACTGACAGCGAAGCAAGCAAAATTAGACAGTACTGCGATGACATTACAATTTAAATTCAACGTTTTAGCTTTTTCATATTCCTTTACATGTCACTACGTTTAAATAGGTCGACTTGGGACATTTTTTTCGTGGTTTTTGTATTAGACCCGTCGTCCATTTATTTGTAAGTCAATGAATTTTACTATATATTTTTTCCAATGTGATTGAGATTGATTTTAAGAGTGATTTGAACACTATCACTGTTATGCAGAATCAACCAAAGCCGTTTGATATTGTATACACTCCTAAAATACATATAATTATTTATAAAATAAAAAGCAGTGGTAGCATAATGGTTAGACCTATCGCTTCTTAAGCCTTTGCTTTTGGCCGTGGGTTCGAATCGAGGTGCGAGCCTAACTTGGAGTGTTTTAGGAAATGAAACTATTTGTCCGGATTTAAATCGCGTATATTTGTTTTTTTCCTTTTTTTTATTTGTCCTTTACAGGTCCCATGGTCACGCTTGACTGAGGTGGTACAGTCTTCAACCAGTTATGTCTAATATTGATGCAAACCACCTTATTTTTTCACTATAGTTACAATAGTTATTGATTAAATACCTTATTTTTAATTTTACAAGGAAAACATTCCAATTTACGCTACATTCAGTTTTAAAAAATAATATTATAGAATGAATTTTTATTAAGTTCAATTTATTATTAATTATTAATATAAACTAGAATAAACTAAAACATATTAATTAGTACTGCAGTTTTATGTCTGTTTGGGATTTTTCATTAGAGGAAATACTGGATCCCAAACTGGTGGTACGGAGAAACCATCTTCCCTGTTGAAATTAGGATGTTTTTTAATTTCAATGGCCTCTCGCAGCATCCTGGGTAGATAACGGACTTCTTTTGCAAGGACCTTGGACATTGGAGTGTTTTGTTTTCACTATGTGCTTGTGGCAAGGCAATATATACTTTAACATATACATATTATTATGTAAATATTTATCGATATTATTTTGTAGTCTAAAACACCTCTACTTCTTGTTTCCGGTAGAATGGTTTCTAGTTTGCATTCTGTTGTTAAGGTAACTAAGCGGCGGCGGCTTCCAGCATGTTTTATCGCTTCCATTTAGACATATAATATCTTTTTTTAGTTCTTAAGTAGTCAAACATTTCCCGTTAGCTTTGAAAGGTTCGTTTAAATGAAAAAGATATATTCCGGCGATTATTGGGTTGTGTCATCTATAGCTATATAGCCACTCTTTTGAAGAATTGAGATTATCATCAGTCCCTTCAAAAAATATAACTGTGAAAAGGTTGTAAACCGCCATTGTCGCGAGGAATGGAATATACGACTCGATCCACATAAATTTATTGCATATTAAGGCAGAAGGAAAAGGTCAAAGGCAAAAGAATGCTGTAACAACAAAAATAGAGTAAAACACAGGTAGAATATCAAAAACATTCCCTACTTAAATGCTACGAAACATGTGTGAAATAGTAAAGAACTTACCCCAAAATTTTCTACAAATATTAGTTAAGTTACTTGAGTTTAGTGATATTAGATAGGTTACGTGATTTTAATTCAAATGGGCGCTGACGTTGAAGGAGGAGAACGAACAAGCTCTTAGTGGCGGAGAGGAAAATCTTTGGGCAGATTTTGGGATCAACCAAACCACAACCAAAAAGAGGAAAAATCTGGAGATCGAGGATTTGATAAAAGAGCCTAACATCAGAGGAGAGATCAAATCAGGCCGACTTCGCTGGCTTGGCTACGTCGAGAGGATGGGTGAGGATCGTGAAGTCAAGATAGCATATCTGGGACAACCGACTAGTAGAAGACCGTTTGGATATCCTAGATATCGCTGTATCGACCAAGTCAACAAAGACCTGTGTGAGCTTCGAATAGCTGATTGGCAACAAGTGGCACAGAAGAGAGAAAAGTGGCGTATCTTAGTGTCGGAGGCCAAGATCCATTTCGGGCTGCTGTAAAATAATAACAATAACGTGATTTTAATTGGAAACTAGTAAATCAGATCAGAATTTCTGGTGAAGACGAGCAGGAGTGCTCGCTTCAGACATTAGGTAGAGAGAGACGACCGAACGAAACAAAGTGAGAATATCGAGGCTAAAATATCAAAGAACGATTCAAAATTCAACAATAAGTCGCCCGGAACTAGAGAAAAGGTGATAAAAACGTGGGATGACGATGGAGAAGGTCGCATAGTCACAACTGAAACAGTTCTTTTTGTGCGGAGAATGACAACAAAATTAGGTTACTAAGATATTGGCGATTCCATGGACACCGGTGTCCAAGCCTCTCAACAGCTTTTGTATTCTATAAGTAACCCTTAAGGGTGCCTTTATTCGACACGAATTTCATTGAGTTCAGCCCGCGCGGCCGCCGCGCAGCGACCTCGTGCGTCTAACTGTCATGGAAAAATACGTTCTATTTCTTTAGCTTTTACGTTTTAACTTAAATGAGCGTCCCGGGCGAGTGTGGCTTGAATGTGGTCTACACTTTGATCAGAGGAATTTAAGTGTTGCCTAGTAAATAGAATTCAGATTCGCTATTAATGTACATAAAGGCGTGGTAACTGAGCGGTCGCCGCGCGGCGGCCGCGCGAAAACTTTCTTCTCGTTTAACTGGGCGTTTAGACGTAAACATTTTGTCATTTACTAACAATATTTGGACCCACTCTGTGTGTATCACTTTTAAGTTTGAACATATTAACACTAAAGTCACTCAGAGAGCTTTGAAGCGGGCTCGGAGTTTCTCTGAAGAATAAAATTCGTAATGAGGTTATCCGACAGAGAACCAAGGTCGCCGACATAGCTCGTGCAGTAAGCAAGCTGAAGTGGCAGTGGGCTGGCCATATCTGTCGAAGAACCGATGTGGAAACCGAGTTCTAGAGTGGAGACTGCGACTCGGCAAACGTAGTGTAAGATGACCTCCAGCCAGGTGGAGTGGCGACCTGGGAAAGGTTGCTGGCGGAAAATGGATACGACAAGCCCTCAGCTACCGGGCGAAATTGCGCACATTGGAGGAGGCCTATGTCTGTGATGATGATAATGATATTAATACTACCGGCAAATGGGTCTTGCTACTTTGAATTTAAGGGTGACGAGCGCAGTGGCAGTGTAACTCAGATCATTGCAATTTAAGGTGAGTCACTGGAGGAGAAGCGGGACAAACTATTTTGTTCAATCAAACGGTTTAAGTATTTACTATTAAATTATGGTATTATAAAAAACTTACGATACACCTACAGATAGTCTAAAGAATGTGCTAATTCTTTACATGATAGGATGTACTTTACCCGATAATATACAATCCCGAAAACATACTAAAATAAAACTGTAAAACGAATTATTTAAGAACAAAATATGTATGTATGTATGGAGACATATTGCTTCCCTTTATGTAGTACAGAGAACCTGTTACATTTTGGTTTTCAACCGAAGCTCTGTAGTTATTCAATTCACATTTGTTAAAGTACTTGAAAATTGCCCTGCGTTTCAACGATATGCCGCGCCGTCAAGTTTTCTTATCAGATCGACATACTTAAGAAATATATTGGGAGTGCCACAGGGAAGTGTACTGGGTCCTCTTCTCTTTATTATATATATAAATGAACTGCCACATATTACTCAGTGTTATGCACGCTGTATACCTATTATGTTCGCTGATGATGTCACAATATTATTTACTAATAACGGAAAAACAAAAATTGACTACGAATTTGACATAAACAATACATTGAACGGTCTTATGACCTGGCTTAAATCACTAAATTTAAAAATAAATAATTCTAAAACAAAATATATGCAGTTTGGTAATTACAAAAAAATTGACTTAGATTTACACATAACTTATGAAAATGACGTTGTTGATGAGGTAAACACTACTAAATTTCTTGGTATTACTATAAATAAAAATTTAAATTGGAAACATCACATAGATGTGCTAAATAACAAGCTTGGTAGTTATTGCTACGCTTTATCTGTATTGGTCGATGTAGCGTCGGTTGAAGTTGCAAAAAACGCATATTACGGGAACGTATACCCATTATTAATGTATGGTGTAATTTTTTGGGGAAACTCTGTCAATACGGTTAAAATATTCACAACACAAAAACGATGCTTACGCATAATCTATAGTAAACCCAGTGACTATTCTCTAAGAAGTCTGTACAAAGAAAAGGGTTTCCTGACTTTAACAGGAATATATATTTTGGAAATATGTCTTTTTGTACGTAATCAATCACAGTAACTTCTTTACTAAAATATCTAATGTATACTCCGTTAACGTCAGAAACAAGGACCGTCTTGTCCTTCCTAAAATAAACAGCACGATCTTTGACCGCAGCACCTATGTAACAGCGATTAGAATTTACAACAGACTTCCAATGGAAATGAAATGTTTAAATGGTGATAAATTTAAAGTTTGTTAAAAAAATGGTTAATTGACAAAGTTTTTTACAATCTTAACGAATTTTATATAAAGACATCAAATATTTGACAATTGTATAACTAACTTAATTATAATTTAAATTTTTGACATTTAAGTTGTAATAAATTTTAATTGAATTGTAATTTTAAGACATTGTACGCCTGATTTGGGTAAGAATTGTAGATCTAATCACTTGTAAGTAACACCTGTATTTTACCAATTCATACAATAAATGTTTCTGATTTCTGATTTCTGATTTCTGATTTCTTATTTTATTCATATTAAGTTTCAGCGCGTGGATTGAGAGACGCGAGGGGCTGCGCCCCATACCTCACCTCCTATGTCTAAACTTAGGTTCTCGTTCAAACCTCACCTTAAAGTTCTGAGTGACACTGCAACTGTTATGGATAGGCGTGTCGCTTACCACCAAACGTACGAATTGAAATGACACGGACGTCCGGTCACTTGATACCATAAATATAGTATAATATGAGCTACAACTCGAGACACGAAATACCAAACACACGTTACCCTAAATTTACCTAATGCTATTTACGGCAGTTATCGAGATGAAGGGACGATAAAATGTACGGAACTCGATTTCACCAGCTTTCTGTAATCGAAAACGTCACCATGATTCACAAGAGGGTAAAACGTGAGACCGATGGCCCACATTTAGTTAGGGAAATAGAGGAAAGTGGAAGTTCTTCATAATAATATTCTTAATGGACCAAAGGGGTCTGACGGTATAAATAAATGATTTGTATAAATATTTCCAAGACGGGTAAGGAAACAAAGTATCCCTCAACTTAACTGTTGATATATACAAAAGATGTGAGCAATGGGTTAAAACCCAATCAACCGGACCGGATTTTAACAGGATTTTTACTCCAAGTATCGGGTTTTATCCTTAATCTACGAGTATTTCTGTCCAAAATCGTGGGCGGATGGGATACGGCGAATATAACTAACTGCCTCCGTGGCCGAACGGTTACCATGCCGGACTGCCACGCAGAGGTCCCAGGTTCGATTCCCGGGACGGGAGAAATAGTTGTATGGCCTACAATCATTTCTCTCGTGAGTTTGGGTGCAATTTGTGGTTGTCTATGCGTGTCCATGGCACTCGCGACACAGGGTTTCCCTAGTGCGGGGCTATGTTGAGTGTGTGCGTTATTTATTATTATATGGGAGTTTTAGTTTTAGCAATAGAGCTCCTTGTGAAAGAGTTCGTCCAGGGTAGTATTGCCATCTTACCTATTTCTGCCGCCAAGCAGTAATGTCAGCATTACTGTGTTCCGGTTTTGAAGAGTATGGGTGCTGGTAAAATTACAGGCACATGAGACTTGTCAACTTATGTCTCAGGGTGACGGGCGCAGTGGCAGTGCCTCTCAGATCTTTGTAATTTAAAGCTCTGAGTGGCACTTTACACTTACAGTGTCATTCGTCCCGTTACTTGATGTTATTTATTTTATTTTTTATTTAGATAAATTATTTCAGGCTACATGACCCATATAATATATACCTTAAGGACTAACATACATACAATGCAATATGACAATAATATAAACTAAACAACTAATCTACACGTATTGCACTTGTCGGCGACGTGTGGTGCAATCTGGTGTCAGGTAACCGGCCGCGGAATCGCCGATGTATGACACACGTTGGCCAAAATTCTTCCTTCATGAAAGTCTATAGATGGTCGGTCGGCACTCTCCCCACAAACGAATTAAAATTTATGTCGTGGCGGGACTCCAGCCGCTCAACCCTCAGGGTGTATTTGGCTTCTAGCCTGAAGTACTCCACTATGCCCTCAGACTAAAAATAATTGAATATCAATTCAATAAAAAATTAAATACAATGAATAGAGACATCTCTAGCCGGGGCTGGTAGCTGTAAAGATATCTAACTGGGTGACGAAATAAAATAGATTTCAATTTCAATTGTACATAGAAAAATTCGTTAGTTTTGTAGTTTAGTTGGTATAGCGTCTGACACGGTATGCTTGAGGACGTCGGTTCGAATCCGGCCGGATCGAAGGGATTTTTTCTGATTTATTTTCGATTTTTTTTGTTTTAATATGGCCGCACGCTTGGTGACCATAAATAATTAAATATTAGACAACATCGTATACGTGGCTCTGATACAAAAGTAAGTAACTAAAGTACTTGTGTTATGGAAATCGGAAACAACGACGGTACTGTAAATACCGAGACAATACATAAAAGTTAGTTTTTCTACATTGACAGGCCGGGGATCCGAACCCGGGATCTCAGAGATGCCGACACCGGGAAAACCGGTGTGCAAGGCATAATTAAACTTTGGTTATAACCGTAAAAAATTACCATAATTTTTTATCTTTAAATAATCAATAAATATGGAATTTTAAAGAAAAACGAAAGGCTTTCTGTCCGTAATTGCCCGGTGCATGTCGGGTAAATGCGGACAGTGATCGTATGACAATATATAAGCTATTAATTGATACCACTTTCATCTTCCTACATCTTGGCCCAAGATTGTATGAAAGCGTATCGGTCTCCTTTAGATTAATCTATTTAAAACCTTAATTGGGGTTAATGCAGACGTCTGGGCGCCCTAAGTCCCAAGTCTGTAATTGCCCCAATCGTAATTTATTTAATTACATAATATTTCTGATGTTATGCTAGCACGTACGAATTTCTCATTCTTACAGTTTCGAGGACGTATCTTATAAATATTTATGACAAACATAACATTTCATTAATTCTCACATAACAGCGTATACACAGTACTAAAAATAAAGTAAAATTACAACAAAACACACGAAAAAAGTCTTAAGTACTTACTTTGAAACGCGTTCGAGGCCTTTCTCCATGACAACTTTCTACACACTAACGATGGTCGATGTGATCGAAAGATCGCGATAGCGGGGCGCGGAGGGAATCAGACTTCTAGAAACGATTACGTCTGAAATTACCCCGCGTCCGTATTCGCCCCACTCTCCCCTACCCAAGTTAGATTGAGAAAACGATGTGAACCAAATTAGCTTTATGCGTGTGTATGCTTGATCTTCGAAACTGGGTCTTCTGAATTTTGAGGCGTGTACCAGCCACAGACGTGCCAGAATGTCTAACCCTCTTCCGACATTCAGGCACGTCTTGGTACAAGCAAAGTTACAATCATGCCTTGTGCATCAGCATAGAACACACGTACCAAATTAGTATAAGTAGCTCATACAAAATGTAAACCTCACTCAGTCAACCAGACTCAGTCAACCAGAGTCAGTTAATCCTCATGCGGTATTCATTCAGTATCCAGTAAACT
>NW_020654520.1:3183815-3184108 GCF_003589595.1 Hyposmocoma kahamanoa
ATCAACAACTTATATATTTTATTTATACCATGTAAACACATGGTAAAAGGCGGCTGAACTCACCACAAATTGATTTTTGTCTTGAGAAAACTCAAAATATGAAAATTATGTTTTAATAAACTTCGATACGACCACCAAGACAGCTTTAAACGGAATCTCTTTCAAAAGTGCAATTTTGGATAAAAACGATTGCTTAGATGAGCGTCCATCTACATCACATGAACATCTCGTTTTCTCAGATGACATTAGAAACGAAGTACTAAGCGGGAATTTAAAAAAATACACGATATGTT
>NW_020654520.1:3189108-3205561 GCF_003589595.1 Hyposmocoma kahamanoa
ACCTCTAGGGCGCGTTACCATTATGTCGTGACGACAGAGAGTCGTGCAGTTTAAGGTGTCACGGCTTGTGTATTTGAATGAAGTTGTTCACGTGTGGTACAACACGATTGACTGTCGTTAACGACTTTTTTGACGTTACGGCGACAGACTGTCGCCGTAACGTCAAAATATAGATACAACGTCATGATAAAAATGTGACGACACCCCAAACATTTCTTTTTTTTTATAAATTCAAGTGACGGGATGAACAAGTCGTGCGCCTGATGGTAAGCTACACGTCTGTCCATAACAGTCACAGTGCCATTCAGAGCTTTAAATTGCAAAGACCTGAGGGGCACTACTACTACTACGCCCGTCACCCTGAGGCATAAGTTGACAAGTTCCATGTGCCTGTAATTTCACCAGCACCCTTACCATTCAAAACCGGAACACAGTAATGCTGAAATTACTGCTTGGCTGAATAAATATGTCAGGTGGCAGTACTACCCTGGACGAACTCTTCCGCAAGGAGCTTCTACTGCTACTTCTGTCGTGCAAACGATAACGCGGCTGCCGTGAACCGATAAATTGTCGTCACCATCTGGTGGGAATAGCTATATAACACGACAGTCGCTCAACGATAAAATAAATGTCCACGACACAGTCCCGACACATTGTCGTAATATGGGAACAAGCTAAACGCGACAGTCGTCCAACGATAAATTAAACGTCACGACATAATGAGAACGCACCCTTAGTGTAAAGTTTTTCTTTCACTACAGTAGGGTTACAGCGATAAGGCGCAACATGCGCGACCGCGACATGAAGCGCGACATCTCTATGCGAGAATAGCAGTATCTCGCGCTTTGTGGCGCTTTCGCGCTAGTCGCACCCTATCGTGCCAGCCCTACAATTGTCACGAAAATCCAAACGCCCCAAGTTATTAGTAAACACCGAAAATATCTCGTTAAGTGCCAAACACAAATAAGCATATAAACAAAGTATAAATAAAGGTACAAGTAGAGAAACACACGAGCGAATATTCTAAATATTTCACTTTACAAATAAACTTTGGCAGTACAAATGATTATTATAACATGTGTCATTTCAATCGATACTTTCTACGAAAACATAGTTTTAGTTTCGCTGTGTGTAGTATTTACGATCGTGGCTGCATAGTCCATATTCACAATGTAATAAAGCTTAAAATTTATGTCAATAGCAGAACGTTTTGGTCTATATTTTAACAGGTCATTACTTACAAACTGTTGAGTAATATTACAAAGCTAACACTAAGAACAAATAATTGTAGCTCTTGTATTTTATCCACACGGTTAGCTAGTTTTGGATTACGTCCAAAAGAGATATACAGTATACATAATTGTTGTTGTATGATTGTCGGGAGTAATGATGACGATACCGTCAAAGTTTATTTCATAGTATTATAATACTACGAGTATGGTAACTCCATAAAAACGTAGCAGCAAGTCTTGTATGTGTACGGATGCACACATTCGTATAATCTCCCAACGCGCCTTTTTTATAATTCCAAGTGACGGGACGACCAAGTCGTGGGCCTGGTGGTAACCGACATGCCTCTTCATAACAGTTGCAGTGTTACTCAGAGCTTCAAATCGCAAAAATCAGAGGTGCACTGCCACTGGACCCGTCACTCTGAGACACAAGTTGACAAATCCTATGTGCCTGTAATTTCACCAGCGCCGAGAGGTAGGCTCTCAAAACTGGAACGCAGTAACGCTCGCATTAGGTACTGCTTGGCGGTAGAAATAGGTAAGGTGGCAGTACTTTCCTAGACGCACTCTTATTAGATAAAAAAATAGACGCATTATTATGCGAATGTGTGCGTCTGTACACGGCGCGCGGCAGTCACGCACGCTGTATGTGCGTGACTGCCGCGCTGTTACTTTGTACGGAGTTACCATGCTTATCTTATTTTATTATGTTAATTTGGTATAATAAAAGAAACCAGGAGAATTCTCTTAGGCTCAATTTACACTGCTGCAAAAGGGAACCTTATTTCAATTGTGTAACGAACAAATTAGTTACGAGTAAAAACAACTGGTCGCGCGTGTTCTGGCGGCGTCTTCTGAGTATCTCGGGAATACCCGCAGCTACCGTATCGCATTTAATTTGTACAATACACAATTGACATAAAGGAAAAATGGCTGATTAAGCTCAAGTATTTGGAAATGCGCGTACTGTTGGCACACGTACCCTGCACTCTAAGCACAACTACTGTATTTATTGTTATCTCATTGGAACAAACAGTTCTGCACACTATAACAACAAAAACCAAAATCAAAGAAAAAATCGTAAGGTGCGCTAGTTCGTTCCGCGGCTTAATTGGCACTATTTGCTGGAAGACATTGGTTCGAATCCGGCCGGATCGAAGGAATTTTTTTGTGAGTGTTCGATCTTTGTATTAATAATTATAACGAACTAGTGGAGTAATTCCACAAAAATAATTGAATATCATGACGGTTAAACATCGTGGCACCCAATAAACTAAAAAAAAAGATAAAAAAGGATCTAACCAGCGATTACGGCGTTGCGTCAAGATTCATACAAAGTGTCAAAGTTCACCATCGAAATATATATCGTGAGACCCAATTTACAAGCCCCCAGAGTAAAAATTTACAGGGGGCCTACCATAACTTTTCAAAAAACAATCTTATTTCAATATAAGCTTAATTATTGTAATATTATTCATATTCGTACCATAACAAACCTATCAACCAAGTAATGTGTTATTGCTAAAGTGACTGAAAGAACGAATGATTTCCCAATATTGTCTATTCCTTACTAAAAATAGGAAAGAAATAACGCTATACGAACTATATAATGTCATCTCTTTCTTTTTTGATGTTCCGAATCGTTCTATCGTAGTTATAATGTTAAAGTACTTAATATTATTTACATTCAGAAAATTTTAACTGCCAAGAAAAAAAAGTGTGTAATAATGATATCTATTAAAATTACGTTCTTTTTTAATTATTGTTCCGCATTTTCATGAAGAAAAAGAAATAAAACAAGCTGAGCCCGAGAACGTTGTGAATTCGAAACTATAGTCTAGTGTCAACTGTTACTTTCGCCAAGGAGCGTATAGATGGCGCTGTCATAATTTTACGAAATAAACATCGCGTATTTTTATTTAAGGAGAAATTATTTCCTATGTGCTATTAAATAAAAAATAAACAAAATATTGAAGAGATATACGTAAATAAATAAGTTCAACTTAACTTCTAATCATTACAAATCAATATTAAAACAATGAAACTGAAAATAATATTGTTTTCATTACATTCGTGTAACTATTTTAAGATTGCTAAATTTGACATAAGATCAATATTACTTTAATGTTAAAGTCGCGTCATAGTACGAACTGAGTGAATGAAGAGTCACAAAGCTGTCAATAAAACATCATAGTTTTAAAATTACAATAAGCTTACTTTTAGCGCGTTATGGTACGAAAAGTCAACGTAGGTTAAAGTAATGTTGTTTTAAGAGGTTGTGGTAGGCCCCCTGGACCATGAATAACAACACATTGCTGTTGTACGCAAATAAAATTAGAACCTAATAACATTTTAAATCAAATATTCTCACATTAACTATAATCGGCGGTTTGTTGGTCGTGGTTAACATCACTCGAGTGAAGAGTGTGTACTTAGCGTAGATATTGGTACGTATTCGATGTGGCCTTGGGCGAAAAAATACTTACCGATGCGATGATGCTGTTGGTTAAAATGTAAGTTATAGACTTAAGCGGATGGAAATTTTAACGGCTACCGAATTCTTAGGTTTTCGCGATTGGAAATGAAACTACTTTTGCAGACCTAATTCTTAAAAAAGTAAATTTGTTTTTCCGAACAAACCAAAGTTCGGGCTTGTTTCAGGTCCCATGGTGACTGATGACTGAGATGCACATATTTTGATTTTTAAAGCTTATACTGTTGACCTCCGTGGTCACGTGGCTTCCACACCGGTGGTCATGGTGTTGCTATCTATGGTCCCGGGTTTGATTCCCTGCCGGGTCAATGTAGAAATTAACTTTTGAATATTGTCTCGGGTCTGGGTGTTTTGTGTTACCGTCTTTACTTCTGATACCATAACATAAGTGCTTTAGCTACTTACTTTGAGACCAGAGCAACGTATGTGATATTGTCTAATAATAATAATAATAACGCTCACACTCAACACAGCCCCGCACTAGGGAAACCCTGTGTCGCCGGTGCCATGGACATATACATAGACAAGCACAAATTACACCCAAACTTACGAGAGAAATACATATATTTCTCCCGGCCCGGGAATCGAACCGGGGACCTCTGAGGGTAGTCCGGCGTGGTATCTGTTCAGCCACAGAGGCAGTTTATCAGTATAATAATGTTGTTGCCAATAGGCTGGACTGCCGCTACCAACTACATTGGGTGCAACTACACATGTGTAGGGTAGTGGTCTAGACTTTCACTTCTTTTCACTAAAATTAAGTAATTTTGTATTGTACTAATCATAACACGTAAGAAAAATTTACTGTATTACTAACATTATTATGGATCATGGTCCGAAATAAATAATTATATTGTAAATAATTCTATTATATATATTATAGTAGTTAGTAATATTTACTGGGACACTATCTAAGAGACATCTCTTTATTCTCTGGCGCCACTCTACCCCGGTGATCCTACATAGAAGATCCAGCTACCCAGTTTGCCCCAATGTACCTTGTCGAACGGCATTTGCTAGTCGTCAATTCCATGCTCTAAGCTCATTTCTTTATAACGAACTTCATAAAAATTATATATTGTACCTTATGTGCATTTGAGATCAAACAGAAATTATTTAAATGGCCATAAAACACAATGTTATGATGAGACCGAAAACATTTTGTTAATATAATTATACTGTTTGACGCTTTCCGGTTAACTTAGTCAGTTTTAGTATTTGTATGTATCAGTGTTAGCTTAAAGCAGAATAAATAAATAGAATAAATAAAGATTCCCACTGTAAAACAGCATAAACTATATCTATATTACTATATCTATATGTTATATAGTAATATCATAAACTCTATCGTTTATGCTATTACTTTTACTACATGCAGTGTGTACCACACGTACGTCGCCGGTGGCAAGTAAAAATAGATTTACGCCAATAGACGGAGAGGTTTTTAAAGTTGTTTATGGCACGTAATATTTTTTGTTGTTGTTACTACGCGAATATATCGTCTCATACAAAAGCTGATTGTTTTGTACTTATTAATTGATTACGTGTATGTAATTAAAATTTAATAACAATATGTGTAACCAAAAATTCTTAACTAATGCAAAAATCGTATAAACAGAGTAAGTTTTATTAAATTTTGTACCGTTGGTGTAAGAAGGTCACATCTGTAAAATGACAATTTTTCAAGAGAATAAGAGCTTTTGCGCACTTTTCCGATTCGTATCAGAACCGAATCCGAGAAACGACTGTCCGAAAAGTCACAGGGATCATTTTAAGCGGTAACACGCGGTATGTTAGATTTAGCAGCCTTGCAAACGTAATGCAGTAGCGATATAGTCGCTAATCGTCTACCTTTACACACGCGAGTGATTTTAAGCAGGGATGCAAATGCGATGCAAGCGCGCGACTGCATCGATAAAAACACGCGATTGCATCGCTACACTTGGGATTTATAGGCGATTGCATCGATGCAATCGCGCGTTTAAGAGGGAGCAAAGGAAAAATTCCTAATCTTCGATTTGATTTTAGAGGGGTATATCCACTTTAAAGTTAAAAATAAAATATTGTATAAGTAACTACACGATATATTCAAGCATAGACATCAATCAGAAACATAAAACAACAAAGTTTCCTCCATAGATAAAAATCAAGAAATAACCTCTAATTTTCACATTTTTTCGATTTATCTTCGAAATGCTACAGGTTATTATGACAAAAATTAGATAATGAATTATATTTATGCATGATCGACAACTGTCACTACGGATTTTTTTTTAATCCCTTTAGTTTTAGAGTTATTCCGCTAAAACGAATTTGGTACTTTTAATGCGCAAAATTCAACATCTCCTGTCGCATGTCACGCGAACTTCAGGCATTATTTGTTTCACAAATTTGGGCGGAGCCAACGTCAAAACTTATTTGGCATGCTTCCTCTTAACGATCGTGCGTTTGCATCGTAGCTAAAAGTCGCCATCTGTAATCACTCCAGTAATGTCAGCATTACTGTGTTCCGGTTTTGAAGGGTAAGCAAAGCTAAGGTAAGCTGCTGGTGCAATAAAGACACATGGGACTTAGCAACTGATGTCTCAGGGTGAAGGGCGCAGTGGTAGTGCCCCTCAGATCTTTGTAATTTAAAGCACGGCACTGTAAATGTTATAGATAGGCGTGTAGCTTACCTTATAAAAAACTTCAGAAAAAAAACACGATTTCAGAGGAAGGTATTGTCCATTTTATATGTATCACTTCCTTGAGTTTAGGTAAACACAGACTGGTTTTTCCGATTTTTGCTTATGACAGAAAATGGCTAACAGATTAGGGTAATTAGAAGGGGAGGTTTAAATATGTAGGTCAGTGAGTACACTTCTCAGTGAACTCGAGCATACATAGCATAGCAACCTACCTATCAGATTAGCAACCTACTCAGCCATGAAAATTTCCTTCCTTTTTTCGAAAATGGCAGTTTAAAGTGTTTCTCAGTCTTGTTTTATTTTCAAAATTTATAATGTTATGTAACTCGAGATATATTTATTTATCTTTAGATGTTGGATTTTTTTTGCTGATCTAAGACGTTAGACTTTAAAGTCTAAACGGTTCGTAAGGACCGTTTGGTACATATAACTCATTTTTTGATAATTTTGTGGATTGGATCCTTTTTGTTTAACTACGTCCAATTATACTTCATTATTCTATAATATTTCAACGAACTATTTTATTCATAGTCATTCCTTTTTTTGCATACAAATTATTTATACATGTAATCCCTTTCGTTAGTTCTGACTGACAACCAGTCAGTGTCTTAAGTTGAAGTCATGCGGACTTTGCGCGAAGTATCTACGACTGTACATAGTAGAAATTAGTATAAAACAGTAAAAATTAGTCCTTTTACACGCTCACTCTACATTACCTGTCCGAAGTTTTTTAAGCTAACGTTCTTTCGCCCGTGATTGCTCATGTTCGTTTATATTACCTACAACGGTAGAGGGTCCGTTTAAAACATTGACTTACAATTATATGGACCTCGGTCCGCGCTAAAAAGTGTCCGAACTTATAGGGCGTTAAAATCGTATACAGAGCGTCATTCACGCGTTAGTCTTCGTTTTTTCGACTGACAGCGAAGCAAGCAAAATTAGACAGTACTGCGATGACATTAGAATTTAAATTCAAAGTTTTAGCTTTTTCATATTCCTTTACATGTCACTACGCTTAAATAGGTTGACTTGGGACATTTTTTTCGGGGTTGTATTAGACCCGTCGTCCATTTATTTGTAAGTCAATGGTTCAAAAGGCAACTTTGGGACGCACGATTCCGCGCGCGCGTCTGATGAGTGCTATCGCGCAATCTTTCCCTTTTCCTTCCAACGCACGACGATTGCTGTCATCACGCGTCACGCGCATAAGAGTGTCTGTATATAAAGTCCTCTGTTGACTGTATTTAGCCGATACTTACTGTAAGCAATTATCGCCGCGGGTGTAGCTCAGGAGCTCAGTGTATTTGTTAAGTCGAAATGTAAGCACAGATGTTACTTCTAGCCTTTCACTGTATACGGAACATTTATGATTACAAATACTGACTTTACTTTTTTGTTAAGGAAATATTTTCATATGGAAACATTTGACGAACTCCGTGGTCGAGTAGCTTGCACATCGGTTTTCATGGCGCCATCTCTAAAGTCGAGGGTTCGATTCTCGGTCGGGTCAATGTAGAAAAAAACTTTTCTATATTGTCTCGGGTCTATGTTTGTGATGCCGTCGTTGTTTCCGATTTTCCGTAACACAACAAGAGCAACGTATGTGAAGTTAAAAAAAAACTGAAAACATCACTATCAAAATCCTCCATTTTAATTTGGCAACAAACTCACGTCCGTAATCCCTGACAATGCTACGCGGTGGAATTTGCGACCAAGCATGTACGTAAATCTGCCTAACCCAAATATTTAGTGATTTTTTTCTATATTGTTTGCATATAAAAATCGTATTCCGACGTGGTCATTTTTAATTGGTGAATAGTGTCTGTAAAGCCGAACTCAGCTACTTTTTCATTGCCGAAAAACGTTGGGCAATTCTAACATAGTTGCAATTTCATTATAGATTATTTTTATATGAATATGGCGTAATAAACAGATAACTTAATATGCTTTTTTTACCGACTTCAAAAAAAAGGTGGAGGAGGTTCTCAAAACGACTGTATGTTTTTTTTGGATATGTTACGCGATAACTCTTTTTTGAACCGATTTTGATGATTCTTTTTTGTTGGAAAGAGGATACCTCAGTTGTGGTCCCATTTAAATTTAAAGAAAGTATTCCACATGTAAGGGTGGCAAACTAGGGTATGAATGACTTTTGAGGTCGGTTTTTCTAGTACTCTGTTCTGAGATTATCGTGCGTCCCAATCCCTCCAAGTATGCGATCCCTAGCATTGTAAAGTGTAGTTATTCAAGTGTGTAACAAACCTATTTTTAACCGAATTCAAAATAAGGAGGAGGTTCTCAATTCGACTGTATGTTTTTTTGTATGTATGTTACGCGATAACTCCGGTATTTGTGGACCGATTTTCATGATTCTTTTTTTGTTGGAAAGAAAGTACCTTCATAATGGTCCCATTTCATTTTTATAAACAGCACCTAAATTTTACTTAAGGAGCAATTATTTTAATGGTTGGTTTTGCTATTCTCCAATTCAAGGCGTTTTTCTCTCTCAATATACTTTGAGTAGTGAGAACCGATTTTTATTATCTCCTGTGTCAAGTCCTGTATAGTGGCGAACTAGGGGATATTTCAATGAAACTTAGCAAATAGACGTAATTCCACGTACTCTCGAGGTCGGTTTTTTAGCACTCTGTCCTGAGATTATATATCATAGACTTTACTAATCAACTTTGTTTGTCAGATAGTTCTCCAAAAATCCGCTAGATGGCATTGACCCTTTTTACTTAATTCCACATCGCGGTGTTAAGATTTTCCCTCGAATGGCGACTACTTGAATTTGACTTGAACCGAATTTTATTTATGTGTGAGAAACATCAGTACTATTGATATGTATCTAGGAGTTGAGTCCTTGTGGAAACGACTGCCTGGACCCATCTGATAGTTACTTTTATACGTTTTGCATTTGTACATGTAGTACCACTCTCGCCGGATACAATTAACTTGGCACCTTGTATGAATACGTTTGGAAATAAAACCTGACATTAGACTGGAAGGTTTTTTTACTCAATTTGGTGACGTTATCAATTAGGAAAAGAGCCCCATCTACAGCTGTTTTATCCACCCTATTTTATATGTATTATATATACCTTGGGTAATCGTTCCATTCAAAAGTGCCCTTTTTAAACTGCCTCCGCGGCCGGACTGACCCGTCGTTCATTTATTTGTAAGTCAATGATCCACCCTATTTTATATGTATAAATATATACCTTGGGTAAACGTTTCATTCAAAAGTGCCCTTTTTAAACTGCCTCCGCGGCCGGACGGTTACCCTGCTGGTCTGCTACGCAGAGGTCCCGGATTCGATTCCCGGACCGCGATAAATATTAATACATACACAAATATACATAAATATATATAAAACATTCAATTTTTATTTAGTGAGTTTAGGTGTAATTTATGGTTGTCTATTTGTGTATTCATGGCACACGCGATACAGGTTTTCCCTAATGCAGGGTTATGAGTGTATGCGATATTTATTTAGTTCATTTTTTTTTAATATACAGTGACGGGACGAAGACTTCGTTCGTTTGGTGGCAAGCGAATAAAGGGAGCTATGAAACCATTGACTTACAATTATATGGACGTCGGGTCCGCGCTAAAAAGTGTCCGAACTTATAGGGCGTTAAAATCGTACACAGAGCGTCATTCACGCTTTAGTCTTCGTTTGTTCGACTGACAGCGAAGCAAGCAAAATTAGACAGTACTGCGATGACATTACATTTTAAATTCAACGTTTTAACTTTTCCATATTCCTTGACATGTCACTACGTTTAAATAGGTTGACTTGGGACATTTTTTTCGTGGTTTTTGTATTAGACCCGTCGTCTATTTATTTGTAAGTCAATGTATGAAACAATAAAATTATACACAGAACATGAAAATCTTATACCGCTGTTGGTGCAAAGAATTCGTTTACACTTAGAAAATGCTAAAAGAAAAAGAGTTTCCGCAAAAGTACAAAATTACCTTTACCCGGAATTCGTAGGGTCAACATTGAAAGGGGATGCTTTTACGACCGAACATTAACTTAGATAGACATGTATTACGTGGCTCGGTCTTAGGTTATACTTAAAGTAATGCTTCAGTTAAGAGTTGATACCACCTCAGCTCGAATCTAATTTAATTTCCCGTACTAACAAGATTCATTTTGCTTGGGTCAAGAGACAGGGACACTGGCTTTATTTCAGAATTTATTTTTACAAATGATATTAAAGCCATTTGGAAAATGTATATGGTATGCTATACGTGCTCTATTTAGTTCAGTTGATATAAAAAAAAACATTGGTTTATGTAAAGTGCATGTTGAATACAGCGGTTCTCTTGTGTTTTTTTTAACCGACTTCAAAAAAGGAGGAGGTTCTCAATTCGACTGTATGTTCTTTTTTTCTTTTTTTTTGTATGTATGTTACGCGATAACTCGCATTTGTGAACCGATTGTCATGATTCTTTTTTTTTTTTTGGAAAGGGGGTACATCCATAGTGGTCCCATTTTTTTTTTAAGAAAATCATCCACCTCGAAGGGTGGCTGTTCACGCATGAAGATTCATTTTTATAAATAGCGCCTAACTTTACCTACCTAACTAACTTTAATTTAGGAGCAATTACTTTAATGGTTGATTTTGCTATTTCTCCAATTCAAGGCGCTTTTCTCTCAATATACTTTGAGTAGTGTCGTAGTGAGAACCTATTTTTATTATCTCCAGTGTCAAGTCCTGTATAGTGGCGAACTAGGGGATATTTCAATAAAAATAAGCAAATAAACGTAATTCCACGTACTTTTGTGGTCGGTTTTTTTAGTACTCTGTACTGAGATTATTTATCGTGAAAATTTTTCACATCAGTATCAGTGTACCTATATTCTCAATTTTACTATATATTTTTTCCAAAGTTATTAATTCAACATTTTCACTGCTATGCGGAAATAACCGAAGCCATTTAAGGTTGTATAGATTAGGAAATGAAACTATTTTTCCGGATTTAAATCGCGTATATTTGTTTTTTCAAACAAACCAACGTTTCGGGCCCTTTACACATCCCATAGTCACGGTTGACTGATTTATATCCCGAAAAATAGTTTTATTTCCCATATGTAACAATCGCGAAAAGCTAAGAACTGGATACAGAAGTTTCAGTTACAGAAACTCAAAATGGCGCCCAAAATTTGCAATAAATTACTGAAAGCAGTAATATTGAAGATGAATGAACGATGAGAATAAGAAGATTTCCTTCAATCTTACTGCTTTCCTCAAAACCTTACTGTATTTAAAAAGCAGTTAAATAATTTATAATAAATTAAATGTACATTGTCCACATTTTCAAATGACATCTCTAACGTCAATGATTATAATTTTTTTTACTGAGCCATTGATTAATATAGGAAATGAAAGTATTTTTCCGGATTTAAATCGCGTATATTTGTTTTCTCAAACAAACCGACGTTTCGGGCCCTTTACAGGTCCCATGGTCACGGTTGACTGAGGTGGTACAGTCTTCAACCAGTTAACTAACTATAATAACTTTGGTTGGATAACTGGTTGAAGACTGTACCACCTCAGTCAACCGTGACCGTGGGACGTGTAAAGGGACCGAAACGTCGGTTTGTTTGAAAAAAAAAATATACGCGATTGAAGTCCGGAAAAATAGTTTCATTTCTTATGTGTAACAATCGCGAAACCCTAAGATCTCGGGTTGTATAGATTCTTAAGATGTGATAATGTTTCTGTTAGAATGTCTCGGCAATCATGTTTTTATGGTGATTATCTTTTAAGAGATGTAACTTAGTAGATACGAATTAGTAGGTAAATATATACGAGCAGCAGCTCATGACATTTTCACAGTCCGTTTTATGATTTGGTCCACAAATTCCCACGTTAGTTTATGTCACTTCCTCAAATTGTGCTTTCAGTGCTTTTACTAAAACATTGTAAGTTCTTGTAGTACTCGTAGAATCGAGTTCAATTTTCTTATAGGCAATAGAGTTCCTTGTGAAAAAGCTCAAGAGACGTACTGCCACCTTACCTATTTCTGCCGCCAAGCAGTATTGTGAGCATTACGGCATTCCGATTTTTAAGGGGAGCTGGTCAAATTACAGGCACATGGAACTTGTCAACTTATCTCTCAGGGTGATGGGCGCAATGACATGGCCCCTCAGATCTTTACGATATAACTTGTTCGACCAGGCGTATAACTTGTTCGTTCCATCACCTTGGTATCATAACAAAAATACAAGTGCAAATAACACTCGATCAATTGAATCTTAAAAATACCTGGCAGTGATATTGGATTTCAGTATATTCCAAGTATGATAAATGGATTTCCAATTTCAAATGACAGAAGGAATTGCAATAAAGATAAACTATGAGAACGCACGACGTGCCGTTCGTGCTCCGACTGGCTTTAATTTCTTTCAGTATCCAATACGTGAAGGTATTTATTTAACAATTCTCGCATAACAATCGAAGCTATCAATTCTGTCTGGATGTAGTAATAAACTACTTTTCACCTCACTAGCTCGGAAAGGCTTTTTTTCAAATATCTTGGAAGTGTTATCACAGAAGATTCCAAATGTACCACTGACATAAAGACTAGAATCGCAATAGCAAAACAGGCTTTCCATAATAAAAAGGAACATATTTTCACCTTTAAAATACCTATACAATTGAAAGAAAGATTCATCGAAACCTATGTCTGGAGCACCGCACTGTATGGATACGAGACATGGACAATAACATTAAAAGACAGAGAGAGATTGGAGTCGTTTGAAATGTGGTGCTGGAGTGGAAAAAATAAAATGGATTGAAAAGACATCGAATGAGGAAGTGTCGGAAAGGGTTGTGGAGGAGAGAAGTCTTTTGAAGGCAATACAGAGGAGAGGGGGGAAAATGTTTGGAAATTTGTTGCGCAATTAAGTATTTGTGAGAATAATAATTGAGGTAAGATAGAAGGGAAAAGAAAAAGAGGAAGACCGAGAATGGTGTACAGTGAACAAATAAAAAAGAAGATCAAAGTGAACAGCTATAAAGAGGTCAAAGAACTGGCTATAAACCGTGAGGAGTGAGAAGGCTACTCCGACAAGAGTCTATTCTACAGTTCAATTTGGAAAAAAAAAAACAATAGATCTTTTTACTTTGATTCAGGATTCCGTAAAAGAACGTAAACTAATTAAGCTTAGGACTGGACAGCGTGCGGTTAGGTATTAATGTGGTGGTAGTGCTTGTCTGACAATGTAGTGTGTGGTGTTGTATGCAGCAAATACCAACCGCTTGCTGTGCTTGAAAATATTTTGTGCATGTAAATATTTTTATCTTAACTTTACCAAGTTAAGATAAAAAATATAAACTACCCTATTAACTCTAACGGTGAGACCTCAAGAGTCGTTCCAATGAATTTATCTAACAGTGTAGCCCTACAAGCTAACAGTGTGTAGCCTAACCTAACCATAAATATATAGACGGAGAAATATATATGTTTGATACGAACGGGAAGTCTGTCACCATGAGACCTAAGGTGACAAACGGAAGGTTGGAAGGAGGTAAGGAAGTACACGTCGTGCAATGTGTACTGTAATGGTACAGATTCACAAGACCGATCTACTGATGGCTAAAGGTGTCTTGGCCACAGTGAGAGGATTAGCGGGTAGTACTAAGCACGATGATGAGTTTGATGAGTTGAAATCAGATGGTAGTGGATAACTAAGTATATTTACAAATCTTATTACTATTTATAAATTTTTTATGACTAATACATAATGATAGGTTTTTCTTAGTGTGCTATGTATGTTGGTTGCCGACGAAGCTCTTTTCTGTCAAGTAGCGAATAATGTCACTATGTTACACTTGTTGCCTGATGATGAGACCATTTCTTGTGGCAGTTTAAATGTACGTTACAATCTTGCGTTTTGTTGTTAAATACATGATGTTCAAAGTTGAACAAGGACGTTACACAATCGTAAGTTAAAACACAGCTCGGAACACTCGCTTTCCATCTTTACATTCGCACGAAAAGCATTGTTTTATCTTTCCAAAAGCTCACGTCAAAGGAATGGTGTACACAGTCGGAATCTGTTTCCCAAAAGATGATGATGCAATTTGGGTCTATTCAAATCTAGAGTGAATAGGCATTTAGTAAAAAGAACTCGTACTATTGTAGTTACCGGAGTAAGAGCAGGAGAACCTGTTTTGCTAGATGAAATGGTTTAGGTATTCACTATTAAATGATGGTCTCACAAAATGAACGATACACCTAAGGATATTGTCTAAAGAATGTGCTAATATGTTACATGATGGGATGTACTTTATCAGATGTGTTACACGATAGGATGTACTTCATAACAGTCTAAAATAAGAGACTGAAACGAATTATTTAAGAACAAAATATCAAACTTTCTACATAATTTTTATATGTAGATTATTTCTCTTTAGGTACTACAGGGAACCTGTTAAATTATGGTATTCAACTGAAGCCCCATTAGTTGATTAATTCACATTTATTTTTTACAAAATTAGCAAATTCAGTCAGTCAGTCGCCATTAGGCGCTTGTCGGATTTGTGTGAAATTTTCTCCGCCTGTTCTTATTTTATTTATATTAATTTACAGCGCGTGGATTGCGGGACGCGAAGGGCGACCTGCACACCTCTTTTTTTTATACATGACTCGATTCCACCTGGTGTAAAATGGACAATGAAATCCAAATGAAGGAACCTAGTGCAGTGTTGATAGATCACTGCCCTACCCACCTCCACCTTGCATATCTACAAGATGCCTCTTCACGCCTCGTTTGAAGGACCTCATATAGTAAGACGTGTCATGGAAAGGAGTTGCTGTTCAACTGTGCGACAGAGGAAGGTACCACCAAACCTTTTCACACAAACAAACAAACAAACAAACAAACAAGTTCGCGATAGAAAACGGTGACTACGGAGGCCAGCACGCGTGCTTTGGAGCAGGAAAGGAGAGAGCGGGATAAAGTTAATCAGTTCTTCAGAGCACTCGCAATGGTACATCCGACAAAAGATGCTAAGTGATACAACGCCTCTACGCAGTTCTAGAGATTGTGATGAGACCTCTTCACCTCACACCTCACCTAAAATCTCAGCTCGCGTTTAAATACCTCGCCTTAACACCAGAAGAGATTGTCACCAACCGTTCGCCATTTTACAATGAAAAAAAAAGTTAATACAATGTCATAGATGTACAAACACTTGCAAAGTATAAAACTCGACGAACGTGCAAAAGTTTGAACACATTTTTTTATCAGGCAATGATTATAAACATCTAAAAATGATTTTCAGCCATAAGGGAAAACAAATTATCTATTTTAATATAATTCAAATGTTTTTTCTACGAAAAACACATAAAAATATAAATTGGGTAGGAGTAAAATAATTCCACTCATAAATCTCTTCAGGGTTTAAAACTAAAAATGAAAACGTGTACGAGTATAATCAATACAGAGCATCTTGTCGTTTCTGTAAATGTACATGTGCATTCTTATATTATACTATCTTACTTTTTGGTATTGTCTCATGCAGTAGGCATGTAAATTATTTATTTTTTGTAATGGTATCACAAAGTTTAACAAAGTTGCTATTATAAAGTTTTACTGTGCTTTTGTGTTACACTTTTTTAAAATTTATGTACATGTTTTTTTACAAGAATTACGACATAATATAGTTTTGTCACATTTTTTTTGAAAACCTTTTTAGTGAAAATTTCATTTGTGAAACAATAATACTGATTATATGTTTATTTTCAATAATAATAACGCACTAGAGAAACATATAGAAACAGATACACACGTAGACAACTACAAATTACACCCAAACTCGAAAAAATAAATGTATAAATATCTGCGTGGCAGACCAGTATCGTAATTGAAGTTTTGACTCTTTTTGTTTTGATTTCATAATATCTTTGTTGGGTGGGGCCATCGAACTCAAGGGCCTTTATATGTTGATAACTTCTTTATTCTAACTGAATTAATCTTCACACATAGTCACGTGGTGGTGTTTTTAGTAGTTTTT
>NW_020654520.1:3215561-3258821 GCF_003589595.1 Hyposmocoma kahamanoa
AAACGAAATCGTGGTACCATTAGTATGGACTTACATAGCTCTAAGGTTAATATTATGGATATCTTCTTTCTTATTGAAATTATGTACACTATATTTTTTTTTTTAATTTGTGTTTGGACAATATATTGCGGATTTCCTCTAAGGAGAGGCGATAGCCTGCCACGTTGTAGCAGCAGGATTACTGTGAAAGAGGTCGTCCAGGGAAATACGCCACCGTACCTATGTCTGACGTCAGGCGGTAATGTGAGCATTATTACGTTTCTGTTTCGAAGGGTGCTGGTGAAATTACAGACACGTCTCGTACTTATCAACTTATGTCTCAGAGACACAGGCGCTGTGGCAATGCCCCTCAGATATTTGAGATTCAAAGCTCTGAGTGGTACTTCAACTGCTATCGACAAGCGTGTTGCTTACCGATAGACGTACGATTTATTTGTCCTATCATTTGAAGTATTGTAACTTTTTTATAAAAGAAACCTAAAAAGTTCGTGGAACTACATATTTCTTTTTTATACTTCGTATTATAGTGACGGGACGAACAAGTCGTGACTGATGGTTAAGCTACACGCCGGTCAATAATATCTAAAAGGTTTAACATCTAAAAATTTCAACAAGAACTTTGTTCTGTAAATCGAAATTAAACAATTAATTTAGATAACAATGATTACAATTTTTATTGTATTAAAAAAGTAAGGTTTGGCAACATTGACTTACAAATAAATGGACGACGGGTCTAATACAAAAACCACGAAAAAAATGTCCCAAGTCAGCCTATTTAAACGTAGTGACATGTAAAGGAATATGAAAAAGCTATAACGTTGAATTTAAATTGTAATGTTATCGCAGTACTGTCTAATTTTGCTTGCTTCGCTGTCAGTCGAACAAACGAAAACTAAAGCGTGAATGACGCTCTGTATACGATTTTAACGCCCTATGAGTTCGGACACTTTTTAGCGCGACTGACGTCCATATAATTGTAAGTCAATGTTTGGCAATTACGAATGAAAAATGATATCTGATAAATGTCCACCACGACCACAGTTACAGATGGCGATTCTTTCATCAAAGTTTTTAATCACTTTTTGACAAAATGGTGGGTCTATTTCGATAATCATTTCACGAATTTTGACTTTTAAGGCTGTCATCGATTCGATTGGCTCCGTATAAACTTTGTCTTTAACATAACCCCATAAAAAATATTCCAGTGGTGTAAAATTACATGATCGAGCTGGCCACTGGAAATTTGGTTTCCAATAGATTCATTGTTTCGGAGGCTGTGTGACTTGTGACACCGTCTCGTTGCAACCACATGTTAGTAATATCCATATCATCAATAATAGGCCAAAATTGAGTTGTTAACATATCTTTATAGCGTAATCCATTGACCATAACCGCATTTCCAGCCGAATTTTCGAAAAAAAGCGGCCCAATGCCAACGGCGCAACTGACATACCCTTTTCCCAAAAAAAAGAATCATCAAAATCGGTTCACAAATTAGCCGGAGTTATCGCGTACAAAAAAACACAATCTAATAGAGAACCTTCCTCCTTTTCTTAAAATCGGTTAATAAAAAATTGTGTGTTTACATTACATAATACCAGACAGACGGTCACAAACATCATCGTTAGAAACGAAAAAATGAAGCTTGTAATACAGTTGTATGTTTAGTTATAACTTTAGACGCTAAATTGCAATGAGTTAAAAAAATACCTAAGGTATTAAAACGGCTCAGCTTCGCAGTGTATGCGATTCAAGAAATACGAAAATTTCCAGACGTGAAAACAGCAAAATTGGTTTACTTCATCTTCTTTCACAGTTTATATGTACTGTAAATGATAAATGTGTGCAAATATTTATTCATAAAGAGCCAAATTTTCTTACTAATTCTTCTCAGGGGAATCTGCTTTACGAATGATCAGTATCAGTACATTTTATTCAATGTGACGATTTCAAATTGAACAGCGCGTGCCGCTGCTGGTACCGCTTTGGAATGTTCTGTAGGATTGTAATGTAGCCAGGAGAGTGTAGTAGCTTGCGCAGCCTCCGTAGCCTCCATACATCTTGCTTAGCAAGTTTAAAGTTCAAAATTCAAAAAGGTAAAGAAATAGTGGTAATAAATTAAAAAAAAAGTTTTATAAACGTAATATTCCCGTTTTAATAATATTGTGATTTTTTAAATGTTTATCGCACAAGAGATTTTTGGTAACTGATAAACGCTTCGAAAAATTAACGAGAAGACGTGTTCGCTGCCACGATGATGGCGATAGAACGAAACAAAATCAGAAAGGCAAGACAAAGGAATTAAAGAACGATTTAAAATTTAAAAACGCGTGGCCAGGAACCGGAGAAAAGCCGATAAAAAGATGGGATGACGATGTAACGAGGTCATATTGTCACAGTCTTGTCAACAATTTGTTCCTATGAAATTATTTAATTGTTAATACAAAGTTAATACAAATATTAATACGAGGAATAAAAATAAACTAGCTTTTCTTGATAGTCGTCTTCACAAAGTCAAACAATCATTTAAGGGGCAATGTATACGCTTCTATAACAAGATTCCGGTTGATATACAAAATTTGCCTTTCACGAGGTTTAAAACTATAGTGAAACAAAAACTTTATACTAAAGGTTATTATACAACTTCTGCGTACTTGGATGACAAAAATCCGTGGTAGTAACCCGTTTAGCTCATGGAGGTAGTCTCAATCTGATATTTCAAATAAAAAAATATTGTAAATGTTATTTACAAAGAGCAACCCCTAGAGTTTCTTGCTCATTCTTCTCAGGGGAATCTGCCTTACGAATGAGCGGTAGAGTTTAACCATTGTGACGATTTCAAGTGTAATAATGCTTACCTATGAAATAAAGATTATTTTGAATTTGAATTTGAAAAAGATCGAAAACAAAAAAATCTTTCGGTCCGGTTGGATTCGAACCAAAGTCTTCCAGCAAACCGTGCTAGATGCTATGCTAACTAAGCCACGGAACGAACTAGCGGACTTGACGAATTTTCGTATGTACTTGTCTCAGAACTATTTTTTATTTGGTTTTTAACGAGTTTTTTCCTGTTGCCAGGTACCTTTACAGCTGACTAGACATGAAAGAAAATTTCGCTCCGTGACTTAGCTGTCACGGTTGGCTTGGAAGACGTTGGTTCAAATCTCGCCGGATCGGAGTAATTTTTTCTAAGTAAAGTCGATCTTTGTATTAATAATATAACAAACTAGTGAAGTAATTTCACAAAAACAATTGAATACAATGGTGGTCAAACAATAATAATCATAAGAAAAATAATTTCATTTCCTATGTGTAACAATCGCGAAAACCTAAGAACTCAATTTATATTCAATCAACTTAAAAATTAATATTATTCAAGTTTGATCTTTACTCCATCCGTCATCACTACACCTCGCAGTATGTCCTGCCCCAGAACCAATTTAACTAACCATTGTTTATACTAATTAATTGAGAACAATCGGTTATTTTTTCTTTATTCATTATTCTCAGTCACGTAGAATTCTTTTTATACTGATCTGAAAGGAAAAAGAAGCAACTGAAAAGAAACAAAACAAACGAAACCAAGGGTAATGAAAGAAAGATTATAGATTAATCAAAATTGCTATACTGGGTACTCTCTTAGGATCAACTCACACTGGCTCAGAGTCGAAGCGTCGCGTCACTTCCTGTTTTTCAACTCCACCGCTGGGCGGCGAGCGGTCGGCGTCTGACACAAATTTGTACCTTAATAATTGGAAAATATAGATGAATATGCTATAGGCGAAAAACATGACGTGTCGCGACGCTTCGACTCTGCGCCAGTGTGAGTTGAGTCTCTGTAGTGATGTTACTGTTATTTTCAGTTACCACAGGAACAGCTTTTAATAACGGAACTGAGCAAAAACTGTGACATTTAAAAATAACAAATTTTGTTGTTTTATAAAAGGGTTATTTGTAAACTGTTGACAATTCCGCAAAACTAACATCACGAAAAACAACTTTTGCTCCATGACTATTTATCAAACATAATAAATTCAGCCACAGCATGGTAATCGTCCAGCCTAGGCAGTTTAAAGCATCAACTCTTTTCCCAGTTTATGTAGGGACGTCTGTCATATATTCTTTTTTTTTTAATAATACCAAGTGACGGGAAGAGGAAGTCTAGTGGTAAACGACACGCCTGTCCATAACAGTTGCAGTGCCACTTATTAAAACGCAAAGATCGGAGGGGCACTGCCACTGCGCCCGACTCCCTGAGACATAAGTTGACAAGTCCCATGTGCTTGTAATTTCACCAGGGCCCCTATCCTCCAAAACCGGAACGCTGTAACGCACATTACTGCTTAGCGGCAGAAATAGGTAAGGTGGCAGTACTTCCCTGGACGAACTCTTTCACAAGGAGCTCTACTGCTACTAAATTACAATAATAATAATAATTTCAAATATTAAATTACAGTTAGAGATGGAAAAAACCGCTTATGAATTTTAAACGTTAAAAAGTTAACTTTTTTTAAAGCGTGTTTATAAAAACACTTTTCATTTATACGCTTTGAAGTTTACAAAATCGTATAGAAAAACGTTTAAGAGGGAGCATACCAAAAAAGTTTTGACGTTGATTCCGCCCAAATTTGTGAAACAAATATATGCCTGAAGTTCGGTTGACATGCGACAGGAGATGTTGAATTTTGCGCATTAAAAGTACCAAATTCGTTTTAACGGAATAACTCTAAAACTAAAGGGATTAAAAAAATCCGTAATGACAGTTCTCGATCATGCATAAATATAATTAATTACCTAATTTTTGTCCTAATAACCTGTAGCATTTCGAGGATAAATCGAAAAAATGTGAAAATTAGAGGTCATTTCGTGGTTTTTATCTATCGAGGAAACTTTATTGTTTTATGTTTCTGATTAATGTCTATGCTTGAATATATCGTGTAGTTACTCATATAATATTTTATTTTTAACTTTAAAGTGGATATACCTACCCCTCTAAAATCAAATCGAAGATTAGGAATTTTTCCTCTGCTCCCTCTTAAGGCGTTTAGACTATTAACAATGAATGATATAAAAAGCTTGCAACATTGTGTTGACAGAGAAGAGAGCAGGCCACTAAAGGTTTTAAGACAAGTAAGATTATTTGTAAAACACGAGGTAAATCTTTTTATTTATAACATTATTATTCACATTGACGAAACTATTTGTTTAAAATGTTTAACTTGATACTTAAGCACGTTGTAAAAAATGAATATTGAACTGAACGCAACGCTTTTAACTTAAAGTTATAAGCGTGCTTGTGTGTTTATATTAAAAAAGCAAACTTTTATAACTGCTTTTCGTTCAAGGCACGGTACAAGCGCTCGATGGCGACTGACCGGCGAGCAATTTCAAGTTTTGGGATAAATGTGAATTTAATAACTATAGGGCTTCAGTTAAAAACAACGATAAAGATAAATATCTCCATATAAAACCAATGGACAAAGTTAGATATTTTATTCTTACATTTTAAGTTTTACAAGTTTATTTTAACCTGTAGTACATTTTATCGCTTAAGAAATTATCACATTCTTTACACACGTAAATTTTTTATAAGACCGTTAATAATAGTAAATACCTAAACGATTTGATCTAACAGAAAAGTTTTTTCCGCTTGTCCCCCGATGACTCGCCTTAAACGCCCCCCACCTCAATAGTCATGTGACAAGAACAAAAGTAATTTTATTGTCATATTGTAATACTAGATAATATGCTAAACACGGGTACGTCTGTAGGGAAAATTAATACTAGGACAACATTGATCACGGACATAATTTGGCTGCGGTCACGACAAAAGACAATTTGTCTCCTTCACAATTGAAACGGAATGTTTGTATTGAGTGTTTTTTATATTCAGACAATTTCAACATGATTGTTAAAAGTTTACAGTATTGTAATTAATTATAACCATCGAGTATATAACCAGAAATAGAGACGAAATAAGGGCCATACATTCCTGAACCCCATCCTCGTTTGCACTGAAGTAAAGACAGCACCAACTACTGACCTGTGTGTACGCCTCCGTATATTCCAAAAATATTCTGTATTTGTTGTAATAAAGATAATATCTTTAACAATGTCGTTCTGTTCCATTCGGTGGTGTGGGGAAAACAGCAAAATATCTAATTACAACAAACGGAATCAAATTTCATCGGTAATTAAATATGTAATTTTGCAATTTTCGTCCGTTATAGCAAAGCTCAAGCTGATCGATTTGAAGTGAAACAATTGACGACACCCGTCAATTGTTTCGAATTCGGGCTGGCCAATCGGAGCGCAGTTGTCGCAGTAATGATATGGCTGAATAGTTTTCAAACAAATTATATAACATTTCATCTCTATTTCTGGTTACATAATATGGAAGTATGTTAGTAGGGTAAATGCTGTAGTATTTAGTGCTGTGCGCAGTATGTGCGGTATTAGTAACTTTGGAAAAAGTATATAGTAAAATTGAGGATACACAGATTAGTGCATGGTATGAAAACACGATTCCCAAACATTTTCACGATAAAAATAAAACAAACATACCTCGAAATTTTACAAGAAAACCGCCGTATTCAATAGGTACTTGTATATCAATTGAAACTAAATAGAACACGTATACTGTACGATATACATTCTTCAAATGGCTTTAATTTCTTTTATAAAAAAAATAAACTCTGAAATAAAGCCAGTGTCCCTTCCGCTCGACTCAAGCAAAATGAACCGTATTTTAATTCAATATAAAAATTTTGGTTCGAGCACAGACAATATTGCCTCTAAAGGACAATGCCGAAAAGTTTAGTAAGAGACTGTTGTGGTATGAAAGATGATGTAGCGACCAAGATATAGAAGGGAGATACTTAGATAATTTGGTCATGTAGAAAGAATGAATGTTGTTAGATTGACGGTACATGTTTATAGAGCGAATGTGGATGGAGACGTGGGGAGAGCTTGACCTCGGCGTACATATCTCAATCAGATTAGGAATGTCCTTAAAAAAGCCGCGTTGAAAATACCAAGAATAAATGAGCATGTATGAAGATACTAATAGGAGTGGAAAAAACCTAAGAGATGTGTCAGTAGCGTAGCAGGTGAAGGTCCACAGTCTGCCTAACCTGGTGGGAGATTGGCGGAATAAAGTCCCGGTGGGATAATGAAGAAGACAATAAAGCAATTACCAATCTTTAGAACGTCGTAACATTCACAATTCCAATATTGTTGCAAAATTTTACCTCCTTTCATAATCTGTTAAGACCATTTATTTGTAAGTCAATGGTTAAGACAACAATTATGTAACTATTTAAAATTTTATGAAAATTGGCAACTCTGGAAATGTCATTTTGATCCGTTTTCAAAAAAGAGAATATAATATGGAAACATTGACTTACAATTATATGGACGTCGGGTCCGCGCTAAAAAGTGTCGCACTTGTAAGGCGCTAAAATCGTATACAGAGCGCCAAACTCCGCTTTAGTCTTCATTTGTTCGACTGACAGCGCGATACTGCGATGACATACATATACATTACAATTTAAATTTCGAATAGGTTGACTTGGGACATTTTTTTCGTGGTTTTTGTATTAGACCCGTCGTCCATTTATTTGTAAGTCAATGTATGGAAACAATATTTTTCTTTTCGCGGTAGTAGATCAGTGGGAGAACGGTTGCTTCCCAATTGAAAGGTCAACGATTCGAGTACTTAATACCTAAGTCACGTACGTTTGTGTAAAAGCTATACCGATCTCACGCTGATGCCGAAGGAAAAGTTCGTGATGTAAACCAATATGACCTCGGTGGTCCAACGGTTTATACCGTGGACGCTGGATGAAGAGGTCCCGGGATCGATTCCCGGTAGAACCAAATGGGAAAATTAAATTTTGTAAATTGATTCTGATCTGAGTGTTCTGGAAGTGCCCCAGAGTGAATTCCTTTGTTCTGGTACTCATAGTATGTACAGCACACAAGACAAAATGTAACACACAAAGTACAACATTTGGATATATTTCTGCCGCCAAGCAGTAATGTCAGCATTACTGCGTTCCGGTTGTCAGGGTAAGACTGCTGATGAAACTACACGGCACATGGGACTTGTCAACTTATGTCTCAGGGTGACGGGCACGGTGGCAGTACCCTAAGACTTTGCGATTAAAAGCTCTGAGTGACATAAATAATAATAAATAATAAATAACGCACACACTCAACATAGCCCCGCACTAGGGTAACCCTGTGTCGCGGGTGCCATGGACACACACACATAGACAACCACAAATTACACCCAAACTCACGAGAGAAATAATTGTAGGCCATACTACTATTTCTCCCGGCCCGGGAATCGAACCTGGGACCTCTGCGTGGCAGTCCGGCATGGTAACCGTTTGGCCACGGAGGCAGTTAATGTTATGGATAGGCGTGTTCCTTACCACCAGACGCACGACATGTTCTTCTTCCCGTATTATAGAAAAAAAACCACCACCAACACACCAACATGGCAAAATTAACTGCATGAAAAAAATATTCAAAACAACCGTAGCTATTTTGCACGTTTTGACCTCCACTGGCGTCGTGGAGTAGCAAATTCACTTCCATTTTTATTAAATTGAGAAAAAAAATAACATGAATTTTCGCAAAGAAACGCCTGAAGCTATTAATTAATTATGCTCTGTTAATTCACGTTCTTTTCACAAATACACTACACGTTAATCAGCAATTCATACCGGTTTACGTTCTGAATTTAGACGAGTGTGAAAATAATAGGACTTTTAGTTTCCTAATTAGAACGACCCGACTGTCCCGGCTTTCCTGCTTCGTCAACTTTTCTCGTTACAAGAACAATTAAGTTTGTTTAGGGGACGTACAGTTGTCTCGCATCAAGTGGAGCAGTCTTTTATTTTAGAACACGTTTGTTTCCACGCTTAGGTCCCGGGTTCGATTCCGGGGACAGGATAAATATTTGTACGGCCTATATTTATTTCTTTCGTGAGATTGGGAGTCATTTGTGGTTGTCTATGTGTGTGTCCGTGGCACGCGCGATGCAGGGTTTCCCTAGTGCGGGGCTATGATTGTGTATGTTATTATTATTATATCTATCGATAAGGACCGCCTTCTGCGTTTGTGCTGAAAGCGACACACCACAGAAATCCAATCGCCTCAAGTTGCTAGCGAGACTGACTTTCTTCAGTTTATTATTATTTCAGTGGAGGCCACATTCAATTGTGGCTAATGTTATTATTTTTATTATTAAGTAATGTAAGTACTAGAGCAATAGAATTCACATCGGGGCACTACCCATAGCACCCAGATTAAAACCAATTTAGAAAAGCCCACTGTAAGCCGTTGCGTCGCCGGGTCGTCAAAAAGTAAAATAATTCTTGCTACAAATTTTCGATCTACTAAATAAACATCTAATTTATAAGAAATAAAGTCACGAATTACTGAAATAGAAATATTAGCTAAATGAGGTGTAAAGAAAATACAAAAAGAAAATTGATGAGAATTTTAAAATATTTTGTACATTCAGGCATTACTTTGCGGAAATTCATATACCAAGCCCAATTAAGAGCCTAAAGGTTTGCACCCATCTGGCGAACGAGCTGCACATACGTTGCATAAGCGATACACGCGCGCTGCACTTACTTAGGTGTACCTAATCACATCTTACGCAAGACTCGCTACAAATCGCGCGTATTGTTCAAGGTGCTCCTATGAATTGTAAAGTTGTTTTTGAAAATGTAGAATGATAGTGGGAACACGCGCACTGCATAAACGCAGCGCACGCAAGTGACGTAGTAGAGGCACGCGAACAGTTATTAACGGTTATTATTAAGTTACTTACCCAATACTTTCTTCTTTTCGTCATTGTCATCTCCGTCACAGAATATAATGTGTTGATTTGCATTCTCGCCATATTTACAGGGGTCATTCTATATCCGAAACTGAACCCAAATCACTAAAAAAATAATTCGAAAAAGAATCGTAAATTCTATTTTTTATTTTATTGCGGTAAACAAATTTCATGCAAAGATCTTTGACTTGCACGGCACTTGCAAACATTTTTAACAATGTCCTTAAATGGGCAGAAAGAAACGCATTTTAGATCTATTTGGTGGTGGGGTGCGGGTAGCGACGACGGGGGAGTTTCGTATCGAGCGCGCGATTGGTAGATCCGTCGACCTTGCTTCCCGTACTGCTCACTCTGACATCCCACATACGTTCTATTCTAGTCTGTCATGAAATGCCACGTCGTTTGGTGTGTAAACAAGAATTAGTAGTGCTAAAAAGAACCGGTACCAGGTTCACCAGAACCTGCATGGTAATCCATCAACTACAAGTGCATATCTACTCTTAAGGCATAATGTGAAACGTTTAGTTTATGCGGAGGATATGGGTGTCGAAGTTTGAGCTTTCAAAGTTGTGGAGTCTAATGTTGAAACGAAACTTACGTGCGAATCTGCATAGCTGTGAAGATAGGTACTTCTAGCAATACTTTCTTCATGTAACCTAAAGTTGGTAAGTATCAAATCTAAGTTACAAAAAACTTTTTTCAGTCAACTTTTCTAATTAATGTAAATAAATAGTCAATTATAACAACACTAGTACATAATCATAATTTAAAAAAATAGGTAAATCGAGAAAGATTACGTATCGCTCGGTGAAGCGGATGGCGGGGTTACTGCCCTTGCGTGGTGCATATGACTTCAGACAATTTTGCAAAACTTTACTAGATACAATTAGCCAGAATATTGAACAGAATATTTTTTAAATATTTTTAGATGAACCTATGATCTCAAAGCGCGCTTCAACGCGCGTTGACAAATGCCCGGCGGGCGTTAGCACGGCGTTAAACTCACGTCGGCCTCTCGCATGTGAACTAATCTACAGCGATTTACGAACAAAATTCGGTGAGTTGTGAGTGCGCGTTAACGCAACGCCCGTTGAACGCTCGTCGTGTGAACATGCTCTTAATGTTAGGTCTGTCACTATTTTGAATAAAAAAATAACTATATACATTTTAAGGCTTTCGTGGTCATTCACTAAATGATTATCACTAATTTCAGGCTTCTTACCACGGTATGACTTCTTTTTATTTTCCCGATATTTCGGAACGGTTGCACGCTCCATGGTCACGGGTTGACTGGACAGCGGCAGATGACAGATTTAAGAGCAGACATATCTGTCTACCCTCTTGCGCTGTCGACGACTACTACCTTCATCGCGATTTGTTGTGGCGTTACCATTGTCACTCACTTTTTTTACACAAACCACACTCACCGAATCCACACGCGAAACTGAACTCGAGGTGTTTTTGTTTTTATTACTGCACGCACTAAGAATATTTTTTTTATTAGTAATAATCATTTAAAAAAAATCACTATTATTCGTAACATAAATAATATTTTCGGAAATGTATTGTGACGCTAGTGTAAGAATCTTATTTCTCAAATTATTGTCCATTTCCAAATCCTCATTATGATTTCCGGTAGAACGTGTAATCTAATATTGAAAGCGCGTTCTAATTAAGTGTTGTCGCCATCTAACGGTGATTTGTTGAATTGATAGCAACAGTTGTTAAATTCAGATGTATTTAGAATCTAACTCTGTAATGTAGGTTTCAAAATACAATTTCCTCGACTCAATTTCAAGTTAAAAAGCATTAAATGAAAACCAATTTCCTCGCGTCGTATGCTAGATCTGGAACAGCAAAAAGATGTTGGAAAGTATTTTTTTGACGCGTTTTAATAATATTTTGATGACGACATCACAGTGTTAAAATATATATAATAACTGTGAGATCGTCAATTTACTAATTTTTTTACTTAGTTTTTTACTTTTTTTTATAGTTTTTTACTAATTAATTTTACACTAACATAACCTATCCTCGTGAATGGAGGTAAAATTTGAAGTAAGTATATAAAAAGAGCATCAAATATTATTTTTTACTACCAAAATATTAATTAAGTATACTTAAATATAAAGTACGTTACTTTGAATGCAGTTCATTTATCCTCATAGACATCAACTAATATTTATAGACGGGACTGTAGATTAATTATAATAAATAGTACAGAATATGTGAACTCAAAATGCGACATTTAAATAAATAAAAATAGATTGTCTTCAAGGAAACTACGTTTAATTACCTAAAATATGACAGTGAGTTTTACGCTTCAACATTATTATTATTCAAAACGAGAAGTTGATTTAAGTAACACTTAATTAATAAGGATCTAAAACAGTAACAAAATATTTCCATTCTACTTAATATAAAAATAAAACGACATTGAAAAGACAAAACGTGCATTTGGAAAATATTACAAGAGAGCGATTTAAAGCTTTTTTTTTTACTTCGTTAAATGATAAATAAATTTAACTTCGTTGAGTGAAGAAAAGCATTTCTCACAGAAACTACTACTACAACAATCTTTATTGAATTCGTACCAATCTCCACAAATATTTCAATTCGTCTTCTCATTAGTACTGCCAAATTAATATCTATGTTAGTCTTTAGTTGCATTAGTTTTAAGTTGTAATCTCACTTTTTCTCACTTTTCCTTTTTTGTTTTTTTTTGTAATCCTTATGCAAATATGTTTACACTTCGCATAATAACACGGTGTATACAAAAAAGTAAGTAAGTACGTATTACAACGTAGTACGTAAACAAGTAAGTATTAGGTCTACATTCTAGATTAAGGGTCGTATTCCAAAACTCTACTCAATGCTCAAGTCAGGACTTGAGCAGATTTGAGTATGATTTCAAGCACTGGAAATTGACCCTAATGGCAAGGACTTGAGTATGATTTTCAGTGCTCACTGCAATACTCAAGTCCTGACTTGAGTATTGAGTAGAGTTCTGGAATACGACCCTAAGACTATAAAAAAAAAGTCGTTAAAAACACAAAGACCTGCAACGAGCACGTAGAAAAATTTGTAAGGTCCTTCGTTACGTTGCTTAGTTGGCATAGCGTCTAGCTTGGTTTGCTGGAAGACGTTGGTTTGAATCATTCGCATTTTTTTTATATTTTGTAGGCAGCAAACAAGCATACAGCCCGCCTGATAGAAAGCGGTTACTGTCGCCTATGAACGCCTGCAACACCAGGGGTATCATTCGCGCTTTAACGACTCTTTAGGACCCTTCTCAAACCCCTTTTGAAGGACTCCATGCTGTATTCCTGCAGGAAAATTCCGACAGGGAGTTCATTCCACAACCTAATTGTACGTGGGAAAAATCTCCTCTGAAACCGCACAGTAAGAGATCGACTCGGTTCCAGAGTGTGAGGATGTTTTCTAACTGTTCGTATTAATAAATCTTTGTATTAATAATTATAAGAAACTAGGGGAGTAATTTCAGAAAAATAATAGAATATCATAGTTGTTACGGACGGCCGTACGCGTCTGGCCGGTCAGAGCTAGAATTCAGAGGAGAATGAATAATTCAGGAGCTTTGATTGGCCGAGTGGCGTAGCGACCCATTGATAGGACCGGTACGGCGTGGGAGACACCGTACCGGTATAAATATAAGCAATAATTATTATTCACATAATCAGATTTCTCGGATTCTTAAATTAGTTGTTTCTGATCGACATATATGAATATACAGTCCACTTCAGATTAAGGAAGTTTCATTTTACAATAAGGATATCGAAGGAAGAATAAAGAAGGTTAGTTCAAGTTGCTGAACTTTAAACAATAGTGGTTAAACATCGTGGCAAGCTGACTTTTTTCCATATTACAAATAAAATTAGACTTATGATTTTTTTCTTAATAAAAACTACTTAAATCGCTGAACTGCAATATTTTCCAAATGCATGTTTGGGCGTTTTACATTTCCAGCATCGAAAAAAAAAACAATTACATTATCAAACATTACTCTTTAAAAATAAAATGGTTAATTATTCTCTATATCAGCGCCGCGACAAATCCAATTACATATTTCAATTGGCCGCTTTTCGGGCAACCTGTATTTAGTTTCATGTAAAAGCACGAGTCGGGGCTTACCAGTCGCTCATGGGATTTGGAAGGCTTTTCCTATTGACTATCGCATTAGCGTCGCCGAAGTCGAGTTAAGCAGTACATCGGGGTTAGGGTTGTACCATATCACATGGAGAGAAGTTTTAATAGAGTTGGAAAACATCTTGCGAAATGTTGATAAGGAACGTCGAAGTTTCCGGCGGCATGTCACCAAGGTTAACAGAAAATTATTTACGTAAATTTAAGTGGAATAAATTGAATTGAATCTGAATTAAGTCTCTTGATAAATTAAAGAAAACATATTGACTTAAAATGATTTTTTTTAATTTTGATTATTTATTTTTAAAAACACTTAAACTATCATGACAGGTTTAACCTAATACGACAGTAAAGCAACAAATTATGATGACTAAACTCTTACAGCTACCATTACAGATATATATGTATATGCAGTCCAGTATAGCAGTCCGGTATGGTAGCTAGAGGTGGGCGTTTAAAGAAAAAGCACTTGAAAAAGTCTGCTTTTTAAAGTAAGCGCATAAGCACGCTTTTCATTTTAAGCGTAAGCGTTGGTTACTGGTCAGTTCTCAACAATTTAAAATACACAACAGTTTTAGTTAAATTAAATGAAGCAAAATAAAATAAAGAATCTAATAAAAAGTCCAGAAAACGCGGGCGCACTCTCATTGATGCCCAGTGTGGTTTTTTTATGATACCAAATGACAGGACGAACTAGTAGAACGCCTGGTGTTAAGCGACACTTTTGTCCATAGCAGTTGCAGTGTCACTCAGAGCTTTAAATTGCAAAGATCTTCTAAACCGAACCGCAGTAATACTCATATTACTGCTTCTTTTGCCACGTGGCCGCCACTCTATCAGCAGCGCGGCGTTTACTTCGCGACAATAAAGAGGATACCTAGGTACTGTAGCAGGCTGGTTAGATTATTTTGTATTTAGAACTGTTTAAATAATAAGGTGGGTTTATATTTAGAATTGTATAAAAAAAATAGAATGTTGTTGTCAAATGAACATCGGGAGGGTTCTGGATAAATCTTCAAACCGAACGCTCACAGTAAATCTTTAATTATGAATATATTCCTCGTTTCTTATTAAAAAGTACCTCTCGCAACGCTAAAACCACAGCTACGCTCCCACAAGTGGTGGAGGCGGAAAAAATTGAGAGGAATTGCCCACGATTTTATGAATAAAGAAGAACATAAGGTTGTAATTTTTTTTTTAGCATTGGAGTTAATATTTTATTGCTTTTATCCTCATTTAATGTAAAAGCAAGAAAGAAATTTCATCGAATGGCAGCACAGAAATTTTCTGGGTTGAACGATGTAGATAACATATCGAGTTCTTAGATGTTCGCGATTGTTACACATAGGAAATGAAACTATTTTTCCGGATTTAAATCGCCAATATTTGTTTTTTCAAACGAACCGACGTTTCGGGCCCTTTACAGGTCCCATGGTCACGGTTGACTGAGGTGGTACAGTCTTCAACCAGTTATGTCTAATATTGATGCAAACCACCCTATTTTTTCACTATAGTTACAATAGTTATTAATTAAATACCTTATTTTTAATTTTACAAAGAAAACATTCCAATTTACGCTATATTAAGTTCTACAAATTATTTTATTGAATGAATTTTTATTAAGTTCAATTTATTATTAATTATTAATAGAAATTAGAATAAACTAAAACATATTAATTAATACTGCAGTCTTATGTCTGTTTGGGATTTTTCATTAGAGGAAATACTGGATCCCAAACTGGTGGTATGGAGAAACCATCTTCCCTGTTGAAATTAGGATGTTTTTTAATTTCAATGGCCTCTCGCAGCATCCTGGGTAGATAACGGACTTCTTTTGCAAGGACCTGGGGTTTGTCAAACTTCATTGAATGTATAGATTTATCCATGACATGCTTGCAGACTGCAGACTTGTTTATGCGACGGTGTTTGACATCAGCTATATGTTCTTTGACGCGGGTACAAATACTTCGCTTTGTTTGTCCAATATAAGAGAGACCGCACACACAGTCAAGCTTGTAAACTCCTGCATCCTGTAAGGGGATGTTACATTTCACGGGTCTTAGGAACTGAGAAATCTTCCTCAGGGGCTTGAAATAGGTCTTGATAGATGCACGCCTGAGGACTCTTTCGATAATGTCTGTAACACCTCTCACGTAAGGTAAGATGGCAGGTCTTCGCTCGACTGTTGGTGGTCTACTCTCGATGTCCGTCTGACATTCGTCCGAAACAATTACTGTCAAATAAGTAATATTTGACAAAATTAAAAGACATGTATCCAGTATGAAGCTTCATTCGCATCACGCGTCTTTTCATTTGGTCAAATATTGCTTATTTGGCAGTAATTATTTCGGACGGATGTCGGACGGAGATCGAGAGTAGACCCCCTGATACGAATTGGACGTAATGTGCTGTTAAGCTAGAATAACATTTTACTGCGCTTGCTATTTTACGCTTCAAGCTCTGTTATTACAAGAGCTGTCTTTCAATAAACAAGGACGGTCGGAAAGTTGTCTTTTGATTTAGCATTCATTTTATTAGAAAGCAGTTATTTACCTTTATCCTTTTTTATTATTAAGAGCTCTCATGCCAAAAAAGTTTTGACGTTGGCTCCGCCCACATTTGTGAAACAAATATATGCCTGAAGTTCGCGTGACATGCGACAGGAGATGTTGAATTTTGCGCATTAAAAGTACTAAATTCGTTTTAGCGGAATAACTCTAAAACTAAAGGGATTAAAAAAATCCGTAGTGACAGTTGTCGATCATGCATAAATATAATTAATTATCTAATTTTTTGTCCTAATAACCTGTAGCATTTCGAGGATAAATCGAAAAAATGTGAAAATTAGAGGTCATATCGTGATTTTGATCTATCGAGGAAACTTTATTGTTTTGTGTTTCTGATTTATGTCTATGCTTGAATATATCGTGTAGTTACTCATACAATATTTTATTTTTAACTTTAAAGTGGATATACCCCTCTAAAATCAAATCGAAGATTAGGAATTTTTCCTCTGCTCCCTCTTAAACCAATTGACCATAGATATAGAAAAAAAGGGGAGATTTGGTATGGGGCGTGGTTCGCGTCGCCTCGATATGATCAAAATGATCATATCGAGGTGACACGCCTACAAACATCGCCACAGTGACATGGCGATCGTTGTACATACAAGATCTCTCGTAAAACGTGAAAATGCCAAGTATAGCAATACGCCTTGTAAAAAATGGAGTGAAAACAAAAAAAATTAAAACCAGTGAGATAACATTCCACATGACATTACTTGGTTGACAGGTTTGTCATGGTACGAATATGAGTAATATTATAATAAGCTTACTGTCTTTAAGCTTACATTGAAGTAAGATAGTTTTTTGAAAGGTTATGGTATGCCTCCTGAGATACACTGCGCTTGTCATGCTGAGACATAAGTTGACAAGTTCCATGTGTTTGTAATTTCACCAAACTTTATATTACAAGTCAAGTAAATCGGACGTCATTCGTTCATATAAATACACGGAATTAGACCCGCTGCGGTCCCGACCCACCCCGCATCCGAATCGCACCCGCTCTGTGTGTGTTTCACGCTTGTTGTGGTTGTCCTTTTTTTTATTAAAAATAAGTGCGCTTTTGACCTCCGTCTCACCTGACGGAAAGTAATGATGAGATCGACGGTGTAACATGCACATCTAAATAATGCCTAATCACCCTCGCCTTGAAAAGGTTCTAGTTATAGCGTTCGGGGAATAAATCCGCAGGTAGGGAATTCCATTCTCAAGCCGCTCGCCATATAAATGTGGAAGCGAAAGGCTTCGTGTGGATCCTGGGAATATCCACAACATAGGAATGGAATCCCAGCCCACATCTAGTCCCCACAGTCTAGTCTAGTAGAAAGGGGAAGACGGAATCAAATTATCACACTCTCCGTGATATATCCTGTAGAATGCCGATAAGCTGGTACCTTTACGATGGTGTTCAAGACTACACTTATAAGCCTCTTGACACGCTTGTCGATTGAATTCAAGGTGGCCAGTTGGTATTTAGTAGAGCCATCCATAAGTGGCAGTCGTATCCGTACACGACCAGACTTGTACTTGGTACAGCTGAAGCTTATATTCAGTAACAGGATTTTGTATGATTTTGGACTAAATTTAATAAACTAAGGCCTATTTTAAGTGCCTAAACAAGTCATAACATACGCCTGTAATTTCAGTAGCACCCTTATCCCTCAAAACCGGAACGCAGTGAGATAGGTACCTAACGACAGAAATAGGTAAGGTGGCAGTACATCCCTGGACGAACTCTTTTAAAAGGAGCCCTACTGCTGCTATTATATTTATACTATTTATTTTTAACGCTTGTAATGTTGTTTATTTTAGTATTCTCGCTTTACTTTTTTACATATCAAGTGAGGGAAAGACCATAATTCAATACCATAGAGTCGGATACATCGTAGCATGCAAGCAGTTTTTTTTCTTTATAAATTTTTATTTTTATTTTCTAATTTACTCGTAACTCGATAATTATTACTACAAACACAAGTAAATCTACTTGCCTAGCTTCATGTGTTACAAAAACGTTTTCACGGAAAGCAAAAATATTTCAAACTATAATTCCCGGCATTTAACTGGCAACCCTGATGTACAATTCTGTGCACGCACACCTTGCGTGTGGATTACCGTTTACGCAAACAACGCAATCGCACGAACCAACACTTGTTACCCTCACTGCTGAGAAAAGGCGGTAAGTGGGCACTAAAGTTACCACCATTTATTTGCGGGCAATCTGGCATTTTCACACAACCGTTGCGTTGTTTTTAAGCATCGAGTATAGAACCAGAAATAGAGACGAAATATCATTTAATTTGTTTGAAAACTATTCTGTCATATCATTCCGGTGACAACTGCGCTCCGATTGGCCAGCCCGAATTCGAAACAATTGACGGGTGTCGTCAACTGTTTCACTTCAAATCAACCAAGTTAACTTGAGCTTTGGTATAATGGACGTAAATTGCAAAATTACATATTTAATATTTATTTACCGACGAAATCTGACTCCGTTTTTTTTTTGTAATTTGATGTTTTGCTGTTTTCATCACACCACCGAATGGAACAGCACGCCATTGTATATTTTTGGAATATACGGAGACGTACACACAGGTCAGTTGTTGGCGCTGTACTATTTCAGCTTTCTAATTTGTAATTTCAGTGCAAACGACAGTTGATATTTATGAGTGATGTATCACTGATGAGTTACCAGGAATATATAGCTCTTATTTTGTCTGTATTTCTAGTTATATACTCGATGCTTTGAAGTAATTAACAGACTTCAAAAAAGTAGAAGGTTTTCAATTCGATTGTATTTTCATTGTTACGCTATTACTCCGGTATTTGTAAACCTATTTTGATTATTCTTTTTATTTGCGGGAAAGAGAGCAGTACCTCAGTATTATTCCGATTTAAATTTGATGAAATACTTCGCTGGAATATTTTTTCAAATTTAAAGAAAGGGGGTCGACACGGTGCGTCGACTACGACGTCTTCGTCAGCTAAATTCGCTTCCCGAAGAGACAAAGTCAAAGTCAAAGATTATTTATTCCATAAGTAAAACAAATTTACACTTGAAAACGTCACATTTAAGCTACTGCTCGTTGGCTACGCTAACCTCCCTGAAACTAACGAGCAAGAAACTCTAGGGCTATGGAATACACTTTGAATCAAATTTGTGTGGATTCTGGAGCCGTGTCGTCTTTCCATACATCTTTATCTAACACGTAGTCTTCAATTTTGTAATATGATTTTTCGATCAAAATATTTTTAATGTAATTTTTAAACTTAGGAAATGATAAACTTAATATATGCTCCGGTATCTTATTGTAAAAACGTATACAGTTCCCCATAAAAGAGTTGTTTACCTTGGTTAAACGAAATCGTGGTACCATGAGTTTGGACTTAGCTTATTATTAATATCTTCTTTCTTATTGAAATTGTGTATATTTTTAGGCGGCAATAGACTCTATGTAAACAGCAAGTCGATTGGCGAAGACTGCAGCCGACCATGTGTAAACACGCCATTATCGTAGTAGCCAATGTACCAATTTGGATGAAACAGAATTTCTAATGATCTAAATATAATCTGGGTATTCTATATACAAATATGGAATATATAATGCGTCGTCAGTTCACTGAGTTCCTAAATGGATATACATAATTAGAGTCACTGGCTTGAATAATATTTCCTCAATGAGTCTACTCGATATACATAGCGATAAATACTATGTAGTATTTAAATAACACGGAAAGGAGAGGTTTGTATATGAAGTTGTATAATTTATGCCGAAGTCTGAAAATGGTCTGACAAGACGAAACAAAAACACACGTTATGGGAAAAAGAATGTAATTCCATTCGAAATTCAAAAGTGGAATAAGGTGAGATACGTACATTGACTTACAAATAAATGGACGACGGGTCTAATACAAAAACCACGAAAAAAACGTAGTGACATGTAAAGGAATATGAAAAAGCTAAAACGTTGAATTTAAATTGTAATGTCATCGCAGTACTGTCTAATTTTGCTTGCTTCGCTGTCAGTCGAACAAACGAAGACCAAAGCGTGAATGACGCTCTGTATACGATTTTAACGCCCTATAAGTTCGGACACTTTTTAGCGCGGACCCGACGTCCATATAATTGTAAGTCAATGGATACGTATTACAAAGTTTTCATAGTTCATGGCTCATCAAGTTTCGTATTAATTCATAACTACGTTGACGGAGCTAATGCTGAACATTGTTGTCAATAGCGACGTGCAATAACATTTATGGAATGAATAATTTTACGACACAACTCGGAAATTTGCTTTTCGAAATTCGAAATTAAAAAAAAATGTAATACGATCGTCACTTGCGGGATCGCTGGCCAGCATAACTTCTATCTCCGGCAACTGGCGTCAAAGCTCAATGCAAAACAAAGCAGTTTCGAATTGACGATACATTAAGTAAACATTTTTATTTTCGTTTCATTAACACTTTTTAATCAGCTATCCCTTGCAATACTAGTTATAAATCTAAAAACTTGTAGATGCGACTCGCGATTATATTTTTTTCGATAACTAATTGAGACCTCACTATTGTAATCTGTCAAAACGGCTATCATAACGTACCGGTACTGTAATAAAATATAAAAGCTTCTAATTTAGAAATTTAGGCATTATTCATATGTTTTTGTTTTTACTTTGCATTAGCGATACATCAATGCCTTCACGTAAGTTTTAGTACGACTCGAAACATTAATAAGTACGGATCTGTTACAACTAATGAAAGCGTTATGCGTTATTGGTTAGCCAGCAATGGAAATATTAACCTGGCAAATAATCATCGTAAACGACTAAACATTACCTTGAATAATGACGAGTTGCGCGCTATTGATGACGATAAATCGCGAATTACGGAGGAATTAGCAGCTTTGTTTAATATAACTATACCTTCCCAATATACAGATCCTATAAAAGCAATAAGAATCCTAAGACGCGTTTATTTCTCACGATTTTCATCGCGCGCTTCGCGTGGTGACCGTGTGCACGTGTATAGAGACCGAACTGACCGAATTCTTTTTTTAATGGAAAGAGGGTACCTCAGTATTGGTCGCATTTAAATTTGAACAAAATATTCCACCTCTAAGGGTGGCAAACTAGGGGATGAATCCGGTTTCACGCACTTTCCGGTAACCGATTTCAATCAAACTTGGCAAATACTAGATCCAATTTCACGAACTTCTGAGAAAATGACAACTTCAACGTCGACAAGACTTTTTTACAAAATACTTGTTATTATTTGTTATACAAAATAGATATATAACAAATATTGTATTGTGATTCACTTTTATAATTATATGGTTATGGTTTACGTTGGAATGTTTTGATCGTGTTTTGTTATTTATCCTTTTTTTTTCTTTTGTGGTGTCTCTTGTAGTAGACAAATAAATGTATTTTTTTTTCTTCTTTCTTTCTTTACTTACCGCGCCCACAGTGCAGTCGGTGTGTGTATATGAATATATAACATAATATAGATGTATAATATATAAAATGGTTACGATCATTGGATTATGAGGATACAGAACGTCTTTTAAAAGTGCTGGAATAATTCTTCACCAAAAATAAACACTAAATCCCTCACACGTTACTAACACATTGTTTGTTGTATACATGTTTAGGTATGTGTATATATGTATGTATATGTATTTGTTTGTGTGTATAGATATATAGTATATATATAATGTTCATGTATGTTTATTATATATATTTGCACGTTAGATTATTTCAATTAAATATTGTAAACTTGCAAACCCACGTATATCCAGTTCATTTAAACACACCACCACACACACAAATAACACACTTCACCCATATACACACACAGTTACTCACTCACTACTCACTCCTTGATATTAATCATCTTTTGTTAATTTTAATTTTCTTTTCTTTGTCCTTTTGTACAAATTGAAGCCCGTATTCTTTAAACTGAACCACACAATCTTAAATTTAGATATTGTTTAGAATAAGGAAGAGCGGGAATCCCTAGCACAAGTATAATTCATTACTTAAAAGGGATTCTCGAGCCACAAAATTGTAAAGATTGTTTCTTGAAAATAAAACATTTTTTTTTTATTTTGATATATAGGTTTATATGGAGCTATATATGTACTTGAGTCATGCGGCAACACGGTTGCGTAGACAACTTGGTCACGTGTAAGGATGCACTGCGTGTTCTAGTGGAAACTGACACGACGTGCTAGCAGTTCATTTGCAGTTCACAACCCTTCTAATGTTATGAGGAATTACCGTTTATGAGTACCAATTTATGAGAATGTAATTTATGTTCAGATGAATAGTATTTTTTTTATGAAAAATAGTGACAAACATAACATTAATACTATGAATATTACCAATGAATAGTACAAGCATAAGTCCGGTCGTGTATGGAGTAGTGCTGCCACTTATAGGATGGCTCATCTAATTACTGTAGTCTAGGCTCTACTCTATGAGTAGAATCACTGGCTGAGTGAATAGATTTGTAATTAGAATGCTTTGAAAATGAAGGAAGAGAAAAGAATGGAGCATCTTGACAATATTAAATTGTAACCTGAAAGTGAAAATATGTAAAATGGTGAAATAAACCAAAGTTCTTAAGATGATCCCGGTTTATATTCTTAGAAGTACCTTTCGCTACGCATCCTAAGCTACGTCCCAGTTACAAATGGTGGAGGCTCCGTAAGCGTACATAAGGATACAAGTGAGAAGCCAGTTACAAATGGTGAAATGCGCCGGCTTACAAATGGTAGAAGCCAGTTACAATACCAACTGGCCACCTAGGATTCAATCGACATGCGTGACAAGAGGCTTACAGGTGACTCGGAATTAGTGGAGGCGAAGCTGCAGAGCCTTGAACACCGCCGTAAACTTGCCTGCTTATCGGTATTCTACAGGATATATCACGGAAAGTGTGCGATGGAATAGCATAAATTAATTCCGCCTTCCCCTTTCCCCCATCGGGGGACTAGACGTGGGCTGGGATTCCACTCCTATGTTGTGGCTATTCCCAGGATTCACACGAAGCGTTTCGTTTTTACCTTTGTATGGCGAGCGGCTAGAGAGTGGCATTCCCTACCATCGGACTTATTCCCCGAACGCTATAACTTGGACCTTTTCAAGGCGAGAGTGAATAGGCATTACCTAGGTGTGCATGCTACATTGTCGACCTCAACATTACGGATAGAGGTCCCTTAGTTTTTATATTTATTAAAAATAATAATAAAAATAAGTTTTTTTAAAGGCTCGTCTAATTTAATTTCAAATTTTGAAGTAGGGTACTTTTACATGCCCACTCTATATTCAATTGTTTAATAAAATGGAGGAAGTGGCAATGAACATTTTGTAGTAATTAACAACAAAGTCAAAAAATTTATGGAGCGTAAAACGTTTAATCCGTTTGGGAACAATGTTAATTTATTAAGCCCTTAACGACGACAGCAACCGAATGGAGTGTGATGTATCTTAAAACCGTTCCTTTATTTATTTATTTAAGACTCAATTACAGTTCACGAACCATGGGCAATACTTATTACTAATTTAACGGTTGCCATGCTGGATTGCCACGTAAAGGTTTCGGGTTCGAGAGAAATATTTATATAGGCCTACATTTATTTCTAGAGTTGTAATTTTTGATGTCTATGTGTGAGTCCATGGCACCTGCGACACAGGGTTTCCCTAATGCGGGGCTATGAGTGTGTGCGTTAAAAAAAAGTTACGGATAGCTAGAAGAATAGATCAATTTCATACAAAATGCTAGTGTCAAATAATAGGTCATTACATTAGGGAAAATTTTAAGCATCGCGATTTAGAAATCGCGTTTTCTATGCCAATGCCATCTACCGGTGAACTTCACAATTATTGTTACAAATGTTGCTAAAGTTATTGTGTTACACACATAAAAAAAAAAGTAAAAAATAAATAAACAACACAGAAAAAAAGCATTCACACTTAAGACGCAAATAATTAATGACGAAATAAAATCACAGATGAAATGAAAACTAAATTACACCACAGATTATTAATTTGGGACTAATTGTCAACTTGTGTCTCAGGGTGACGGGCGCAATGACAATGTTAAATTTATTTATTTATTTGTATTCAGATTACAAAGACACATAAATACATACCTTATAGACTAACATACGTAATAATACAATGATATATAAAAAACACTCATATAATATATACCTTAAGGAATAACATACATACAATATAATAAACCACTATTTCTAACTAATTTACACGAATTGCACTTGTCGGCGACGTGTGGCGCAATCTGGTGTCAGGTAAACCGGCCGCGGAATCGCCGATATATGACACGCTTCGGCCAAAACTCTTCCTTGTCGCTCGGCACTCTCACCACAAACGAATTAAAATTATCGTTGCGGCGGGACTCCAACCGCTCGGCCCTCAGGGTGTATTTGGCTTTATAAATAATAATAATAAATAAATAACGCACACACTCAACATAGCCCCGCACTAGGGAAACCCTGTGTCGCGGGTGCCATGGACACACACATAGACAACCACAAATTACACCCAAACTCACGAGAGAAATAAATGTAAGCCATACAAACATTTCTCCCGGCCCGGGAATCGAACCTCTGCGTGGCAGTCCGGCATGGTAACCGTTCGGCCACGGGGGCAGTTTATTATGTCTGATGTACTCCACTATCTCCTCAGACTTCGTGGAGTAATGCAGTCGTGACAGGTACAGCAGCGTCGTTGGTATGGTCGGACGCAACAGGAAGTTCGGTCCAGTCGGTGCTGTGACACACTGGTTAAGGCTGGTGGACCACCTTTGTGAAGCCGTCGTCATCGCACCGGTCTGTCTGCCTATGTGGTCTTGGAACTTCAGAGACTCACAAACAAAGCTCTTAATGGCACTGCAACTGTTATGGATAGGTGTGTTACCGGTATTTATAGATTTATATTATAAAGCCAACGTTGGAATTGAATGTCGTATAGTTAATATAGTTACAATTTAATTGTCGAAGCGTTTTCGTAAGGTAGAGAAGAGATCAGTACAGAATGCTAAACAAACCGACCTCAGAAGCTCGTGGAATTACATCTTTATTGAAATCCGTAACCGGAAAGTGCGCGAAACAGGATTCATCCCCTACTTTATCACCTTTAGAGGTGGAATATTCTCTTGAAAATTAAATGGGTTCACTATTGAGGTGCAAATGGGATCACTATTGAAGTGTCTTTCCAACATAAAATCATCAAAATCGGTTTACATAGTTATCACGTAACATACATACATTCGAATTGAGAACCTCCTCCTTTTTTTGAAGTGCGTTAAAACGGCGATATATATTTTAAATTGGGGCGCGGCTTGCGGCAAAATACGAGTCTCGCTCATGAAAATTATTCCACAATATTATCTATCGATTGGGTTTTTAACGAAGTTGTGATTTTTTTAAATAAAATATAAGTGCGCATTAGACCTCCGTCTCACCTGATAGGAAGTGACGATGAGGTCGAGGATGTAGCATGCACACCTAAATAATGCCTATTCACTCTCGCCTTGAAAAGGTCCAAGTTATAGCGTTCGGGGAACAGGTCTGGAACATCAGTCATACAAATGTGGAAGCGAAACGCTTCGTTCGAATCCGGGGAATATTCACAACATAGGGGTGGAACCCCAGCCCACGTCTAGTCTCCCGATGATGGGGAAAGGCGTAGGCGGAATCTAATTATGCAATTCCATCGCACACTCTCCGTGATATATCCTGTAAAATACCGATAAGCTGGCAACTCTACGGCGGTATTCAAGGCTCTGCAGTTTCGCCTCTACTAGTTCCGAGTCACCTATAAGCCTCTTAGGACGCTTGTCTATTGATTGATGATTGATGTTTGTATAAGATGGGATTTTGGATTTTCAACATTTTTCTTGGGTTTTTATAATACAAAAAAAAATGCATTCGCGCAATTTGTGGCGCTAAAGCAGATGACACATGCAAGCCCCTATTTAAAAAACTAAACATCTTACCTCTCCCCTGTATGTATATCAGAGACATCTGTGTGTTTGTTAAGACTAATCCTAACCATTTTAAAATACGTGGCGAAATATTTCAAAGACAAACACGGCCTAAAATTATGAATCAATTATATCAACCTCGTTGCCATAAAATAATTTACACAAATAACTGCTACAACATGTGCATTAAGATGTTTAATAATTTACCAAGTGACATTAAATTACTACACGGACATAATTTTAAACTACAATTGACAAGATGGCTTATGACACATTGCTTCTATAGTAATAAGGAATACTTTGAATTTAGAAATATTTGACATTTTAATTAACTTCAATTACCTGTACCAATACATTCCAATATATTTGCACACCTGCTTGCAGGTTGAATACATTGTACCAATTTAATTTAAGACCTGTATATTTACTGTATTTTGGCAAATAAACATTAATCTAATCTAATCTAAACAATTTTCGAGACGTTTATAACCTTCATATATGCCTTATTCCTTATCCTCTCTGTTCAATTTATTGTTTATTTCTACGTCAGTTTGAATCATCTTGATGACACATACCTATGAGTTGAATTCCCAAGTATGTGAATATTCATTTTTAACCGACTTCAAAAGAAAGGAGGGGTTTATACGTTCGGCTGTATGTTTGTTTTCCGATTTCTTTGGCAATTGTGGACCGATTTCGAAAATTCTTTTTTTTGTTTGAAAGGCTGCACTCTTGTGGTAGGTTCCATTGTCACCAAGTCAGAATCTGGTGAGAAGCCGTGGAAATCGAGGAAAATCCTCAAAATTTTATAAGTATGTCAGTGTAGTTACCGTTTTCTCCATCAATGGTGGACCGATTTTGAAAATTCTTTTTTGTTTGAAAGGGTATACTGTCGAGGTGGTTCCTGATGCCGACGATGCTGTTCCGGGTTCGTTCGGCTGTCACAAATTAAAAGAATATTTTCCGCAAATAAAAGTCGATTTTTCACATGATATAATACATGTAATCAACAAATCACCAACTAACCAACCAACCAAGTATAAAATGTACAAAGGAGTTCATGATAGTACCATTGTTACCAAGAATGGGACCATGGGATCCCCACATCAGATTCTGACATCTGATGTGGGGATCCCATGGAAATTTAATGAAAACGTTACAATTGTTTTTTAGTTTAGTGACCAAAATAGAGAATAAATACTTATTTACTAATTACAAGTTTCGAGCACAAAAGCCCTTCTGGCTTTAAACGCGGCGAAAGAATTCAGTCTAATTTAAGTAAAAATATAATATAATAGAGCAAAAATCTTAAAAAGTAACTTAATTACATCAAGACAGTTACAAAAACATGCTCACTTACATATGCATATGACAATTAAGCAATTTACGAAAATAAAGTTTATATCTCCATTATCAAAAAATATAAAAAAATTAAAGAAAATTCAAAATAGTTTATTATTCAATTTGATTCTTCCAATTAATTCTCCTACAATAAATTAATGACAAACTGCCTATTTAGAATCAGAGTGGTCGAATCTGAGTAAACTCGCACTTCTTTAACTATCTTCTTCCCGCACTTTTCTAATAAAATGCAGTATTTTCATTGACTTACAAATAAATGGACGACGGGTCTAATACAAAAACCACGAAAAAAATGTCCCAAGTCAACCTATTCGAAATTTAAATTGTAATGTCATCGCAGTATCGCGCTGTCAGTCGAACAAATGAAGACTAAAGCGGAGTTTGGCGCTCTGTATACGATTTTAGCGCCTTACAAGTGCGGACACTTTTTAGCGCGGACCCGACGTCCATATAATTGTAAGTCAATGAGTATTTTACAATATCTCACAGTGCGTATTTCCTTGGGAACACAATCCAACTCAAAAGCTATTAATTTTGCAAACACGTTGTTTCTTGGGTCACAGGGTTTTTCTCGAAATCAATGTCTTTCAATAAGCATGTACATCACACATCGCGTACATCAAAGGAATCCCACCGATTTCTTTTATATAAACTGAGCTCAAAATATCTCCGTGTCTGACCAGTGTTTCTTTAACAGCACTAGACGAAGATAATTCACGCGTAGACACGCAGAGCCCGGGGTAGTTTCATCACCTAATGATCACGTAGACGGATGCAGGTAGTAAACTTGATTTCTTCATCTTTGTGCCAAATGGCTTGCATTTTTCATAGCGATTTCATCTTTCACCCAATCTCTCTATAGCAAAATATATTTATATTCGTACAATAGGGTATTTATTCATTTTTAAGGTGATTAACCCTTGTCCAAAATATCCACTTCTTGATTTACGTAACTCGTGTGCTGAAAAAAGAACATAGACGTACATCTGCGAGAGCCTTATAAATTACATAATATTAAAGTACATTTATAAGCCTATAATATATAAAAAATACAGGCTGGGTACAAGAGGGTACATGTAGTTTCTGATCTGAGAAACTAAAAGTACGTTTTAAAAATTAGATATCTATCGCTTCCGCTTTCATTTCTCTTAGCAACGGGATAATTTTAATTAGAATCAATTTTCAGATTTGATATTAATCAATTAATAGTACTTACCAACTACTTCACGATGTATCACTAAAATATAGCACTTGTTTTAAATTCACTGTATGAAATGTTGTTAAACGAAATGCGAAAATACGTATGATTTTCCTGTTTAATTACTAGTTTGTTGTACTTCGAAATTAAAATTATATTATTAGACGGTAGTTACACAAAATTTTTACTGGAATCGTGACCTTTGGAATGTTGGCTACCATTTTTGCTAGTGTATGGACAAAATACGGTAACCCTTTTTGTCCGGCTAGGTCGAGTTTTAAATCACTGTGGCGTCGCTTGATATAATAAAAAACAAGTTAATAAACGACAAATCGGAAGTGGCTGGAGAATCCGACGAAATGAGGACGACCGCTCCCGTCATAGGAAATTAATGCCGACAAGCATTTCACGATGACTCAGGGTTACCATCATTTTCATGTTACATTAAGGACTGACACGCGATAGTTGTTGATTGCCATCGGTTGATATTAATGGCCTTAATTTATTTGTTATTGGTTGTTCTTTTGACGATCTTGGTGGCCTAATGATTTGCATTAACGACGGTTTTTGAGAAGGCCTGGATTCGATTACTGGTAGGTACGACGCACTTTCATGTAATGAACTTTTCTATATTGATACTTGTCTGTGTGTTCCGAATGTGACCCAAAATTATAAGAAATCCGTTCCTATGGCGGAATTACATACCAGGTAATCTATGCAGTCTGGCATATTACATGTCATTGTTAATATTTAGTACAGAATGTAACAAGAAATGAATAACCGAGATAAAAAACATACATATTCTGTTCGACATAAACATACTATATAGCAAAAGTAAGTAATAAATAAAAATGTCACCAATGTAAAAACGTAACGAAACGATATGCGAGAAATTATTTATATCACAACGTAGAATACGAAATTCGAAATAAAACTACGTAATATTTTTTTCCGTCAGAATAGTAAATTGCGTCCCATCGTGATATAAACTACAAATATGTCGAATATGATCCAAAATAAACCTTACTCCATATGCAATAGTGATATATAAGTAAATAAAAAGAATTTTAGTTTGACATGAGCCAGGCAAAGCTTACAAGAAAATCATTTTAGTGAATTTGTCGGTTTTCATTAAAGATCCCCTTTTTGACAACAATCTCGTGTATTTAAAATTAAAATTATTCATTGGATTGTTCTGTGTTGGCTTCTTACACTGAGATATGGGAGTGAGTGTTGAGTATGGAAGCACGAGAGTAGAGTGCAAGCATAAGTCTAATGTCGGGTTATAATAATAATAATAATGTTTTATTTTCTCAACACAAACAAATGAATATACATTTATTATAAAATATAATACATATAATATCATATTTTATAACCGCTCACGAGATGCGCTCCTCATACCGCAAAATGGCGGCTATTTGGTTTCGCAAATTAGAAAAGCATTCAGTTTAAATACAAGTTTTTATAAATAAAAATTATTATTCTGCATTGCTAAATAAATACCGTCCGTACTACCAACAAAAACATCTCAAAAAAATGCAGTAATACACCGCAAATCCTGCACTTAAAAAGCACTAATGAAATTTTTGGTGTACTTGGATAAATATGATAATATTCCGTTTGAGTGGTTCTAACGTTTACCATGAAATTACTCCTTAAAGTATAGTTTATAAACATTTACATTCAGGGTAAACTTAAAAAATGTTACGGTATGTTATCAATAAATAAACACCGAAATCACCAGCACAAACAATAACACACACGATTGTCGTGACGTATTTTTGAAGTTGTTTATTTTTTTTAAATGACAGACCCAGGCATTAAAAACTTTATGGTTTGCTAGAGTATTTGCCTAAATAGCAATTAATATTAGTTCTTTTATCTGTTATAACCTCGACATCCGATAAAATCATCATCGGTATAAAATCATCACCGGCACCTCTAGGTGTGGTATGCGTCTACGGCTGCATGTATCGCGTGAGCGGATAATAGACTAACAATTTTAAACGTTATATTCCTTGGAGAGACTGGAAATCATACTAGGCAACTAAGCCTGTATTAAAGCTCGCCAGGTCTTCACTCTCTCAGAGTAGTCTTAAGTAAAGTCAATAATCTTAAAAGAAAAAACCAATACACTGTTGAGCAATAAAAAACCGACCTCAAAAGTACGTGGAATTACTTCTATTTGCCAAGTTTTATTGAAATATCTCCTAGTTCGCCACTATACAGGACTTGACACAGCAGATAATAAAAATCGGTTCTTAGTACTCAAAGTATATTGAGAGAGATAAACGCCTTGAATTGGAGAATAGCAAAACCAACCATTAAAATAATTGCTCCTTGAGTATAATTTAGGCGCTATTTATAAAAATGAATGTTCATGCGTGATCAGCCACCCTTAGAGGTGGATGGAGAGATGGAAGAATCATGAAAATCGATTCACAAATACCGGAGTTATCGCGTAACATACATACAAGAATTCGTCCGGAGAAGTACTGTCACCTTACCTGTTTCTGCCGCCAAGTAGCAGTGTGAGCATTACTGCGTTCCGTTCATAAAATACGAAGTGACGGGACGAACAGGTCGTGCGATTGATGACAAGCTACACGCCTGTCCATAACAGTTGCAATGCCATTCAGAGCTTTGAATCGCAAAGATCTGAGGCGCGCTGCCACTGCGCCCGTCATCGGACATAAGTTGACAATAGTCCCATGTGCATGTAATTTCTCTAAATAATGTAACAAACCTACGAAGTGGAGGCATTTACGCAGTATACTATGTTATAAGTAAGTTTCGATTGTACGAAAAAATATCCTAATTAACCATCAAAACGTGGATACGGCAAACGTTACCCTTTAACTATGTAACTTAACATATCTGAAATAGGGTCACGAATTACGTCGGCTGCGCGTGCGTTTCTGCTATTTTTGGCATCGGCCGACTGCGTTCGTCTATTCTCGGCGGTGTTCGGTTGTTTTAAATTTGGAAAGAGATTTCGTTTCGCCTTTGATGTGAAACAAATGTTGTTTATGTGTGGAGCGTTACCGCAATAATCTTTTGTTACATCAAATTAAAGCTAGGAAAGTTATGTATCTCATAGAAATTAGGGATATCTTATTGGCCTAGAGATTAGAACTGTGGACGCTTGGCTAGAAGGCTAGCTTGTTTCGATTCTTGGTAGCACCAATTTGATCTATTTTTTTATAATATTAAGTGACGGGATGAACCAATCGTGCGCCTGATAGTAAACGACATGTGTGTCCATAGCAGTTGCAGTGCCACTAAGAGCTTTAAATCACAAATACATAAGTTGACAAGTGCCTGTAATTTCACCAGCACCCTTACCCTTCGAAACAGGAACGCTGTAATTACTGCTTGGCGGCAGAAATACTTAAGGTGGCAGTATTTCCTTGGACGAACTCTTTTACAAGGAGGTCTACAAAATCTAGCTCTTTTGGATATCGCCCTGCAGTTGGATTTCGTAGTTCTGGTACTCAGAATAAATATATAAATTGGTTTGAGACCAGGTAACTGGTGTGGTTGTTTGGAACATTATTATCACATATATTATTACTGTTAACAGAGGTCCGACAAAACAAAATTTTATAAGGAAAATAAACCTATTAAATTTTCAAAAAATACTTTCTTTTCTATACTAAAATGCAAGCGATTCTAATTCGAAATCTACATAGATTTATATATCATTTTCGTATATATTACTGCTGATGTAGGTTTTTTTTATAATATTCTCGTCTGATGGAAAGTGACGATGAGATAATGCCTATTCACTCTAGCCTTGAAAAGGTCCAAGTTATAGCGTTCGGGGAACAAGGCCGCAGGCAGGGAATTTCACTCCTTAGCCGTTCGCCATGTAAACGTGGAAGCGAAACGCTTTGTGCGACTCTTGGGAATATCCACGACATAAGGGTTGAACCCCAGCTCACGTCTAGTCCCCAGATGATGAAAAGGGGAAGGCGGAATCAAATTATGCATTTATATAGCACACGTTGTGTTCACTCTTGTTGTTGTTGTCATATCATAAATACGTCCCACAATCTGACATCCCACAGTCGTATCTATTTTTTACACTATAAGTTTGTGTCTAGATTTACTAATAACAAACAAACACGCTAATTACCCGCCTACGGAATTCACTCCAGAGCACTACACAGATCAGAACCGGTTTGGTCCTACCGGGCATCGAACAGAGGATCTCCTCATTAAGCCCACAATTCCAAACTATAAGCCATCGAGGTCGTCGGATTTACTGTGTAGTTAAAAAACAGCATTGTCCATTGAAAAATACGCACAAATCGCTTTGTATTGTTTTGACAGCTGCTGGATATATGACTGATCGGTCAGAGAATGTGTCACTGCTCATGTTTATGTATGGCAATACGTTTTGTTCTGTATTTCTATGCGACTACCATATACATATATGTGAATACCATAGTACAATAAAACAAGTCGTGCGTCTGATTGTAAGCAACAACAATTACATACAATTTTAAACTAAATAAGTTCTATTTTGTTTGTTGTAAATGTTGGACACTACATTACATACACTTATCACTTTATATATGTATCAAAGTCATTATTTAAGTATTCTATACATATAACTGAACATAACACACTACATTATAGAAATATTTATGTAATTTATTTAAGTTTACTCGTATACATACACGTCCGGTACTCACTCGGTTTTAGGGCCCACTGAAAATCAGCGTCACAGCCTTTTCTCGGTGGTGACAATAGCTGAGTGGGATCCTGTTACATACGCCACAGCCACGCACATGACACTTAATCTAATTGTGTTAAATATTTCATGTTTGCTTTGTTGTTGTGTATGATTTTATTTTTATTCCTTTTTTCCAGTTATTTTTATTTTAATTTTTTGTTTTAATGTAGCTTCATCTTTTTTTATCTTCATTTTATTACTGTGTATATTTTTGTTGTGGCGTAGTAATAAAAGATTTCTATTCTATTCTATTCTATTCTAAGTAGGGTAACTCCGTAGAAACGTATCGACGTGACTTTTATGTGTGTGCATAATAACTACAGCACTGACTTACATTGACATTTAAATTTTTTTGACGGGACGAACAAGTCGTGCGCCTGATTGTAAGCTCCACACGCCTCTCCATAATTGCAGTGCCACTCAGAGATTTAAATCGCAAAGATCTGAGGGGCACTGCCACTGCGCCCGTCACCCTGAGATATAAGTTGACAAGTCCCAGGTGCCTGTGATTTCATCCTTACCCTCAAAACCAGAACACAGCGATGCTGACATTACTGCTTTTCGGCAGAAATAGGTAAGGTGGCAGTATTACCCTGGACGAACACTTTCACAAGGACTGTCGTACGCTGACTAAAACGCTGCTAAGGACAATGTAATTTTTTGAGTTATCATAAAATACCGTACCCCAGTTTTAGAATATTTAAATTGATTAATGATGCTATACATCGTCAGGGTAATTTCCTATAAGTCAAACACGTTAATCACTCAGATAAAATTCCTTCTATCCGGCCGGATTCGAACCGACGTCTTCTAGCATGCCGTACCATGCTAATGCATGCTAAATTTAGAAAGAGCACAAAGAGCCATTCTGAAAGTTAGCACTTTCCGACCTTTTCGCTTTCCCACAGCAGAACTCCTTGCTAAATGTGATGTACTTTCAATACGCCAGCTATTCATACTACTAACCGTAATAAAAAAGCATTCACTAACACCATATATCCCATCACTCCAAACCAGCAAAAGACGATCAGACATTGTTTGTTCAACTGAACGGTTTCGAACTGAACACCCCCACAGATTCTTTTGCTTTCTTGGTAGCTATTTGTATAATAAAATAAATCGTTCTCTATCTATATATCCTATGAATAAGTTTCAATGTAAAAAAACCGTACAAGACTGGTTAAAAAGAATTAACTATAATGACACTGAAAATTTTATATCAGTTTTTAAGTAATATAATAATAATTAAGATTTATGTATTATTGTAATTTATTGTTATTGAACAAAATATGTTGACTACCGTTATGCTATAATCACCAATTTAGATACCTAAGACACAAGTAAACAATTTTACTTAGTTTAGGTATCACCTAGATTAATTTGCACTACTAACCTTAATTAAAGTAATGTAAACATAAAATAATTTCATTGTTTGCGACAATTTGGCGCATATATGTAAATAATAGGTTATTTAATAAGATTTATGTATGTATTTAGGTTAATATTTTACACAGAAATAAATTTATCTTTATCTTTATCTTTATCTTTACCAGTCGCTATACCAGCTAAGCCACGGAACGAACCAGCGGACTTCACGAATTTTTCTGTGTTTTGTTGTTGTGTCTTTGTATTTGGTTTTTCAACGACTTCTTAGCCGTATCGCCATCTATGAGAAATCTTAAGTATTTCGTCACCCAATTAGATACCTTTACACCTGCCAACCCTGGTTAAGGATGTCGCTATTCATTGTATTTAAATTTTTATTGAATTGACATTCAATTATTTTTATGTGAAATTACTCCACGAGTTTGTTATAATTATTAATACAAAGATCGAACACTCTGAAAAAATCCTTGGATCCGGCCAGATTCGAACCGACGTCTTCTAGCATACCGTGTCAGACGCTACACTAACTAATTTTAGCTATTTTTAACCGACTCCCAAAAAGGAGGAGGTTCTCAATTCGACTGTATGTTTTTTTTGTATGTATGTTACGCGATAACTCCGGTATTTGTGAGCCGATTTTCATGATTCTTTTTTTGTTGAAAAGGGGGAAATTCCATAGTGGTCCCATTTCAATTCGAAGACAATCATCCACCTCTAAGGGTAGCTGTTCACGCATGAAGGTTCATTTTTATAAATAGCGCCTAAATTTTACTTAAGAAGCAATTATTTTAATGGGTGGTTTTGCTATTTCTCCAATTCAAGGCGTTTTTCTATCAATATACTTTGAGTAGTGAGAACCGATTTTTATTATCTCCAGTGTCAAGTCCTGTACAGTGGCGAATTTAAGGATATTTCAATAAAAAGCAAATAGACGTAATTCCACGTACTTTTGACGTCGGTTTTTTTAGTACTCTGTTCTGAGATTATTAAAAGAGAATTTTGTGCTCTCTTTTTTGCTATTTAAAACGGTTATTTGACCATTTGTCACTTAGCTGAGTTGTACTCAGTGGCCGGCACAGGAGCTTTACTGCTCCCAATATGGTAAAGGAAAGTGGGTGAAATCCAATAATCCAGATTATATCCTAATTTGCCACCCTTAGAGCAGGAATATTTTCTTCAAATTTGAATGGAACCTCTGCTGAGGCGCCCCTTTCCAACAAAATAAGAACCATCGAAATCAGTTCACAAATGTCGGAGCAATAATTGAGGACTTCCTCCTTTTTTGAAGACGATTAACAATGAAAAATAGTTTTACTCGTTTAACAGGCACGAGACGTCTTTTTAATGAATTTTTCTGCATCGTTTGAGAGTTTAATTAAACTTTACCAGTGGTGTTTATAGTTTAGTTTATACATTGACATTCTGGTTAGGTTAACTAACTTACTTAGTTAGCCATTCCGTACTATGGACAGATTTTTAATTAGAGGTAACAGCATACAAACAACCAAACAAACAGCAACAAACTGACTGTATTTTAATGACACTTTGAAAATTTACTTTGATGACATACTGAGTGAGACAATATTGTTGTTCCTAAAATTTTTTTACTTATATTTTATTTTAAAATTTATTTAAGTATTTTTTATTTATTTATTATTTCTTTATTACACAGTAAATTACACAATAGGTTATTTGAAGTGATTGCTATCTAGCAATAACTCCGCATGTTGTTTCATTATTACGTATTTATCCTAGCGTGCAATAAAGAATATTATACCAACCCACCAAACGCCCGTTTATTACTTCTAATTAAAAATCCCACTACAGTAATAAAGTTTATTTGAATGGGATTTTGAAATACAAAAACCTGTCAGAATAAAGCCGCAACTTTCTGGCTAACCCCACTGAATCTTCGGGGAATCACGACGCAATTAAACCAACGTGACGCCAACGTTTATGTCATAAATGTATATGTACACATGAAATGAAAGTAGAGCGTCGAAAAAGATATTGAACATACGTGGAAGGCAATATTAGGGGAAGTTTTCGGGTCAAATCGAAAATGGTCTAAAACAGGCCACACAGAGGCGGTACAGCGGGAAAAGCGGTTCTGCGGGAATCGAGTGCGTATCAGGGCGTACCACAAAGCAGTCCCAAGCATAGTTCGCGGCGTAATAGCGGCCCAAAGACGGCCAGTGTGACTATAAAAGCTGTCACGTTTCATTTTCAACATATATTTTAAAGAATAAACGCTGTGAAACGATAGTGATCAAGAAAACTTTCTGCTTTTGTTATCGTTACTGCATCCGTAAAAACACAAAAAAAATCGGTCGAATTCAAAACACTCTCAAGAGTCGTAAATAATGCAACGTTAAAGCCCGCTAAAGTCCCGCTAAAGCCCCGCTCCCGCTGTTACCGCTCTGTGTGGATCTGCACCCGCCATAAGACAATAGACAAGACATAAGTGGATAGGTCACATGTTCCTGTAACTTCACCAGAAATCCTTACCCTTCAAAACCGGAAACGCAGTAATGCTCACTTTACTTTTTTACTAACTTAATTAATTAACTTTAATACTAACAGGACGCGCCGCGCGGCGCCGCGCTGCAGCATGCGGTTTTACACTTTTGTTATTTTGGATTCAAAGAAATGTATACTTTATTTTGTAGAGTCTATAAGTGCACTTGGCGTCACGAGGCTCTATTACATAGGAGTACAGGGAACTCTAATGCTACCAATTTACACACTGTATTTATAAAAGTGTATGTATAGTATAATAAGACATAGAAAAAGCTTTTTTTTTACTGATATCGAAAGCAAGTTACGTATCAAGTAAATCGACGACAATAACTTTAAGAAAAAATGTATAACATTCGAAAAGAGGCTTTAGTTGACCTACTTTAAAAGGTAACACTAAGTTTACAGATAACAAAACAGCTCTAAATAAATCTTTTAATTGAATAAAAATATAATGGCTTAAAAATAAAAATCAAAAATTTATTTATTTCTCAATTTGGTTCAACAATGGTATCAGGTTCTCATTAAGTAAATATATGCTTGAGTTGGGAAAGCCTCTGAGTTGTCCGTAAAAGTGAATAAAACTGATCAAATTTAATGCTGATCGACTCAGTCACAAGTTAAGATCATTTCATTACATGAGACGAAAAAATCGGGAAAGTAGAAGTTCCGTGGCTTAGCTGGAATAGCGTCAGCCACAGTTTGCTGGAAGACATTGATAGGTTCGAATCCAGCGGGATCAAAAGAAATGATCTTTGTATTAATAATTATTACAAACTAGTGGAGTAATTTCACAAAAATAATTTAATATCATGTTGGTCCAACATCGTGACAGTCGATAAATAAAAAAATAAAAAACATTCTCACTATCGTCGGCAACAACATAAAAGCCAAAGTAGGGTATTGCTTGGAACTTGTTGCCGCTTGTTAAATGGATAAGAAAACATAATAAGAAAATTTTTTGATTTTCTTGTTATGATCCACCAATCCTAAAGTAAACCTTATTACTTACTAAAAGTTTCCAAACTGCTGTGCAATTTCATCTATTTATGAAGTAATATCATAATTGAACTACGTAATAAGGGCGCAGTTCCGTTGAAATACTAAATAAAACCCTTTCATATTAGTGTTTCAATCAGAATAATAGTAAAACAAAATTATCTATAGAGTTCAAAATCTTATTAATCATTATATCAGATTGTAGAAATAGGTAAAATGGTAGTACTTCCCTGGGCGAAATGGTTCATAAGAATAAAATAATACTTATCGCGTTGTTAGGTTTTCGCGATTGTTACAGATAGGAAATGAAACTATTTTTCCGGATTTAAATCGCGTATATTTGTTTTTTCAAACAAATCGACGTTTCGGGCCCTTTACAGGTCCCAAGGTCACGGTTGACAATAATACTTTATTAAATGGGAGTCACGGTATACTCCGGTAATGGCATAGTCGGTCAAGTTCAAGTACCGGCCAAAAATGCGTACCGTATACGGCAGTATTGCATATAGCATTGGTGCCGGACGTAACACGCCACTGAAATACAACCGCCATCATTTGTAATTATTATTCTAGAACGTGTTTAGTTACGATTGTTTTCATTTTCAGTGTATTGCAAGTAAGCGTGTAGACGAGTCACAGAGCTCGACTTACACTTGAAGCAGTGCAAAGTGTACTTATCTTTTAAGATCTGAAACGGGTGCTTTTAGTCTCCTTCGTTATTTACCTGAAACAAAGAAGATTGCATTTATTACTGCAACAGTGAGAATGAGGCATCAAAAATAGTTACACAATATATCTTCCTTGGCTAGCAGATACGCAGTCTATGGAATACGTGAACTTACCGAAGTTGCTACTACTGGACTAGTTTACTTTAGTTACTTTCATAGTATAATGTCCTACGAGATTCTCATGTGGGGTAAAGCGGCAGATATACAAACCATATATGTGTTGCAAAAACGAGCGATTCGTTCTATGTACCGTGTTCTCGGATTTCTCTCAGAGAAAAGTTTAAGAAGACTGGTATCATGACTGTGGCATCACAGTACATTTACTCAAATATTTTGTATGTCCGTAAAAATGTACATAATACTGTTATAAAAGAAGATATCCGTAATATTAACCTTAGAACTAAGTCCAAACTCATGGTATCACGTTTTCGTTTAACTAAGGTAAACGAAAACTCTTTTATGGGGGAACTGTATACGTTTTTACAATAAGATTCCGGAGCATATATTATGATTACCATTTCCTAAGTTTAAAATTTACATTAAAAGTATTTTAATTGAAATGTCGTTACAAAATTATAGACTACGTGTTAGATGAAGATGTATGGAAAGACGACGTGAGTCTAAATTCCACACAAATATGATTCAAAATGTATTCTATAGCATTTAAGTTTATTTGAAAAGAGCAAGCAAGCCCTAGAGTTTCTTGCTCGTTCTTCTCAGGGAGGTCAGCGTAGTGAACGAGCAGTAGCTTAAAAAATGTCGTTTTCAAGCATTGACTTACAAATAAATGGGCGACGGGTCTAATACAAAAACCACGAAAAAAATGTCCCAAGTCAACCTATTTAAACGTAGTGACATGTAAAGGAACATGAAAAAGCTAAAACGTTGAATTTAAATTGTAATGTCATCGCAGTACTGTCTAATTTTGCTTGCTTCGCTGTCAGTCGAACAAACGAAGACTAAAGCGTGAATGACGCTCTGTATACGATTTTAACGCCCTATAAGTTCGGACACTTTTTAGCGCGGACCCGACGTCCATATAATCGTAAGTCAATGATTAATATACATAATATAATAAAACTCATGGGCCTTTTGTCTTCTCATTACACGACTGTGGGTGTTATGAGAAGAAAAACGGCTTGAAGTTGGGGTATTATAGTCAATCTCGCCTGCATGCAATTGTACTATTTACTCGCAAATGTGATGAAAACCATTGTATGTTTCACGGGATGTATGGGAATTACGAACCTCGACTTCGAAAGCCCTAAGTCTTCGGCTCTGGGCTTCTATTCTAATAATCTCGTTCGTAATTCTTAATTTAACGTCCTTAATGCACAATGTACTATTTCGGATAAAATAAATCCATCCCTAATTAGTAATAATAGACTTGTAAACAATGTTAATACAGTATTTTAATATTAAATTCAGCACAATTTATGAGCCTTCTTCCCTCCCTCCCCTTAGTCCCTCAATTTTCTCGGCAATCATTTTCAAGATCTGTTGATACTGTTACGTAGCTAGTTTAAAACAGAAGACAATTTGATTGTAATAATCTCAGTACAGAGTACTGAAAAAACCGACCTCAAAAGTACGTGGAATTACGTCTATATGCTAAGTTTTATTGAAATATCCCCTAGTTCGTCACTATACAGGACTTGACACAGGAGATAATAAAAATCGGTTGTCACTACTCAAAGTATATTGAGAGAGAGAAACGCCTTGAATTGGAGAATAGCAAAATTAACCATTAAAATAATTGCTCCTTATAATAAAATTTAGGCGCTATTTATAAAAATGAATCTACATGCGTGAACCACCGAGAGTTGGATGATTTTCTTCAAAATTAAGTGGGACCACTATGGAAGTACCCTCTTTCCAACAAAAAAGAATCATGGAAATCGATTCCCAAATACCGGAGTTATCGCGTAACATACATACAAAAAAAAAACACACAGTCGAACTGAGAACCTCCTCCTTTTTTTGAAGTCAGTTAATAAATTAATACTTTCTCTCAAATATTCTCGGAAATGTTTGCATTATTTTTAAAAAACGAACACGGAAAGTTTGTTATTTATGGACTACACGACTTTTTACCGGCCAAGGCCTGGAAAGTAAGTCCATTTCCGTCCACTCCTCTGAGCTTTTAAATCTATTATAACAATGAACTATGTAAACAGGCAAAAGTAAAACTCATACAGCCAACTGCCCAGTGTTCGTAATTGCGAGAATTAAAAATACCCGTACCGTTTACTTTTTTTTTTAAGAATAAGGCGGCAAAATAAACTAAAATCCTTTTGTTCTTATCTGTTTTTCCGTCTTTATTGTATTTTCGTTGCGAAAATGAGTTCTCGTGAGACGGAGCCGCTATAACGATAACGAAAATACACTAATGAATTGCACTCCGCTTAATTAAAAAAAAAAATTTAAGAAAATGCAAAACACGTCCTCTCTTTAGCCTTTTATTAATTCCTCATATTGTTTTAGAAAAGCACTACACATGACTCGGCGGCAACGGGGATTGTTAAGGTAATTCATACTCATTCTGCAGTCCCTAACTTTCCGGCCTCCGCAATATTGTACTATTTCTGTACGATCAGACTTCAACAAAATATTCAGTTTTCACATATAAACAAAATTTATGTATTTTTTTATTATAAAAATGTATTGTATTAGACAACACCACATACGTTGCTCTGATGCCAAAGTAATTAACTAAAGCACTTGTGCTATGGAAATCGGAAACAACGACGGTACCACAAACACCTAACCCCGAGACAAAATAGAAAAGTTGAGAGATGGCAACACCTTGAAAACCTGTGTGCAAGCCTTAGAGAATGGAAAAAAAATAGTCTAAGGTGCAAGCCACAGAGGTCGTCTAAAATATTACCATATTTAAAAGTTGTATTTCATTATTTAAGGACAGCCGATTTTTGGTGAAAAGTTGATCAACCAAATTGACAGTACAGATATTAATAATCGCACTTCTAAATTACGACCGTAATTTGTAACTAAACAAAGGCCTTTATAGGCAATAAGCTCTTAAGCAATCAGCTTCGCGGCCCAGTTATCCGTTTGTATACTCCAAAACTCAAAGTAATTAGTAATTTTATATATATACCGGTGCTAGTAATAAGGTGACCATTAATTCCCTCCGTCCATTTGAATCCCTTGCTACAATCCCCTGGGGAATTCATTTAGTACAGGTACTTCGTTTTTTTAGAATTAGACAGAATTTAATTTTGGGTCCTTTATAAGGTTCCATTTAATTCCGTCATTTTGTAAGCAAAGCAATTGAATAAATACCATGTTTCAAAATTCTTAAACATATTCACAAAATTTTGTAATTATTACTTTTCGAGTTGTTAGGTTTTCGCGAATGTGATACATAGGAAATGAAACTATTTTTTTTGACTGTCAGCCAACCGTGACCATGGGACCTGTAAAGGGCCCGAAAAGTTGGTTTGTTTGAAAAAACAAATATACGCGATTTAAATCCGGAAAAATAGTTTCATTTCCTATTATTAGTTTTTTAGACACGTAGTAATAAAGAATAGAAAAATAATGAAATAAAGAAATAAAAATAGATTAAAAGAATACTTTTTAAATGTTGAATTTAAATTGTAATGTCATCGCAGTACTGTCTAATTTTGCTTACTTCGCTGTCAGTCGAACAAACGAAGACTAGAGCGTGAATGACGCTCTGTATACGATTTTAACGCCCTATAAGTTCGGACCCT